>NC_077235.1:9184883-9554883 GCF_027887165.1 Monodelphis domestica
AAAGGAGTGTTTCATGTAAGAAATGGGACCTGGGCCAAGTCTTGAAGAAAAGGAGGGATGTGGCTAGCTGGAGAAGAGGGCAACAAAGGTCTTTTTAAAGACCCTGCGATTTATTCGCCTGGTTGGGGATACCTGGGAGAGGGGCTATACTTCTTTCTCATGTGTGGGTATTTTCTTTCTCATTTTGTTCCATTGTAGACTGGGTCCATTGCTTGATTTTACAGGTGACCAGCTACCCATGTGATATAGCATTCCATCATGGGTTTGCCATTGGAACTGCTTCATGTGGTGTTTTCTTGAAATAACCATCGTAGTAAAAGAGAAAATGACCTTTAGAAAGAGGCTGACTTGGTACCATTTGTTGTGCCACAGGCCATCAAAACATATACATGGAACTCTGGCATATTGGCCTAAATAAAATAAACATTTCAGAGTCTGCATCTTTGAACCTTCTGGCTCTCTTCTGTTTTGAAGATAGCCAAGTTTTATCAGCAGGGCAGATGCAATTTCTTAATTCACTCCATTGCTTTATTTCACAGTGAAGCAGTAAAAGGTTTTCTTCCTCAGCTGCCATTAGTGTTAATTAAGAAGGAGTGGAATTAACTGAATCCCAGTAAAGATGGAGGAAAATGCACCTCCATTTGAGAAATGTATCCTGCGTACAAGTGACACCCCACTAACTCAGCAGAATGATACTGCGCATTGTAAAGTTAAGCTGATCAGTAATGAAGAGGCTAATCAGTGAGTGCAGAACACAGCCATTTTATAGAGGGATTTGGGGCCTTTAGTTGATGACCAAAAGAAAATTCATTCTAAAAGTAGCTTTGGGAGCTTGGCGAGTCATGAATGGAAGGAACCTGAGGCTGATCTAGACTATTCTTGAGCTATGGGAGCAATGCTTGGTTTAACCTTCAATGTCATTTGGGATTATGTAAGGAAGAGTGCCCTCACCACAGTAGTTCTTCCAAAGCTGTCTATCTCTCTTCAAACCTTCCCCTTCATCCCCCACTATTGGGTGAGGAGCTTGCCTCATATTTTACTGGGAAAAAATGAAGCCATTTGCCAAGAGCCCCTTCTCCCCATCTCATCTCAAGTTACTCATATACTCACTACCACTCTTTCTTCCTTCACCCCATGTCATATAATAAGGTAGATGCCCTTCTTGTCAACATGTCGTCCTTTACATGAAAGTGATCCCATCTCATTCCATCTTCTTCAGCAGATTATCCCCTCTATTATCCCCACTCTCTCACTTCAGTTCTCCCTTTGTATTGGCTGTCCTCTATTGCCTATAAATATTCCAATTTTCAAATCACTCACTTTGATCCATCCATCCCTGTTCATTCTAATCTTGAATCTCTTCTCCTTTTTTTGACTAGACTCTTGGGGAAAGGCATCTGTAATCCATGCTTCTAATTCCTTTTCTCTCATTTATGTTCTATAATTTGGCTTTTGATCTTAGCATTTAAGTGAAACTGTTCTCTCTGAGTTACCAGGGATCTCTGAATTGCCAAATCTAGTGGCCTTTTCTTAGTCTTCATCTTTCTTGATGTCTCTGCAACTTTTGACACTGTTTTGTCGCTTCCTGGATACTCTATTCTCTCAAGTTTTTGAGGTGCCACTCTTTCCTGATTCTCTCCCTACCTTTTCATTCTTCTTTGCTGGATCTTCATTCATATCACACTTGCTAATTATGGGTATCCCACAGGGCTCTATCCATGGCCCTCCTCTCTCTTTATACTATTTCCCTTGGTGGCATCATCCCTGCTGATGATTCCCAAGTTTACAAATTCAGCTCTAAACCCTCTGTTGACATCCAGTCTCATGTCTCTAGCTGCCTCTTGAACTTCTAGAGGTTGATGTCCTAAAGACATCTCAAATTCAACAGGGGATAAGTATTTATATATCACTAACTATGTGCCAGGCACTGTGCTAAGAGCTTTACAGATATTATCACATTTGATTCTCACAACAACCCCATGAGGTAAGTACTGTTGTTATGCCTATTTTTAGTTGAAAAAACTGAGGCAAAGAGAAGTCAAGTGACTTGCCCAGGGTCACAGCCAATAAGCATCTGAGGCTGGGTTTGAATCCAGGTTTTCCTGATTCTAGGCTCAGTGCTCTTATCCATGTTCAAAACTAAACTCATCATCTTTCTCCACAAATCCTCCTTTCCTCAGCTCTCCAGCCCTCATTACCTATTGTTTTAGCCTAACAGTGGATCTGTCTACCTCAAAATTTCTCTCCACTCCAGTCTTCCTACAGCACAAGTGTGACCACATAACTCCCCCTACTCGGTAAACTCCCTCTCACCTCCAGGATCAAATGGGAAAGCCCATGTTTGGCATTCAAAACCTTTAATGGCCCATTCTTGTTACCTTTCTAGTCTTTTGACACATTCCCAGCAACCTTGGGCCCCATGTATTCTTTGATGTAGTGATCCTGGCCTCTTGATTTCCCTCATGCCTGGAATGCTCTCCCTCCTTCCTCATCTCTACCTCTTGGCTTCCTGGGCTTGTTTGTCCATATTAGACTGTTTTTTACCTTTCTTTACATCACTTGTTCTTAGCACTGTGCTTAGCATATAATAGGCACTTCATAAATATTTATTTTTTGACTGTAATAATTTTGTTTTTTCCTTTTCAGGGAATTTTCTCAGTGACTAATCCCCATGTTGAAATTTATCTTGTTGCCCGCATAGAGAAGGTGTTACAAGGGAGCATTACACATTGTGCTGAGCCCTACATCAAGACCTCTGATCCAGTTAAGGTATTGGCAAGGTAGAAATGGGAGAATTGCAGATTCAGGTGGGAGGAAATTTTGTATCGTATTGAGTTTTAAGATATTTCCAACCAGTCCTAAAGAAAAATAATCCTTTTCTTTGAGTGTGCCATCTATTCTCTTAGCACGGGTAAAGCATATATAGCATCTGGAAGGAGTTGCTTGTTCTCATTCTGTTTCTGTCCTAAGTGGAAGCTAACATTACTTTCCATGCACATGTTGGAAATGAGAGAGAACTTTAGATAGTCCAGCTTCATTAACAAGTACTATTCCTCTGCCCCAAACAGTCACTTCCAGTTATCTCTTGAATCTAGAGAATATCAAACTCTTGAAAGTACCTTAGAGAACCCTCACCCAAAGGAGGCCCAGGGAGGCCTAGTACCTTGTCCCGAGACAGCTAGCTGTTAACAAGAGTAGAATTGGAATTTAGGCCTTTTAACTGCCTAATACTCTTTCTGTTACATTCCTATTGGCAATGGGGCATTTGATTCCAGATTCTTAGTATCAAAGATTAAGACCTGGATGTGACATTGGAAGCCATCTAGTCCAATTTCCTAATTTCATATTTGAAGAAACTGAGAGACAGAGATTGTGCCTTGCCCAAGGCTATCCCAGTATTAAGTAGTATAGCAGAGTTCAAATCCAGGTCCTCTGAATCCAAATCCAATGCTCCTATCACATTTTAATTCATTTACTTCAAAGAGTTTAGTAATTGGCAGGTGCTTTAGGGATGTATGACTCATTCATGAAGGGAAGGATCTGGAAAATAGAAAAGAAAGCTTCCACCCCATTGAAATGGGCCAGGGATGGGAGCTAGACAAATGTTCCATAGCTTCTTTACTTCTCATGTTATCTTGTAGGTGTAACTCTTCAACACTCATTGCTGCAAGACTAATTATCTTGCTGATTGATCATAAGCCCCTTTCCTTGAGATTATTTGTATCTTAGGCAGGCCATACCTGAATGATGAATTAGTATTTTTTTCAAAAGGAAACAAGCTTAAAACAGCTGAAAATAAGATTGAGAAGGTTTTTGAGAATCAGTTCCTAGTGAGTCTTTTGGCTTTGGATGGGTTTCTAAAGGAAATGACAATAGTAGGCTCCATTTGATGGCTTCATTGGAAAAGATGTTCTGAGTCACTCTTCATTGTCTCTTCCCTTAGACTGCCCAGAAGGTCCATAAGGCAGCCAGGCAGGTGTGCAACAGGCTAGGACGGTACCGGATGCCCTTTGCTTGGGCTGCTAGGTCGGTATATGTTTAATTTATATCCTTTTTGTCTTTATGCTGAGATTCCTTTCAAACCAATAAACATGTACTAAACACTTATGTGGAAGATACAAAAGTGGTCATAAGGCATGTAGTTTGGAGTGAGGGTAGGGGCAACAGAATGTTTTCCTTGTTGAATTAAATTGAGTTTACTCTGAGATATGCAGCAGAACATTTTTCTTCTTCTTCATCAACAGGAAATTTGAAGTATAAAAGTTCTTTTTCTTAGGATTTGCTTTCTACCAAGGACCCTCCAATTCTTTATTTGGTAAATGTTCCTGTTTTGACTGAAGGTTGGGTTAGAAGGGAAAGGAATCAGCTTTTATATGGTGCCTACAATATGATAGGCACCATGTTAGAAATCTCATTTGATCCTCAAAATAGCCATGGGAAGTTTGTGTTCTTATTATTTCCATTTTAGAGTTGAGGAAACTGAGGTAGACAGAGATTCATTACTTGCTCAGGATCACACAAGCAGGCAGTGTCTGAGGCCAGATTTGAATTGTTCTTTCTGATTCCAGACCTAGGGCTGAATGCACTGTGGCACCCCCTCGCTAGCATTTAATTAACACCTCTACCTCCCTTTTTTGGACCTTCAATTTCATTGATGTAGAGAACTCCTCGAACTGAATCCAGAATGTCAGCTTGTCTATAACTTATGTTCTTAAAATGTTGCCTGCTAGTATGTATACTGGAAGTGTGTATCAGAAGCAGGTCTTTCGAACTTCCAGGCAGGCTCTCCATCCTGCCATGTCATGATGCCTCTCTTCATCTTATGACATTGAGATTGTATCTTTCCTACTTGCACGTTTGAAAATACAGTCCAGCAAGCGTTTATTGAGTACCTACTATATGCAAAGCACTGTGGTAGGTATGCCAAGACAAAATGATAAACGCTTCTTCCCTTCTCTCTTCAAGGAGCTTCCATTCTACTTGGCAGCTAGGTGACACAGTGGATAGAGGACTGTTGGGCTTATTGTCAGCAAACTCTGAGTTCAAAGCCTGTCTCAGATACTTATTAACTTTATATATAATTGGCTTGATTCTGAGAGTATCTTTCACAGAATCATCTTAGATTATATGCTCATTTGATCTGCATGCCTAATTAAGGGTTGGTGTCATGGACTTAGGAAGAGATATTGAGTACAAGGTCTACACATATGTAGCTCAGGTGACTGGCTTTGTTGAAAGGCTCTGAGAAATGATGGCTTAGGTGCATTTCTTCCTTAGCCCCTTGCAGAGTAGGGGGCCTAATGCAGCCCCTAGATTGTCCATTGATATAAGCTGTCCAATTCCCTGATTCATCTAAGGAAAGGGCAGCATATTGTAAATAATTCAATTAATTCTGGCAAGGTTGGGGTACTGGGTAGAACATAGACTGGAGGAGAAGCTGAGGAAATGAACTTTCTTTCCTTTCATTATTTAAATTCAGTCCTTTCACTGATGGATCTCAAAGCATAGAGCTCATTAGTTGATGAAAACTCCCAGTGTTTTTATTTTTAGATGGAGGTGGCAGACAGAGGCTTCTGTTGGCACCCTTTCCATGGGTGGGAGTAAGGTAGTGCTTGGAAGGAAGCAGGAGCCATGTTGCACAATGTTCTTCCAAAAAGTTCCTGACTGTAGATTCACAAACTTGACTTCTGATTCCTCTCTATTGGAGAGGGCAACAAAACACTTGAAAAGCTGGAACAAAATTTTTTAAATTATGCTACTTCTGCATTTCTTCTCATGACCCCATTCTCTTCCCATCTTCCATCCCCTAGTTTGTCATGGGGCATGCAACTTCTTTTTTTTGCCATATATATGTACTCCATCTTCCCACAAATTGCTTTGCTTATCAGAAGCTGCTGAAAGCCTTGCTAAAGAACTGGTCCAAACCTGAAAGAAATATGACTGGGATTATTGTTTGAAAACCAAAGGAAGTGTCTAGAAAGGTATTCATAGTATTTAAGTTCTGACCAAGTCTTCAAGGGCACTTAGGTAGTAGAGTAGATAGAATGTTAAGACTTTGGAGACAAGAAGATCTGAATTCAAACCCTACCTCAACCACTTACTAACTGTGTGATCCTGGCCAAGTCTCACTTAGCCTTTGTTTGTCCCAGTTTCCCCATCTGTAGAATAGGGATGATAATAGTACCTACCTCATAAGGTTGTTTTGAGGGAAAAAATGAAATAGCATGAAAAGGACTTTGCAAATCTTAAAATGCTATATAAATACTAACTCATTATTATTATGTTATTAAACTACCATCATCAATTACTATTCAGTGACTTTCCCACTGGAAATCATATTTTCAGTTACAGTGGTATTGGAGACAATCTTATCAGAGTATTTCCTGGACACTCAATATGTAAGGATTCCTTGAAGACTGAATTTAGAGCAGTAATACTTAATATCAGTTGGCTTACACATGTATTAAGATACTGAAAAACCCTTTTGTTGCTCTTTAAGGCCAGTTTTCAAAGATACTCAAGGCTCTCTGGATCTAGAAGGGAGATTTTCCCCTTTCTATAAACAAGACAGCAGCAAGCTCTCTAGTGAAGATATTCTCAAGTTGCTGTCCGAATACAAGAAGTAAGTTGGCTAGCTTACTAAAGTATATGAATTTTAATTTTATTTAAAAATAAATTTGAGTGATATTTGGGGAATATTGTATCTTCCTCTCAAGATGAAGAATATTACTACTAATATGTTCCATATTCACAATCTGAAGACTAACATACGTTTCTTTTATTCCCAGGCCAGAGAAGACCAAGTTACAGATCATTCCTGGCCAGTTAAACATTATAATAGAATGTGTACCACCAGATTTCTCAAGTAAGAATTCTCATATGTAAAATCAAAACTAACTTTTTTACACCATCATGCTTGCCATACTCTAATCATTGTACAGTTTTATATAGTGGGACTGTTAAAAAAAGGCCCTTTGGGACTTCTAGGCTAAGATGGTGGTGGAGTAGAAGGAAGGGGCTTCCTCTCTTCTCAATATATAAATATTGTTATATAAATTTTGATATAAATCACTGATATAAAGGGTCTCAAAAGGACAAAAATCAAAATAAGACAAGTGAAGGAACTCTGCCAAGGGGCACAGTCTTGAAAGTAGGTAGGGTTTGAGCATTTCCATGCTATAAGGGGGTAAAATTACACCTACCAAAACATGAGCAGGTCACCCTTTCCCCACACCACTTACCATGCCAGAGTCAGAGTGAGGGCTAGGGAAATCTCTAAATTCTCTGGGGCTGACTGAGGACATCACAGACTTACGCCTGAGAGCAGTGAAAGGCCTTGGCAGTGAGACTTGGGACTCAGGACTGGGGAGCATGAGCATGGAAGTGAAGATAGTGCAGAGACAGGCTGCCCACAGCATATGTCTTAGAGACTAGAAAAATAGCCTGAGGGGGGCAGCTGGATGGCTCAGTTGATGAGAGCCAGGCTCAGAGATGGGAGGTCCTGGGTTCCAATCTGGCCTCAGATACTTCCTAGCTGTGTGACCCTGGGCAAGTCACTTGACCCCCATTGCCTAGCCCTTACCACTCTTCTGCTTTAGAACCAATACCTAGTATTGATCCTAAGATGGAAGGTGAGGGTTTTTTAAAAATAGCCTCGGCAAAATGTTTTGTATCTCAATACACTGAGAGCTGCCTGCCCTTCTCATTCAGACTTCTGTCTGGGAAGCAAAGAGAATACAGAGAGAAAAAAAAACTAACACAGCAATTGGCTACCAACACTCAGAAACTACAATCTACAAATACCAAAAGAAATAAGATGCAGCAGAAAAAAGCCTATGACATTGGATAACTTCTATGGTGAAAAACAGCAGAGTACAGAAGCGACAGCAGAGAGTGACAAACAAGCAAACACATCTAAACTTTCCAAAAAAATGGAAATTGGACACAAGCTCTCAAGGAACTAAAAAAAGGTTCTTTGGTTTTGGGGAAGTCTATTGCCTTTCTGGCCTAGTCATCTCCTTTGTGAAGTTGAGAATGGTTGGGCTAGATCCTCGAGATCCCTGCCAATTCTAACACTCTGTTTTTCAGCACAGTTGAGTTAATTGGATCTTCTTTTAATAAGTGAAGTCCAAAGGTTGTGTGATACAATAGTTAAGCTGCTCTTGAGCTCAAAACCCAAAGGCTTATGCAGTTGTGCATGGTTGCCACCTCCAGAGGGATAGAAAAGAGGAAAGAGTCAATTCTCCAAAGCTTGTCTTTGTTGCCACTGTTCAGCTACATTTCTACTCTCCTCAGTCTCCATCCCAGGGCACAAGGAATTTTTCTGTGATGTAGTGGTTGCCTCTTTTTGTAACTTGTATTTCTAAAGTTTCCCATAATTCTGTGTAATTTCTTTTCTGGACTAGGCATCTTATTATTGGTTGCACATCTTAAGAATGACATTTCAGAAGCTTTCCATTGTTTCATAGGTGAAAAATTACACTTGGGCCCAATTATGTTTTTGAGTTACTTACCATAGCTCACTGTCAATGTAAATCTACCCTCATTTTGCTGCTACTAGTAAAAAAAATGCAATGAAAACAAAATTGCAGCCACAAGGAAGTAGAGTAGATTTCTTCACACAGTCAAACATGGAAGTGGCCATTTGTGTTGTAGTCAGTTACTGTCCATTGTCAATGTTGAGAAATAAGGAGTGATCAGGCCTAGACCAATATGACCCTCATTTCTTTTGTCCTCTTGTGTTTCTATAGCAGTTGCTTTCATTTTTTCATTTTTAGGTAATCACTTAAAGTTCAGCCTTTTAAGTAGGAATTTGAAGAGCTTAATGTTTTCATAGGCCATTTATTTAGGAAATGCCATGTTGTTTGAAGCCGAGCAGCAGCAACATCATGTGCAGCCCTTACTTGGCTCTGTTTTCAATCTTAGATTGTGTCACTGCCTCCTATGTGCCCGTGAAGCCTTTTTTGAAGAATTCTCAAAATCTTGCTGTGGAAATTGAAGAGTTTGTTCCTGAAGTGGCAAAATATTGTTATCCTTTTACAGTTTACAAAAATCACCTGTATGTATATCCTCTGCACTTAAAGTATGATAGCCAGAAGACATTTGCAAAGGTGAGTAGTTATTTAGTTTCATTTAGAAATGTAGAGTTTCTGTTCAAGCCCTCAGCCTTGTGGCTTATTTCTGAAAAACGAATAACATTTCTGAATAATAATGGCTTATTTCCTAGGCAAGAAATATTGCCGTCTGTGTAGAATTCCGGGATTCCGATGAGAGTGATGCTAGTGCTCTGAAGGTGCGTTGATTTGTTAGCTGTTTATATATTTCTATTAGAGATGGGGCCTTTACTCTCCGGGAGATCAATAGGAAGCATTCCTTGGGGTTATATGCCATGGGGAGGATAGTGCAGAGAAAAACATGTAAAGCTATCTAGATTCTCCTTTGACTTGTTCCCTGCATGGGGGAATTTGGGGATTATTAGGGACCAACCAGCTTGGGCTTAAAGTTAGACGAGATTCTCATCTCTGTAGTTTTTGGATTTGCCTCATTCTGCTTTTGCAATGTTGTTTCATGCCCAGGCACAAGGTCATTTGTCTTATGACCAGCTAGAATATATAATCATCAGGGACTTGTGACCTGACCAGGCCTGGAGCAGGCAGAAGCCAAGTATACTTGCCTTGATCCACAGTGTGCTTTGCCTTCTGTGCCTCACCTAGTGATGCCTGAATTCTGGGATCATTGTTTCCTCTAAAACCAAGGCAGGTTGTTATCAGATCTGGACACACAAGGGCTGCTGGCACTGCTAGGCTTCTCCACTGTTGGGGAACTCTCTGTCACAGGATTAATGCATCTCACCATCATGTAATGTTTTCTCAGACTCCTTAAACCAGATTTTATCACAAAGACCTAAAGGGGAAAGGAGTCTGGAGTATCTCCTCATGGTCTCCTTTTCATGCTGAGTAGCCCTTAACTTTAGAAAAAAATTCTTTTCATCTAAAACCCTAAATTTCATGCATGCACAGTCATGTCATTTGAATTAAGTCCCTTTTCTCTGTTTTTCCTTTCAGTGGAAATTGAGTGCAGTAGGGCCTTTGGAATCAGAGGGCCTGGGTTCAAATCCTGTTTCTGTCACTACCCTGTGTGACTAAGTGATTGGGCAAATCACTTACTTTCTCTGGGTCTCAATTTCCTCAGTGGAAAACAAGTGGTTTAGACTAGGTGGCCTCCAAAGCTCTTTCCAGCTCTAAATCTGTGTTCTTTAACTGGTTCCCTTCCCCATCCTGTGGAATCTCATTCTTAAGTTACTCCTAGGCTTTAGAGTATACACTCAGTGATCTCAATAGTTGCAGTTTCTCTGTGGCAGCCTAGAAGAATACAGATGTATGTGTAGTCTATCATGAAGTAAAAAGTGAGTCTAACGGGGATGAGGATGGGCAGTGGCAGCATACCAGAAATGAATACCATCTACACGGTCCGGGCCGTGTAGGCTTCATTAGGCTTTTGAGAAGTAAGGCAAACATTAGAGGAACACCAGTGTATTAGGCCTAGGCAAATAAAGGACTCACATTGGAAATGAAGCCAGAATGTTCCACAGATGTAGAGATGTAGAGAAAGCCAGCCCTTTATGGTTGATGACTCACAAGGAAGGAGAAATGAAACCCCTGACTTCGATGTCTGAGTGGAAGCTTCTTTGAGTCCAAACTTGTAGACTGGCTGTGTCTCTAGAGGGTCAGGCCTTGGATTCACTAACTAATCCCCAAGAAGAACACTTGATTTTGACTTTTCTTAAAGCAAGTTGGACATAGATAATATTTGGAATGTTTTCCCACCAGCTACTAAGAGGTAGAAAGAGACTTTTTGTGACCTGGCTCACAATTCTTTTTGTTTGTTGGCCCCAGGCTTCTCATCACTTAGTTATCCAGTGAACTGGAAAGCTTTCTCCCATCCAATTCACCAAATTTGGGGGGCACTAGGAGTGATCTGGCCTGACCTGGCTTGGCTGTGTGTTTCCTGAGCCTCACTGACTGAGAAGGGTGTTTGATGAGCTACTTTGTCCCCATGTCCCCAGAGCCTTTCATCACACAGGGAATGAGGATAGTGACTATGTCTCTCTTTTGCAGTGCATTTATGGCAAACCTGCCGGGCCTCTTTTTGTCACAAATGCTTTTGCTATCGTTTCTCATCACAACCAAAATCCAGAGTTCTATGACGAGGTAAGAATGTTGTCTTCTTCCACCAGGTAGGCTGGACGCTGATGCTAAGGTATTATCCATGGAAGTGAAAGTGATGTAGGCAATCTTGTTAGTTGGCAGTAACCATGGAGGTTAGGCTGGCAAATTGAGGCCAATCTCTAGGCCTGATACAGAACAATAAGGAAAGGGAAGCAGTCATTCAACTAGGAGGCAGCATTATCTGGGACTGGATAGCTGGGTGGCTTTGGGAAAGACCCTCTCTTCTTTGGCCTTGATTTCCTTACCTGTAAAAGGAGGTTGGATAAAGTAGTCTCTAAGGTCCCATGGCTCAAAGGTGCCAAATCTCCTTCCATTTAGAAGTCATTCATGCCACTAAGTTTCATTCTGAAGGAGGGACATTATTAGCACTGTTAAGTCATTAGCATTCATACCATTTCCTATGCTGCAGTGTCTTACCAATTTGAAAAAAGGGAGACTCTGCAGCCCCCTCCCAGCATTTCTTCCTTTCTGAGTATCCATTCCATTTGTTTCTGAATGGTGGCAGTTTTGTAGTATTCTTTGTCTATTGGTTGATGGTGTGTTTGCTTCATTCTCTTCTCGACTACTATATATAGATAGGTCTTCTCTGGGCTCAAGATTTTCCCTTGCCTTCCTCCCAGAGTCTCTTAAGTTCTTTGAATCCTGGACTCTTGGCTGCTTGGGGTTCCAGTACCAGCTTTGTCATTAATTACTCACTAGCTGGCTGGCTTCCTCCAAACTTGCCCAGCCCAGCCCCAGTCCACAATGCCCCCTTCGCCTGTCAGACCCTGGTCCAGGTTGATAGGAGGATTTGTGCAAGCATCCCATACTATTGTCACAGAATGCTAATCT
Organism: Monodelphis domestica; assembly: GCF_027887165.1. Lineage (NCBI taxonomy): Eukaryota > Metazoa > Chordata > Mammalia > Didelphimorphia > Didelphidae > Monodelphis > Monodelphis domestica. The sequence goes on from NC_077235.1 coordinate 9,196,943, forward strand.
GTGCCTATCTCACATGTAGAAGGCCCATGTGTATAACAGACCAGTGGGGTGAGTGTCGCATCACAATGGACCTAAATTTAGAGGAAATTCATTATAACCCAAGCGTTCGGATGGCTTCCTAAAAAGTGTTACTCCACCACCTTCCCTGCCTGAGAACATGACCTGGGGATGGAAGAGAGCAGAGCAGTGCATTTGAAACTTGTGCCCTGGACCCATGTACATGAGAGGGATTTTCCCTTAATGACTAAAGGCTATTTCATACAAACTGACCATATAGTAATTAGCTTTCATAATGTAATAAGACTTGGAGCTGGAGGAGACCTTGAAAGTTCCTAAATCTCAGCTTTCGTTTTACTGAGAGGGAAACTGAGAGGTATTCTGAGAAGTTTCAGAGCCTGCCTGTGGTTCTAGAGCTACTATGTGTCAGAGACAAGACTTCCAGGCAACTCCTCTCCCCTCCCCTCCAGTGCTTCAGAGGAATGTTGCTTTTCCAATGGCTGAAACAGATGTCTAGCTGTTTGATAAATACAGAGAGGATGAAGGGAAGGAAAGGGGGAGGGAGAAAGAGAGAGAGAGAGAGAGAGAGAGAGAAGGATAATGGGGGATAGTGAGATGGGAAGTGGGAGGTGAAGAATAGGGAAAGAGGAAAAGGGGGGAGAGGAAGAGAGCTATTATCTTTCAAACTGTATACCATGCTTTGTGAGGATGAGAATATTTCTTAGAGAGGTTATTTCAGATGTGAATGAAGTCATGATTATAAAAGGCTTTGAAGGCCTAGCAGACAAGTACTGTGGTTATGTTCACTATACAATAGTTAATAATGTGTTTTCATCTACTTAAGTGAAAAGTTCTTTTTGAAGACCTTTAAGTGCTATATTTTGTGGGCTATTAAAGTGATTTTTGGATCTTTTTTGTAAAGATGTGCAGATTTTTAAAAAATTTGCACATTTATGATGAGACAGAAGACATTAGCAAAAAATGGCCTCTTTCCTGCTTTATTCAAGTGTCTTGAAGTGGAAATTATTTTAACAGATTTGATTTTACAAATGTCCTATCTGGCAGTGTGAAGAGGAGTGCTAGCTATATATATTTTTACCCAGTGTTTGAGGGGCCTGTCAAGCTAGCACAATAGAAGCCATGGGAGCACCAGAGCAGAAGTTTTACCATGAGCCCCCATAGCCTGGGTGTGCGGCATTGCCAAAGTGAAATAGACTGGGAAGTTGTGAAATACTCTGCCACATGGGCCCCTGTGCAGAGAGTGTTTTCTGAAAAACTTGATAAAAGCCAAATGCAAATAATTCAGGACAGAGTTGGATAATGCAAGAATCGGAAATAAAATGCCATGTGTAACTTGTCTTTTCAGGTGAAAATTGAACTTCCCATTCACCTTCATCAAAAACATCATTTGCTTTTCACTTTTTATCACATCAGTTGTGAAATCAACACAAAGGGAACAGCCAAAAAGCAGGACACTGTTGAAACTCTAGGTAAGTGTCCTCTCGGAATGTATCCCCAGCCACTGCACAATCAATTCCTCCTCCTTTCCTCAAACCATGGACCTCATCTTTCATTTCCCACAAAATCCATTTCTCAGCAAAGGTAGGATTTTTTTCTCCTTAAGCTTTCATTTGACTAAAATGTTTATTGCACTAAAGATTTAGAAAACCTTACCAATACGGTTGGAGTGCTGAAAAGAACAGAAAGGAATCTCCTGTGCTCTTCTAAGTGCATGTCCCAGTGAAGTGTATTGTTTTTAATCACCCATTTTAAAAAATTGAGCACATCAAGGGAGAGCTAACACATTCAATGGAGGTGAGGTGGTGGCTGGAATTTTCTAGTTCTGCTCATTGTGGAACAGGGAAGTCGTTCTGGTGCCAGAGACATCTGTAAGCCTGCAAGATAGAAGCACTGACTGGCACTAATTAGCAGTGGGAAGCTTTAAGACTGAGCAGGTCTTGGAAGGGAAGTCTCACTAAGTGTGTGGGTATAGTCTGACTTCAAGCTCCATTCTGAAGCCATTCACTGAAAAGTATTTTTAGGCCCCCTAGCGAGTCAGCCTGGACTAGCAGATAGAGTGCCAGACTTATCAGGGGACCAGAGTTGAAATCCTACGAGGCAGCAGGGAGCATAGCCAAGGGAGTGGACAGACTCTTGGACAGAGAAAGAGTCAGCCAGGAAGGCCATAGGATTTTCTGAGCTACAATAGAGACTTCAAAGCACCTAATGAAATGCACGTTGTTAGAATAATTAAGATAGTCCCTTAGGACGCCATAGAAGATTAGAGGTATCTCACAAAAGAGCTTGGGAGCACATGTGAACCAGCTGACCATAAGCATCTCCAGCATACATGTCTGGTCTAGCTTTGTTCCCAGGGACCCAGCTTGCTTTGGGAGATTTGGACAGGATCAAGTCTTTATTAGTCTTTAAATGATCAAGGATTAAACTCACAAACTGGGCAGTTCTAGTCTTTTATCTCTAAAGTTTGTCCTTCCTGAGATGCTCTCACCTGAGACCAGGAGCCAGATCAGGCCTAGACCAGACTTTGGCTTCAGTCTTGTTCCCCAGTTGTCTGTCCAATTCATAGAACTTTCTGTGGCCCGAGAGAATCCACTGGTTCCAGCGAACATTCAGATTAGCACTAGGGTGTAATTATACTTGTGCTTCAAGCTGTCCTGGCTTCTAGAGCACATCAGATGTGGAAGTCGGCTGAAGAAGGAACCATGCCTGGACTGTGGCCTTGCCTCCTTCCTGAGTTTCCATAAAGGGTCTCTAAACTAGCCTTTGGCTTAGATTGTCGTTGGAATGGCCAGACAGTTCAGATTGATTCACCATACAAAACCAGTGATAATAGGAGACATTTTTCTTTCCTTTTCAGATTTTCTGGGTTGGAAAACTTTTCTTACTTTGTCAGTGCTCTGGTTTAACTACCTTGACAGTGCCTTTCCATGCATATTTGGCTCACTACTCAACTCCACTGCTAATAAAACAAACCAGCCTGGAAGTTTTGCTAATACAGAGCTGCAGACGCTTGGCAGGGTCTGGGAAAGACATCTAGGCCACAGTGTGGAGAAAGCAGTAGGGTTAACTCTGCAATTTAGAATGAAATGGCATTGCAGATAAAGCTTAGGAAAGAAACTCTATGGTCTAGGTCTTAAGTGCTTCCTCACATGCTCCCAGCTCATACTGAAAAATAGATTGAAGAAAATGCCCCCAAGTGGGCTTCCAGAAGAGCTCCCTGGCACCTGCCCTCCTCATGTGGCCATTTTGAGTCCAGGAAAAGGTTTTCTTTGCTTGGTTTTAAATGCTCAGTTAAAAGCCCATGGAAACCAGAGTCATGTGAAGAATGGAAATCCCTCTTCTCTTCACACTGAGAACATATATCTTAGTTCAATTGGGTTGCAGTTTTCTTAGACATGAACAAGATGGTCTTGGGGGGGGAGGTCTCTTCAGAAAGTCAGTGGCCAGGTAAAATCCTGGAGCATAATGAAAGCATAAGGCCAATGAAACCTGACGATATTGTGCCAGTATACCTGCCAACCCCACCCTGTGTCGGGAAAATCCTGTCCCATTATACAAAGTATGTATGCCTACTTCTTGTAGGAAATAGAGCTTTAACTAACACTGGGGCCTTAGGCATGCATTTCCCAGTCTCCTTTGCATGGAAGGATTATAATACAAAACTCCAGAAAGCAGGGATTAGTATCTGAGGTGAAAGTGAACAGGAATTCCCCAGGCCCCAGATCATACTCTATTTTGTTGTTTGAAATCTTAGAATGGAGTTTGAAAACCATATCATTCACAGGGATAAAGGAGAGAGTGAAAGACTTGAACGCTTTAAGAATGAAAGCTAAATCCACTTCAACTTCAAGCTGTCATGACCCCCTTCCTGGGTGTAATAGCCCCTAACAGCTCTTTTTGCCTCCTCCTTATCCTTAACATTCTGCCAGGCTAATCAGAGATTGGCTCATGTCACTTCCATTCTTGCAAAGCATCATAGGAAATGTAGTTTGAATGGTTGGAAGATAAAGGGAGTTTTTAGAGAATAAGGACAGGGGTCCCCAAAGGCACCATAAAGAGTGGTACCTTACCTTACCTTAGGCCTACCTTAGTAGTTCTGACATGGAATAGCACTAATTAGAATAGGGACAAAGATTAGGGGAAGAAACATGGATGTGGATTACCTGTACTAATGATAGAAGAGTGAACTGCCTAGAATTAGGGAACCAAAACAATGGAAGTACACTTTCTCAGTTGACCTATATAGCCAACTCAGGAAGCAGCTAGATGGCTCAGCGGCTAGAGAGCTGGGCTGGACTCGGGAAGACCAGAGTGTAAATCCAGCCTCAAAACACTTATTAGCTGTGTGACTTTGGGCACAGGGGAGAAAGAAATGGCAAAACACTCTATTATCTTGGCCAAGAAAAGCCCATGGTCCAGGGAACATAAAGAGTCAGACACAGATGAACAGCAATAACAACACAGCCAACTCATCTGAGAATTCACAGGCAAATTTAGAACTTTAGTATATTGGAGAGTCTCTGTGAAGTCCCATCCCTGCTTCTGCTATTTTAGTTATTTCCATTTAATGGCAAAAATGTGGTGCTGTGGTGGGGGTGCTTCTAAGTAAGAAAGCCAGTGTAGATGAGGACCAAATTATCTTATATACAGTTCCTCTCTGGCCAAAGTTGAAATCACATCACTCTCCTCCCACTCCCCAGTTGAATCAGATTTCAATTCTTGGCAAAATTCTAAAATCTTTTCTTGAAGGAATTACTCCTATACACTTAGGAAAGGAAGTGCTGATCAGCCATCAAGCTCATGGAAAGTTCAGTGTTCAATTGAAGCTATTACATGTTAGGAAATAGAATAGCAAGGGCCTGAGGCTTAAGCCATGGAAGGATCAGGTGAGTTTACCAGAGCTATTTAGCCAATTGAAAAGAAGACTAAAATGAGATGTAATGATAGTCTTAAATTAAGTAAACCTTTATTAGGTACTTACTATGTGATGATGATGATGATGATGACGACGATGATGGCAGCTAACATTTTTTAGCACCTCCTATGTGCCAGGCACTGAGCTAAGTACTTTAGCAATATTATCACATTTGATCCTCCTGACAATCTTGGGAGGTAGGTGCCATTATGATTCTCATTTTACGGAGGAGGAAAGTGAAGAAAAACAGAGGCTAAATGATTTGCCCTGGATCACACAACTAGTCAGTGTCTGAGGCAGGATTTGAACTCGGGTCTCTATGACTTCAGTGGGGCACCCCCTAGCTGCTTTGTATAAGGCACTTTACTAGTTGTTTGTCCAACTCTTCATCTCCCCATTTCGGGTTTTCTGGCGAAGGTACTAGAGTGGTTCACCATTTCCTTCTCCAGCTCATTTTCTAGATGAGAAAACTGAGGCAAACAGGGTAAAGAGACTTGTCCAGGGTTATACAGCTAGGACGTGTCTGAGGCCATACTTGAACTCAGAAAGATTAGTTTTGATTACTCCTGGCCCAGTACTCTATCCACTGTGCTACTTTGCTAATAGCTAAGAATAAATAATTATAAAAATAAAATAATTCTTACCCTAAGGGGGCTTCTATTCTTCTAGCAGGATATACAACATAGGTACAAATAAGCAATTATGAAGGGATTTCAAAAAAATAAAAGAGTGGGTGGGGAGGGGCCATCTATACAAAGACACAGAAATAAGAAAGGGCATGCTACGTGCAGAGATAAGGAGTGCTTAAAGAATCTGAGACCTAAGTTCCAGTTCCATCTCTGGCATTACTGTTAGATGGCCTTCTGCAAGGCACTTCATTTCTCAGTGATCTGGGTACTTTTCTACAACCCTAAGCTCTAGAGAAAGTGGCATCTGCCCTGCTCACATGTGGTCTCCTATACCAAGGAAACAGCAGGCGGTTTGATCTGAACAGGGCAGGTGAGAGGGGTTAATATGAAGGAAGACTGAAAAAGCCTGTGTGAAAGTGTATTTTATCCAAGAAGTGATAAGGAACCCCTGAGGGTGTTTGTGTGTGTTTTGGGTGGGGAGTTGAAAGGGTGATGTGGTCCTATAGATTTGGGAGTATTAATTTGGCAGCTGAATGGAGAAGGGAGACAAAGGATGACTGGACTGGGTGAATTGGTGGGGGGGGGGGGCTTAGATCAAAGGATCTCTAAGCTGAACCTTGAAGGAAGTGAAAGATTCCAAGAAGGCAAGTGGAGGCAAATTGGGCAGGAATGGTGACTTATCCACTGCATACAGTGGGCTACAGGAGTGGGGAGTCAGAGATGATCCCCGAGGATGTGAATGCTTTCATGAGAATCCCGGAATTTGAGAGTTGGGAGGGATCTCAGCAGATTCACTACTGTAGCATACCTGATAAGGGAAGAACTTTAGAGCAGGAATCGAACACAGAGACCATCAAGTCCAACTCCTTCATTTTACAGAAAAGAAAACTGAAGCCAAGAGAGATTAAGTGACCAGGGTCACACAGGCAGCAAGGTCATCTGTGCAACACAAGAACCCAGACTCTCTAACCAGTACTATGAGAACACTGTGCTACTCAATTCCAGTCCCGTGTTACTGACTATGTGCTAGATAGTTCCAGTTGGGAATGCTATAGGTATCCCAAATTCAACATATCTAAAAAACAGAACTCATTCGATCACCATCCTTCATCACCAAGGTTTCTTTGACTTTTCCCTTAAACCTCATATCCAGAATCCAGGCCCTTGATAACTGTTGTCTGCCCACAGTATGCTGAATTTATGACTCTGTCCCCTCTTGCCTCATCTCTTGCACAGATTCCTGATTGGTCTCTGACTCCATTCCTCCTTTCCACAATCTATTCTCCACTCAGCTGCCTCCTAGATTTTCTTAAATATCAGTAGTGTCTTGAGGACAAAAATAACTCTCCTGGAGCACTGAGCATTGTTCCTGGTACATTTTGGTTATTTCTTTCTCTTGGTCCAGACATGGGTCTGACTGAAGGGCAGTGGGATCTGACTTTTGGCATCTGGGGCATAGGGGACTCTTTACTAATGCAGGTTGGCAACTCATCTGTTATTGGCCCTCCTAGAGAAGTGCCTGAAGCTCAGAGAGGTTAAGCCAATTTGCCCATGGTCACACAGCTGTTGTATATCAGAGGTAAGACTTGAATCCAGGTCTTCCTAGCTGGAAGAGGAAGTGCTTGAAGGTTTGGTGAATATAACTGAGTTGAATTCTCAGAGCCTTACTTTCTTCCTTTAGGGAAAAAAGAGTGAGTTCCTCCTAGTTCTAAAATTCTCTGATGGAGAAACAGGCTAAATAACTCAGCTCTGTTGGGAACCTTTGTTGTTCTTTCCATACTGTGTTGATGCTCAGCCCCAGGGCTATGGTGCACAGTCCTGGAATTCCTCCTCCTCCTCCTCCCCCATCTTCCAAATGTGTAGGATGTGGACTCGATGCATTAGCTGTCATGTTGCTCATGATCCACTACTGTCTTGACAGTTGGGTTTGCCTGGGTGCCTTTGCTGAAGGATGGCAGAGTAATCACATTTGAACAACAACTCCCAGTCTCGGCCAACCTTCCTCCTGGCTACCTGAGTCTTGCTGATCCAGAATCCAGACGGGTAGGAAAATATTTTTTTATAAAAGTAGATCATTATGGGACACATAAGACCCAATTTTGAACTGCATTAGCCACATTGCCATTTTGGCGTTTGGTATATCGAAGAGGAAGAATTGTTTAAATGCAGTTTGTAGGCTGTTCATATGTATATCTCTTGGATGAAATGAAACAAACCCAATTCCTTGTTTTCTGTTCACAGCAACCAAACATTGATATTAAGTGGGTAGATGGTGCAAAACCTCTCTTAAAGATTAAAACACACTTAGAATCAACCATCTACACTCAGGTAAGGTGGACAAATCAGAATTTTCTTTCAGAGAAAGAGAAAAGGAGAGAATATCAGAGAGTATCAGAGAAAAGGAACTTGTTGGATGAACTTGGGCAGTACTGACCAAATTTGAAGCTCAGGAACCTTGAGAGATTTTGGTCTGAGGGCCTTTCTGAGAGAATGGGGCCTACAGAGGCTGCATATGTCCAGACAATGTACTCCACATAGACTTGTCTGGCTTCTTGAGCTACTGGTGAAGTGTTGAGGATTTTCCTAATTTTCAGTAGCTTTCCTCAGTGGGTTGGGATTGTGTTCCTGATTAGTTCTAAAGAGGAGATGGAAACATGGGTGCATCTTGTCCTCCGTGGAAATCCACTTAGTAGTAACCTGGATTAAATGAAAATTTGGTATTCTTTAATTGAGGATTTGATTTCTGCTACCCACCCTTCCATTCCTCCATCACCCCTTTCCCTTGGATCTCTTACGTTGTAAAATGAGAAGACAGCATGATTTTTTACACATAAGACCTGGGACTTGGAGGCAGTTGAGCTTTGAAATACCTAGCAAAGAGCTCAGTTGGCAGATGTGGGACCAGAGGGGCAGGCGGGCCAGAGATTTGAGCCTAAGGGTAATGGCTTTTTACATCTGGTTTCTAGGATCTGCACGTGCACAAATTCTTCCGTCATTGCCAGGCGATGCAGTCTGGTGCTAAAGCAGTTCCAGGGGAGCTCATTAAATATTTAAAGGTAAAAAGCACAGCGGCTTTCCATAAACTTTTCAGTCACAATGAACTTGCTCTGTAGGCCTCTGTGTTGTCATATTTTGATTTGGAAAAAGGAAGCTAACACTTTGAATATGTTTTTGCTGAGATCATGCTTTTTGTGCCTTGCTTTTCCATTAAATGGCTTTCTAGACACAGACAGTAAAATTACTCCAGTGAGAAGCCAATATTCTAACCCAAGAATTCCAGATCTGATTCTTAGTGAATGGAAAAATAGTCATCACCATTTCAGCTTATCCAGAGGAAATGCTTTACAAATTATTATCACATCTGATTTCTCATTTGTTCCTCTCAGGATCCTCTGAAACAGGCAAGGGAGGTAGTCCTACCCCAGTTTTACAGTTGAGGAAATTTAGGCTTACAGTGATTCAATGCCTTGATGAAGAAAGCCTGTGTGGTAAGGAGCAGAATCAAGTCCTGAAACCGAAATCTTCTGACTTTTCTCCCTTTCTAAGAATGCCTTTCCCTCAGGTCAATTGACAAATGTGTCCAAAGTACTTTTCATCCTACTGCCCAGCTAGATCCCCGAGTGGAAACATGCATTTTTTTAAAAAAGAGAGAGACCACAAGAGCTTGAACTAGTGTTGCGTGTGGGGTGAAATGAGAAGCAGGCCTCTGCCATTGTCTCTTCTTCAAAGAATCTGAAAGAGGCCAGTTAGGAAGAAGAGAACAGAACCTCTCCACGTAGGTGGCATTTTTTCTTTAGCACTGTTTCTCAGGACATCATAATCTTGTAGGAATTGGGCCTCGATGAGACATTGTATAAGGAGGCACAAACCTGGATGGCAAAAGGATTCCTGAGGTATTCTGAGCTGCCATAGACAAAGAGCTGGAGTAAAGCAGTCTAATGTCATAAGATGAATTTCTCAAAGAAGAAATGTTGGGTTGTCTACATTCTGTGTGTTTGTGTTGTAGACACTGTCAAGGATGGAAACCCAGGAGACAGGGTGGCCCAATCTCCGAGGGCTGCAGTAGATTTCAGTGTTGGCTTTGGAAGGAGATTGTGAAAAGACTAACTCTATCCTCACCCTGTGTGCTCACATTCAGGAAAGATAGGATTGGAAGATCATAAATTTAGAGCTAAAAGGAACCTGAGGTCACCGAAAGCAGCCTCATTTTATAGCTGAGAAAACTGAGGCCCCCCAAAATTAAGTGAATTGTCCAAGGACACATGGGTAGAGTGGATAATTAATGTCTACCCTCGTGGCAATTTCTCCAGTACTTCCCCCCATCTGCCACCTCTGGAACTGTAGGAAATAGAGCTTATTTTTCTTAGGGGTGTGGAGACTAGCTGATATCACAGAGTGATGATTTATTTCTCGCTTGGTCCCCACCCTCTCATTGTTTGATGCTTTGCTTTTTGAGAGCAGGTACTGTCTTTTTCACTTTACACAGTATCTGACACACAACAGACACTTAACTAAGTGTCAGTGGACTGAGTAGCCTGAGGGTAAAATGCCATGCTGATGGGCCCTGAGGCCATGATTTACATAGGTGATTACTCAAAATTCTCCCTCCTGAACCTGGGAAAAGTACTAATGAGGACCAGAACCAGAGTTTGGTGACAAGTTGTTATGGAGATGTTGTTATAAAATTTCTGGCCATTTTTATGGAGCTTTTGAGCCTTAGAGACAGCAGAAAATCAAAGAGTATGCTTTATATGCTTATTAAGAGTAAAGTTCTCAGGAGCAGCTAGGTTGCTCAGGAGATAAAGCACCAGACCTGAAGTTGGGACTACCTGGGTTCAAATCTGGCCTTAGACACTTCCTAGTTGTGTGACCTAGGCAAGTCAGTTATTCCTGTTTGTCTCAGTTTCCTCTTCTGTAAAATGAGCTGGAGAAGGATAGCTGTTTCATTTGAATGAAGACAGAATTTCCCAGTAGTGCACATCTCTACAGTGTCTGAGCCAACCAGATGCAAGCAGATGGTATCATTGGACATTAAAGCTATATGACACCCAAAGGTCATCTTATATAACCATTCGTGTAAAAGGGAGACATGGAGAGGCTGTGGCTAACTCCTTCATTCCCTCAACCACTCCATTGTGTCAGAAGATCTTCATTCTTGTCCTGATTCTGTTACTTACTGGCATGTGGCTGTGGGCAGGTTACTTGCCTTTGCCCTACCTCAGTGTCCTCATCTGTAAAACGGGAGTCAAAATACCTGACCTATCTAATTTTCAGGGTTGTTGTGAGGAGAAAATGGAAACCATAAAATATTAATCACTGAAAAGAATACGGTTACATCATTATCTATAAATGAAATCCATTCCTCCAGCATTGGCCAGGCAAAGGATCTCTCGTCGACTTGCCAGTCGTATGCCTGTTAGGGTCATTGGCTTTTTCAGGGGTGAGGAACTGGGTAAAGGATTGAACAGAAAAGAACAGCCACATTTGGGGGAGGGCGTGGACCTGCTGTTATGCGTATTGTGCAAGCTTGCCCCCTAGTGGCAGTTGATAAAACACCACATGCTTTCTGGAGTAGGATTTGGCACCTCAGGGATCCCAAAGTGGGACCTGTCCCCAGATCACATCCACTCTACAGCATCTCTACCTACAGATCACCTCATTAGGCCCTAGGGAGGAGAAGGCATGCATCTTTCGTGCCCATGTGCATATGAACACACTGGCATCGTCTACAATTTTCTGTCTGTTCCATAGCCTGTATGTGTAAATGCAACAAAGAATTCTTTTCAAAATTGGGACATCATAAAAATCTAAAGGAAATGTGGCAAAGCCCAATACAAAAAGGAAAGGTTAGCATTGGAGAGAGGAACATTCAAATTGGGATTATATTTTGCCTTACCAGTTTTTATTTTAAAAAGGATAATGTTCTAAAAGTCTCTTTAGTTTTGACTTAGCACTAATATTTTCTATAAAGTGTTCCCAAACACCCTATTTAAATTGTACTAAGACTTTTGGGACAGTCTGTATTCACATCGGAAGGAGTCAGTGCTGCTTAGTGGGTAGGTCACTGGACTTAGTCAGGAAAATTGGAGTTCAACACCCAGCTCTGTCTCTTACTGTGTAACCGTGGGCAATTTGTCTGATTTCTCCGAACCTCACGAAGCCCTCGGATTATAAGCGAAGTCCCATTTTTGATGAAGTCATATGTAGGCCCTTGACATTTTGAAGTATATATATTGAGCTTTACGTTAGTCTCTCATATTTCTGTTCGCTTTCATCACTAATGCTATTTAGTAAATGTGTGTGTGTATTTTAAACATTTCATTTTAGTGTTTGCATGCCATGGAGATTCAAGTAATGATACAGTTTCTACCTGTAATTCTTACGCAACTCTTTCGTGTTCTCACAAATATGACCCAAGAAGATGATGTGGCTATCAACTGCACCATGTGAGTTTCACAAATAACTGAGATATCTTGCTTTATTTGGAATCCCTTGGAGCCAAAATAGAATTTTAACTGCCAGATGAGGACCTAAAAATGGATTGAATCCTGAGAAATACCATAACTCACAACCTTGAGCAATCTCCAGGCCATTGCTTTAAAAAATGTCAATGATTGCTCTGTCGTGGGGTTCCCTCCCCTTCCGATTTTTAGTTCTTATCTATCACATTAAGGAACCTATGATTTTCAGTGATCAGAAATATGGAAAGCTGTCTTTCTCTCTTCTCTTGGTGACTTTGAATTGTTTCCAATCCATCCTTCACTTTGTTGCAACCACAAACATAATTCTCATCATTTTTCTCTTTTCCTCCTGGGCTTTAAATGTGAATCTGTCTTCCAGGTATTTTATCACATAGAATAATTTCAATAAGAGTTACAATATATATTTAGATAACTGGGAAGAAACCTAATGATGATGTGCAAAGCTTAGGTTATCTAAAGGTTATGTCTTTTGAACTTGGAGACATACTTTTTAAAGCTTTTAGTTTGTTGGATGTTGATATCTGAATTCAGATGAACTATCATCTTCTATAATGATCTCACTTTTTATTCATCCATAATAACAGGGCAACATTATATCTTAATCAATCAGCATTGGTTAAGCAGCTGCAGTGTGTTATACACTGTGACTGTCCTCACAGAGACAAGATGTACCTAAACCTGTATAGAATACCGATCAAATAAATACTATGAGATTTGAGTAGGATCTTGTGGGTGGAGAAAGGCATCAAGAAAAACTTCACACATAGAAGACAATATTTGAACTGAATTTGGAAGGAAAGAAGAGATTCTAAGATGAGAAAACGAAGAGAATGAGGCAATAGCATGTGTAAAAGTCCAAATGAGAGATGGGAGGTCAATTTGTGAAAAATAAGAAAGCCAGTTTGTCTGGACCTGGGACTGCAGGAAAAGGAGCAATGTAGCTGTAGTAAGACTGACTTTAAATGTCAAATGGGAGGTCTTATTTGATCTTAGAGGAGCCACTACAATTTGTGGAGTAGGAAAGGGACTTGGTCAGACCTGTTCTTTAGGAAGAAGCACTTTGGCACCTGTGAGGAGCTGGTTTGGAGGAAGAAGAGCAGCAGCTGTGAGATCAACTCTAAGAGATATTGTCAAAGTAGAAACAGCAAAATTTGTCATCTGACTGGGTATGGGGAGTGAGAGAGAGAATGCAGAGTTATGAGTAATGGCTGGTTTGGGAAGCTGATAAATAGGAGGGATGGTGAGACCTTTAGAAATAGAGAAGTTCAGAGAAGGCACAGATTTTGGCGAAAAGATGATGAGTTCTCTTTTGGGCATCTTGAGTTTGAAATACCGGTGGGAACCCGCTTTCAAGTGTCCAAAAAGCAGCTAGCTGGTAGTACAGAATTAGAAGTCGAAACTAGGGCTTAGTATGTGGATCTGGAAATCATCTACATAGAGATGATAGTTAATCTCTAAGGAGTAGGGCTGGGGTTGATGGGAAATTCTTAGAGAATTGGAAAGGAAGAGCTAGTCTTCTTAAAGCTCACTCAGTTTGATTCTTAGCTTTCTCTAAATCTTGATGACCACCGCTTTTAACTTAATGGTGTTTGACTTGAGTCTCCTCATTCTCACAGAACGTTAGAGCTAGCATAGATCTCAGCAGTCTTCCAGTCCAACCTGTACCTGCACAAGAATCTCCTCTGTAGCATTTGCCCCCTGTGCATTGCCCTTTAGGCCTCTCTCCAGTGGGGGCCCCCACCACCTCACTTTTAGTCAGGCTTGCTTAGGAAGTTTGTCCTGACATCAAGTCTAAATCTGCTTTTGTGCAATTTTTACCCGTTGCCCTGAAGACTATTTGCAAAACAAATCGTGAACTTTCTCATTGAAAGGAAAACGTTCATCCTAAGAGGAACAAAGGAGCTCATAGGGCCTTACCTGGAGTTTTCACCATGTCGTTTCAGGGTTCTCTTACACATTGTGTCAAAATGCCATGAAGAAGGCTTGGACCATTACTTAAGATCCTTTCTAAAGGTTAGTGGGGGAAGCATTCTTCTTTGATGGGGGACTTCGTGCTTAATAATTTCATAGCATTCACCATTCCTTTTTGTTTGTAGTATAGTTTCCGGGCTGAGAAACCAGGTGCCCCTCAGGCCCAGATGACCCATGAAATCTTGGCCACAGCAATGACAACAGCACTGAAGCAGTCTGCAGACTTTTTAGCCATAAATAAACTGCTGAAGGTAAGGACTTGGGAATTTAAGGGAAGCTGTGGCTCAAAGGCTGGCTTGAGAGGACAGTCTGTGAGCAAGCCACACTTTATAAAAGCTCCAGCTTCAGATCCAGGGACTCTCATCAGATTCTTGTAAGCTCACATGGTACACACACTCTTCTTGGGAAAGACTAGTCTTCCTTTCTGCATGTGCCTATATAATATAGCCTTTGGCAAAAAATTGGTTAGAGGCTGTGCTTACAAATACAATCCTCAGAGTATGGCCCCTGAACAGTAGATGGAGCAACTGAACTGGCAACCCGAAAGTGGAAGGAGTAGAAAAGGTGACCTTTTCTTTCTGATCAAGGCAAAGTTAATAGGGAATGAAGAGGAAAAGATGAATCTTTTGGAAAATTCTAGAAGTATGAAAATGGATTCATGAAGGCAACACTCTCGTGATTCTTTTAGGTCATGTCAAGGCTAATCCCCTCCAAAATCCCTTGCACTCAAAAATCTCTCATGTGAGACTCATTGAATTTTGTTATTTATTACAGGAAAGGCATTGATTTAAACAACCCCTAAACAGTCCTTGAAGGTGAATCCAGATCTCAAGCAGGGGCAGTTTGGTTTACAAACTAAATTTCTTTTTTCTTCTTTTTTTTTAAAAAACCCTTACCTTCCATCTTAGAATCAATACTGTATATTGGTTCTGAGGCAGAAGACTGATAAGGACTAGGCAGTGGGGGTTAAGTGACTTGCCCAGGGTCACACAGCTAGGAGGAAGTATCTGAGGTCATATTTGAGCCCAGAACCTCCTATCTCTAGTCCTGGCTCTCAATCCCACTGAGGCATTTAGCTGCCTCCCAAACTAAATTTCAAATTACTTTAATGAACCTTGGAATCATTGTCTTCTTTCCCCAACAGGTAATTTGATGTTTTTATATTGGACACTGTGTAGTCTGCTACAGTTCTCCACTGAACTTTCTTTCTATGCTATGGTTAATGATTCTTCCTCTGATGCCTCATATAGAGTGGAGTAGAGAACCTGGGTTCTCAGAGGTCATGTGAATAGATCCCAAACTAGCAGGCAAAGGCTTCCTCAAACACAGTGATAAAAAAAACTCAGCACCAGGAAACTGGCCACCAGGTGATGAAGTTTTTGGCCCCAGAAGTTCACAAAGACTTTGAGCTATGGCACCTGTGTGGGAAGGGGACAACAGAGTTCCCACAGCTCATGAAATGTCTCATAATCATGGATGCAACATATTTTGATAAAGTTACTGCTTACAATATGTTCATTTTTGCTTTTTGGTTTTTCCCCCTTTCTCAAAATCATTAGTCCTCTGTTTTTGCACTAAATAAATTTAGTTTTGTTTCTGGCTTTTTGGGGGTCACTAATATTGTATCCCTAGCAAATTGTTTTTGATGGTGGTAAGCAGAACTAAAGAGTCAGAAGGCCATCTAGTGAGAGACTTACCTAGTCCAGAAGATGATGAATGGAGCTAAAAGTCTACAGAGTTTGTCAGTTATTTGTTTATTTATATTTATATTTCATCGATTTTTGACTTTCATACAAGGCCATTTTGGGAGGTAATGTAATATTTGATCTTGTACCATTTTCCTATCCTGCCCCTTGACCCAGCCCCACCTATTTAATTGTGGTTGGCTCTATAGCTACAAACAAAAAAATCTACTTCAGAATCTAAGCATGATAGGACTTGGGCAGCATTGTGAACCATGCCAAATCTGTCATCATCTTCCTACTTCCTTTTTCAGTTCTTCCTTCACCTGCTGTCCAGGTATCTCTACCCTTCTCCTAGCAAAGTCAACTTTTAGCTCTCAGAAAGGAGTGGGAAAACAAGAGATGCCAAAGTGTAAATGATGACCCATTCCAAAGGAAGTTTCATTTTCATTGGCAGTATTCACTTAACGCAGGAAATATAATCTCTCTGGGTCATTTTGGGCACCATGGACAGATCAGTGAGGATATATTTAGGGAGGTTCCTCAAACCATATTTTTTTGCCTATTTCAGTCGGCCCTAAAACAACTCTTTTTTTTCTTTTTTTTTTTAATTTTATAGTATTTTATTTGATCATTTCCATGCATTTTTCATTAAAGACAAAGATCATTTTCTTTTCCTCCCTCCCACCCCCAGTGGCCGACGCGTGATTCCACTGGTATCATGTGTGTTCTTGACTCGAACCCATTGCCATGTTGTTAGGATTTGCATCAGAGTGTTCGCTCAGAGTCTTTCCTCTGTCATGTCCCCTCAGCCATTGTATTCAGGCAGTTGCTTTTCCTCGGTGTTTCCACTCCCATAGTTTATCCTTTGCTTATGAATAGTGTTTTTTTCTCCTGGATCCCTGCAGATTGTGCAGGGGCATTACACTGCCACTAATGGAGAAGTCCATTACGTTCGATTATACCACAGTGTGTTTGTCTCTGTGTACAATGTTCTCCTGGTTCTGCTCCTCCCTAAAACAACTCTTGGAAGATCATAGGATTTAGGTCTGGAAATTGCCTTGTCCAGCTAGCCCGTCATCTCCTCCATTAGAGATGAGGAACTAAGGGGCCAGAGCCTAGATTCAAACCGCACTCCTCTGCCTCCAAATGCAGTACTCTGAGTGCCACGCTATTTTTATAAGCCTTTTTAAAGTGAGGAACCATAAATTATGCCTCAAAAACACCTGTTATGTGCACACATTCTCAGCAATTATCTGATGTCACTGTTTTTCCATTCTAGTACTCCTGGTTTTTCTTCGAAGCTCTGGCCAAGTCCATGGCCTCCTACTTACTTGAAGAGAACAAAATTAAGGTGAATAAAGTCAAATGTGGTTTTTCTAGGTAGATGAATGAAGGTCATTTTCTTCGAGTCCCATTTATATTGAAAGGCCTTTTAAACTGTTGCTTTACCTAGAGGACAATAATAAGTGAAAACAAAGAACGAATCCAGGCATAGATGGAGAGAAGGACTGATTTAAGTTGCGTGGAGACAGACAGATGCTGGGCTCACTCGTATAGAGTTGTGCTCCATTTATATCGTATACTCCTTGGAGTCTGAACATGGCCAGTCTTTTAGGAGTCTGTTTTGGGGCAAAAACTGTCCCAGAGCAGAAATCACTTCGATTTAGCACACTTGTTGCCATATATGGTCAGTTGATAAACTTTTTCTAGAGTGTTAGGCTTCATGTAATAGATTTCCTCTGGGGAAGTTGTGTGTAAATTTAATTTTGGTAAATTCTGTTTAAATAGTGCTTGACATTTAAAGGTTGCTTTGAGAGGATTCTCGGAGTGGTTCCAGCTTTTGCTGCTGCGAAGCTGCCGTCTTGGCTCCACCTCTAGTGCTTGGCATTTAAAGTAAACTTCATGGCTTGAAATACTGCAAAGCACAAAATCCTTCCCTGTGTACTGTCCTGTTACTCCTACTCTTTAGAGCTATATTGTTGAGCACTTATTAGTTTGCATTCTGTGTAGGGAGCTGGGGTGGGACGGGTCCGGGACACAGATGTCTAGAGCAAGTGGGATTAGCAACAGCAGCCTAGTAGCAGCGAGACGGTGGCTAATGAGAAATTGAGTCAGTTGTACTCGTACCCATAGTGGCCTGGGTAAAATACTCCTTCAACTAGATGAAATGTTTGGGGAGGAGGAAAAGATGTACTTTGATTACACTCCCGTTTCCAAATATTGACATTCAGGATGCTCGGCTGGTAAGTTTGTCCCTTTAATTTTTTCTCCATGAATTTAATTTCAGCTTCCTAGAGCCCAGAGATTTCCTGAGTCCTACCACCATGTTCTACATTCACTCCTTCTTGCAATAATTCCTCATGTGACTATTCGATATGGGGAGATTCCAGAGGAATCAAGGAATGTGAATTACAGCTTGGCCAACTTCCTGAAGGTGAGCTGTTTGGAGTCCCAGTTGTTTTCTCTCATTGTTCAGAAATTCACTTATGGGGCTACTGGAGCACCTGCTTGGATGAAAATAGTCATCATTCAGTCAGACAACTAGTTTAGACTGATTTTGTGTGTGTGCATGCCTGTTGTTTGACTTCATGGAGGCATATAAACCGCTCAGGTCAGATGGAAAGGTGAACAGTTCGTGCAGTTGGTCTGATGCTTGTCCGTATGCTGCCCCAAATCCAGATGTTTATGAACATTCTTCTTGATATTCTCTGTGGGGCCACTTGGGAATGTTTGCTAGCCATACAGAAAAGCCCAGTAATTCCCCGGCTTAGGGAAGAATGAGTGGTAGTCCAAATGGTGGTAAGTAGATTGGAACTTGCAACACATTTTCCCATAATAGCAATGTTATTAATAAGGCACATAAGGGACCTTTGAGATCTTCTCATTTGACAGATGAGGAAACTGAGGCATAGAGAGATGACAGTTCAAAGGTTACATAGTTAGTGAGCATAGGTGGGTAGGTGGAAGCCTGGACCTAAAATTAGGAAGACCTGAGCTCAGATTGGGTCTCAAACACATACTAGCTATATGATCCTGGGCATATCACTTCAGTTTTTCCATTTGTGAAATGGGGATAACAATAGCAATTAACTCAAGGAGTCATTGTGAGGATCACATGAAATATTGCTAAGTGCTTTGCACAATAGTACCTAGCACATAGTAGGTGCTTAATAAATGTTTGTTTCCTTTCTTCTTTCCTAGTATCAGATCTCTTGGTTTCCAGATCCATGTTCTTTCTGTTATACCTGGCTGCCTCCCTCCCGTTACCAGTACTAATAAGTTTATTAGTACAGAGAGTAGGATTTGAGCTCCATTCTGGGTTCAGTCATCTTTTGAATGCTTGCCTGGGAAGCTAACCACCATTCATAACTTAGTTTCTATAGGAAAGTAGATTGGGCACACATAGCCATAAGGGAATTCGGAAGCACTAGACAGAATTCTTTCTTTTGTCACAACTAGGCTGGCTTTTGGCAGTGCAACTCAGTGAGAAGGGAGTGTGGGTACTCAGGAAATACTTTCCCTCGCAGGCCCCAGGGGCAGACCCTCCTTTGACCAGGCTAACTAAATGTTTGAAAGTTGAACAATGCCCATATATTTGCTTTCCAGAATTTCAGCTTGGGCAGTTTCATTGAACTGAAAATTAGAGGAAACATTCAAGTGAGGAAACTGATGCAAGTAGCACTTCCCCTGCTCCTTCAACCTTTCCAGCATCACATAGCCAGTGTATAGCTGGGGCAAGACTTGAACCCAGGTCTCCTTGACTTGGAGACCAACTCTCTATGCTATGCTGCCTCTCTTTATTGATGCCTTTTGCCTATTTGTTTTTTATAATATTCCCTTACAAGTATATTCATGTTTCCTCTTCTGCACAGCAAGCCTTTCTGTGAAAAGGAAAAGAAAAAAAAACACATCAGCAAAGCCAGTAAAAAAATGACCTAGTCTAACACTTTTATGCAATATTTCATACCCATAGAGGGAATGAATACTGCCTTCAGTGGGAATTCCATATGCATTGAGGCAGCTAGGTGGTGCAGTAGATAGAGCTCTGGGCCTGGAATCAAGAAAACTAAGATTCAAATATAGCCTCAGGCACTTAATATTTATGTGAAGTCACTTAAGTTCTGCTTCAGTTTCCTCTACTGTAAAGTGAGAAAAATAATAGCACCCCCCCAGACTGTTGTGAGCATCAAATGAGACAATATTTATAAAAAGTGCTTGCTTAGCACACAGTAGGTGTGATTTATATTTATTCCCTTTTCTTCCTTTCCTCTCCCCATTTCCATAGTATCCTATCTGTATGATGAAGGAAGAGGGATGTGGGTTTTTTCATCTCTTCTCCAGGGCCAAGCTTGGCCATATGTAGCATTCAGTGTCCTTTTACAATTGTTTGTACTTACATTCCAAACTCCTCCTTTTCTAGATAGGGAAGTGACTAGCTCAAGGTCATACAGAGCCAAGACTAGAAATTGAATAGGGATAGAGGTTTGGAGGTATGATTGAATGAATGAATGAGTCTCTACTATATCAATTTCTCTAAACTTCTATTTGAATAGGCTGTAAAAACCTCTAAAGGTTGGTTCCCTGGACTGTAGATTTCAGTGATTCCCCATGGTACTCCAGTAACCTTGGTTATTGAATGTGTCCAATGAGACTGTTTTAAAAATCTATCCCAGTCCTATTAAACATTACAACTGCCCAGACAAAAGGAATAGTATGGGAATGAATTCCCTGGTATAGAAGAAACTCGTAACCTTGGAAAGGAGAAGAAGGAAAGGGAGGGAGTGTACAGGGAAGAAGGGACCAGTTATCAAGGTGCTTTACACCAAGAACAAACGTGCCAAACACCTGACATCACCATAAAACCTTCTCAGACATTTTGAATACATCAAGGTATTTCTTTTCCTGATAAAAACACGCTTCCAATTTTATGAGAAAATGTGCTTCTTTCCTGAAGGAACTTCCTAGGCAAACTTGATAGAATATTCTTTTAAAGAAAAGGGTAGCTGTAATTGCTTTGTTGGGAATGTTGAATGGATGAGGGGGGATGTGGGACTCTTATTTCTTACTTCCTTCTCATCCCACTCCTCCCACAATGCCTTAAAGAATTAATCATCCCAGAGACAATAACTCATCTGTGTACTTTTAGGATGACACTCCAATTTCCTGATGATTAATTCTGGATACAGGTCTCAGTTCCCTGATAACTTTCTTTGCCAGAAATGCTCTCATTACATAAGGCTTTCTGCATATTAGAAACCAAGACAGCTAACCTCCATTCTCGAGTAAATTCGGTAAGAGATTATTTGAGATCTAAAGTAGCAGAAAAGAAAAAATCCTTTTCTTGGGAGTTTATACCCAACAATTGAAGATTTTCTATGTGGAACAAAGCACACCAAATTGATTTTTATATTGCACATAATGTGATGTGTCTTTAAGTAGGCATTTATTGAGGACATGCTATATAATAAAAGATGACATTATATATTTTGAGCTTCACAGCAACCCTTTAAGGTATGCAGGACAGGTTTATTATTCCCATTTTATATAGAAGGAAATTGAGCATCCTACCAGTTTCACTTCCAAATCCAGTATAGTAGCTGGATGAGTCCTTCTGTTGGTGATAGCTTGGCTGGTTCCTTTGGATCACTCTCAAGAGCCTCTCTGCTTGCCTGGATGCTGAAGGTTGTTTCTTCAGGCTTTGCTAATAGGCTGGATGGAGGCAAAACCTGCCACTGACTCTCAAGCTTTTGGACCTTTGAGAGCTTACAGTGTTGTGACCATCTCCAGTCTCCTCCATCTAAGAGCAGACAAAAAAACTCCAACACCACGGAGAAAGAGGCAGTTGCAGAGGCTCCAGTGAGTGCTCTCTTTCTGCCAAGAGGGGTTCTTACCCTAGAGCAGTGCTGGTGAAGTATTGGCATGCATCCTGGCCCAGCAGAGGGAGCTGCTTTGTTATGCCTCTTTCCAGTGCCTGAGGACATTTTTGTATGCCCCGCCCCTCTGTTCAACCACCTAAAGCAAGCACTTCCTCCCTCAGCTCTCTGGGGTAATGGGGTGTGGGGCTCACAGGCAGCTTGAAGTTGCAGTTTGGACATGCAAACTTGAAAATGTTCACCAGTGCTGGCCTAGATTTTGTGAACTTTAAAAAATATATTTCAGTAACCATATGTCAGTTTAATTGGTTTCCTGTTTCATCCTATTTATTTTATTGTTGGTATTAAATTTTTTTTTCTAAGGCCCTATGACCTTCACCAGCCTCCCAAAGGGATGCAGGGATGGAGACCACCTTGACTTGGCCAATTGGTGCCTTTTGAATGCATCCCAGTTCTGGCTACACAGCTGATCAACTCTGTCACATGATTAGCTATTGGAAACAATTTCCAAACAGCAGCACATGCATTGAATTAAGGAATGGGATTTTTCCTTTTTTATGAGTCATCATGCCCATCTGTAAGCAGATTCCTCAGCCTCTTCCATTATGGGAATTGCCCTCCACTGCTTCAAGAAGTAGAATACATAGCCTCTATCTACCCTTGATGAACTTATATTTTGATTGGAGAAATAGTAAAAGTTCCAAGGAATAAATATTATTGAATTCTAGGATGATGGTGATTCATCATGATTCATCATGGGACTTTAGCAGAACTGCAAAGGATGAATCGGGGCCCCACAGCATAGAAATAATGGCAGATGGGGAAACAGCATAACTAGAGGCTCCAAAGCAGGAAGAAACAGAGCAGCCTGCTTTAGAGGGCAGGGATGTCAAAAGCTAATGAAGATGTTCTCTCATGCTATTATTTTAAAATATAACAGAATAGGGGAGCAGCAAAATGGCTCAGTGGATTAAAAACTAGGCCTAAAGACAGGAGGTCCTGGTTTCAAATCTGGCCTCAGACACTTCTTAGCTGTATGAACCTGGGCAAGTCACTTAACTCCCATTGCCTAGCCCTTACCACTCTTCTGCTTTGAACCCAATATATACAGTATTGATTCTAAGACAGAAGATAAGGATTTAGAAGAAAATATATAACAGTAGCTATCAAAATGGTATGGTAATGGGCAAAGAATAGAGAAATCAGGGGAACAGAATTGAGATAGCATATATCCAATCAAATAAGCAAAAAAACTACTTACTTTTGGAGACCTAACTTCTGATATGGGATCTCCTCTCTGTGGCTATTCTGTCCAACGGTGCACATTATAGCCATCCATGTTTTCTCATTTTGTATGACTCTTCTATATCCTCTAATAAATTATCTTCCATCACAGGTTCAACCTGCATCCTAAATGCCTTGAGATATCTTGGCATTTGTATGAATACCAGTGGAAGATGTAGGCTGTGTGTTGATTATCCCTCATTCATAGTGCAAAACTGTTTCTCATTTTTGTCCAATCAAACATCACTCATCTGATTTCCTTTATACTATTTTTCCTGACAGTTCTTTCCCAGGAGGAAGTGGTCCTTGATTGCAGACCAAGAAATCAAGGAGATTGATTTATAGGGACATGACATCTTCTTCCCTGTGGGAAGGATATATATATATTTTTTTATTTTAATTTTTCAATTTTTTCCATGTTTCCATGATGCATTTTCTTTCCTTCCCCTCTTTCCATCCCCCCCTCCCAGAGCCAACAAGCAATTCCACTGGGTTGTACAAATATTATCACTTGATACCTATTTCTATATTATTCATTTGTTGCTATAGATCAATCTTTTAAAGCCTAAACCCCAAATCATATACCTACCCATATATACATGTAATAATGATATCATGTGTTTTTCTTTTGCATTTCTACTCCCATAGTTCTTTCTCTCAATGTAGATAGCATTCTTTCCCAAGTTCTTCAAGAGTGTCCTGGCTTGTTGCATTGCTACTAGTAGCAAAGTCTATTACATTGGATTTTTCCACAGTGCTTCACTTTCTGTGTGCAATGTTCTCCTGGTTCAGCTCATTTCACTCTGCATCAGTTCATCGAGGTCATCAGACCTTATAGCACAATAGTATTCCATCACATACCACAATTTGTTCAGCCATTCCCTAGTCAAGGGACAACCACTCATTTTCCAATTTTTTGCCACTACAAAGAACGCAGCTATGAATATTTTTGTACAAGTATTTTTCCTTATTATCTCTTTGGGGTGCAAACCGAGAAGTTGTATTGCTGGATCAAAGGGTAGGCATTCTTTTAAAGCTCTTTGTGCCCAATTCCAAATTGCCTTCCAGAATGGCTGGACTAATTCACAACTCCACCAGCAATGCATTAGTCTCCCAATTTTGCCACAACCCCTCCAACATTTATTATTTTCCTTTGCTGTCATGTTAGCCAATTTGCTAGGTGTGAGATGGTACCTCAGCATAGTTTTGATTTGCATTTCTCTAGTTATGAGAGATTTAGAACACTTTTTCATGTGCTTATTGATAGTTTTGATTTCTTTATCTGAAAACTGCCTTTTCATGCCCCTTGCCCTTTTGTCAATTGGAGAATGGCTTGATTTTTTTGTACGATTCCTTATAAATTTGAAAAACGAAACCTTTATCAGAGGTTTTTGTTACAATTTTTTGCCAATTTGTTACTTCCCTTCTAATTTTGTTTGCATTGGCTTTGTTTGTACAGAAACTTTTTAATTTAATATAATCAAAATTGTTCATTTTACATTTTGTAGTGTTCTCTGTCTCCTTCTTGATCTTAAACTCTTTCCTTTCCCTTGGATCTGACAGGTATACTAGTCTATGTTCACCTAATTTGTTCATGATTTCCCTCTTTATATTTGTCATGTACACATTTTGAATTAATTTTGGTATAGGCCATAACATGTTGATCTAAACATAATTTCTCCCATAGTGGGTTCTTGTCCCAAAAGCTGGGATCTTTGGGTTTATCGAACACTATCTTGCTACTGTCATTTACCCCAAGTGTATTCCATTGATCCACCCTTCTATCTCTAAACCAGTACCATATTGTTTTGATAATCACTGCTTTAAGGTGGAAGGATAGTGTGAAAAGGAAATTCTTTGTTCCCTTTGCCTATTCTGAGTTCACACACCTTATGATTGAATCAACAAAAGCTTGAACTAGGTGGAGGAGGTCCCAGACCACTTAGGGAATTCATACCCTTAGAAATTCCATCAGGAAACTGTGAACCTTTTGATGAGAAATTGACTGTCAGAGGATGACCTTCGGAGGCCTTTGATAAGAATTGACACCTTCAGAGGATGAGAGATGTGAATCCCACAGACACTGCCCTTTGGGCAGTGCTAGACAATTTGGAAACTGTGTTTGGCCCTTGTGAAAGGGAGTAAGGGACAAGGAGCCACTATAAAAGGCCCTGAATTTCTGGGGCTGGGAAGTCAGCTTCAAGAAGGAAATCAGCTTAAGAAAGAAAGTTGGCCTCAGGAGTCACCTTCAGCTCAAGTCATCTTCTCCACTTTGAGCAAAAATACTTCAAATCAGCAACCACAATGATTATTTATAATCTTCATATATTTTAGTCAAACCATTAAAATTTAATTCTTACAATATATTTTGAGGAGAGTTCACAGAACCTTTGTTGACCTAATAGTTACTAAGTGGACATTACCTTTCCTTATAAGTTCTCAGAAAAATGTAAAATAAACATAAAAATATATAAAATATAGATAATAACATGTAATAATTTCTTGAGACCTACGTGCACCTCTGCATTGATTTTTGGATAGCCAACAACTTGTATTTTTCAGAGATTGTGGCACTCCACTAGTAGTTTCCCTTTAGCACTACCAGAAGAATATTGATTATAAATAGTAATCTTTGTTTTGAAGAGAAACTTAGGGCTATAAAAAGCTCCATTCTGTACGTATTGTTTAGTTCTAGACTGTGTGAAGGCACTATGCAGGAGATAGGTACAGATGGACGCATTCCTATGGGTTGTCCACCAACTGCCCATCATAGCTTGAACAGTAAGGATTCTTTATCCACCTGTTTTTGTCTTGTGAGTATGGTTAGGCCGATCTCATTTAGGGGTCAACAGAGTTTCCAGACTTGATGTAGTTAACACAATGTCTTCTACAAACAGAAGCATGGGAAAGACCTTATCATCATAGTATTTGATAAACCTATAAACATGAAAAACGAGAAAAAGGATTAATTACTTAACACATTTACCTGGGAAAATTGGACTTAGATCATATTTCACACAATATGCCTCTGTAAATTCCAGCTGGATAATAAAATGAAACACTAAAAAACTAATAGAATATTATGGGAGGGAGATGACTTTTTTCTTATTAGGAATATGGAAGGGATTTTGAGAGTCAGGGTAGATTGTATTAAAATTTAAAATTTCACGTGAGAAAAGCCCATTATAATTGAAAGAAAAACAACAGTTTAGGAAAATATTTATGGCAGGTATAACATAAAAATTTGACACCTGAAGTACATACGGAATCTCAGTTCTGCCACTCCACCTGAATAAGTTTCATCTTTGAAATGAAAGGACTTAATCATATGATCCCAGGTCTCTTCCAACTCCTATGTCTGTAATACTGTGATTCTATGTGGAAGACTAGTAGGAGAGAAGGAAGCTAAGTAGCTATAAGATTTAAATTAATAATCTCTTGAAGTAGAAAGAAAATAAAAGAAATAGAAGTTCAAATCCTAATTATACGTAGCACAATGGATAGAGCTCTGGGCCTGGAGTCAGGAAGTTGTTCAGTTGCTTGGTCATATTTGACTCTTCATGACCACATGGACTATATAGCTATCCACAGCTACTAAGTACCCAAGGTTGGATTTGAACTCGAGTCTTCCTGACTCCAGTCTCAGTGTTCTTAACCACTGGGCAACATCTGCCCCTTGGAGTCAAGAAGACCCAAGTTCAAATCTGGCCCCAACTATGTGACCCTGGGCAAGTTACTTCATCTCTGCCTACCTTTTTCCTCGTCTGTGAAATGGAGGTAATAATAGCACCTATAGGGAGTAGCTGGGTGGCTCAGTGGGTTGAGAGCCAGGCCCAGAGACAGGAGGTCCTGGGTTCCACTCTGGCCTCAGACATTTCCTAGCTGTCGCCCTGGGCAAATCACTTAACCCCCATTGCCTAGCCCTTACTACTCTGCCTTGGAACCAATACTTAGTATTGATTCTAAAACAGAAGGTGAGGGTTCAAAAAAATAATAGCACCTATATTCTAGGGTTGGCGTGAAAACCAAATGAGATAATAATGGTAAAGCACTTAGTGTAATGTATGGTACATAGCAAGCACTGTGAAAATGTTAACTGTTGTTATTAGCTATAGTTAAGGCTAGAGACATAACGTAGAGTCAAATTATAGAGGACCTTGAATTCCTGGCTATGGAATTCATTGATGATTTCGAGCCTGGGAATTACCTGATCAAAATGCCGTTTGAGGAAGAATAATGTGTTGGTGAACTGGCAGGAGATAAGACCAAAATTGGGGAGACCACTGAAGAAGGCTGTGCTTTCACCTGCCATTTGTCAATACCACCCTTCATTGTGCGCTTTGTAGACATGGGCAGAAGCACCCATATTGGACAGCTTGTGAAAACTGCAGGGGTAGGCCCTAAATGCCGAGGCTTGGACTTCCAGAATGCTAGTCATTTCTGTGCATTTTTGTTTCTTCATCAACGAAAAGGAAATAAGCAACCTTTGGTGGAACACTGCCATGTGTGACAGGTTATAAGGATTGTGCCCCTAACAGAAACTTTGTTTTTGATTTCTGTAGCGCTGTCTGACATTGATGGACAGAGGATTCATTTTCAACCTGATCAATGACTACATGTCTGGATTCAGCCCCAAAGATCCCAAGGTGAGTTACAGATACAGATTAGACAAAGCATTTGCTTTCTGTTGGAAGTGGACATAAAAAAGTTTCTTTTACATTTTGTGTACATGAAGAAGAAATAAATAGTTAATAATGACAGTGACTTCTCCATTATTTAGCTTTGTAAAGTTTAGCATGATTTGAAATTTATAAAAATCTGGAAAAACAACTAAAGCTAGCAAAGAATTTTTTAAGATGATTTATTACCCTAAGAAAGGAACAGGGAAATAGGCAAGAGTCCTGGCTTCACTTTTTTTTTGGAAAATTTTATTTAATTAGTCAATTTAGGACATTATTCCTTGGTAACAAGAATCATATTCTTTCCCTTCCCTCCCCTACCCCTTCCCAATTTTATTGAGTATCACGTGTGTCCTTGATCAGAACCTATTTCCATGTTGTTGGTGTTTGCATTAGGATGTTCATTTAGAGTCTATCTCCCCAACCACATCCCCTCAACCCATGTAATCAGGCAGTTGTTTTACTTCTGTGTTTCTACTCCCACAGTTTTTCCTCTGAATGTGGATCGTGTTCTTTCTCATAGATCCCTCCTAGTTGTTCAGGATCACTGCATTGCCACTAATGGAGAAGTCCATTACATTCAATTGTGCCACAGTGTGTCAGTCTCTGTGTAAAATGTTCTCCTGGTTCTGCTCCTTTCACTCTGCATTACTTCCTGGAGGTTGTTCCAGTCTCCATGGAATTCCTCCACTTTGTTATTCCTTTGAGCACAAAGTATTCCATCACCAACAGATACCACAATTTGTGTGGGTTAGGGTTAGGGTTAATACTCAATTGAAGGGCAGCCCCTCGTTTTCCAATTTTTTGCCACTGCAAAGAACGTAGCTATGAATATTCTTGTACAAGTCTTTTCCCTGATTACCTCTTTGGGGAACAAACCCAGCAGTGATATGGCTGGATCAAAGGGCAGACAGTCTTTTAGCACCCTTTGGGCATAGTTCCAAATTGCCCTCCAGAATGGTTGGATCAATTCACAACTCCACCAGCAATGCATTAATGTCCCTACTTTGCCACATCCCCTCCAGCATTCATTACTTTCCATAGCTGTTATGTTAGCCAATCTGCTAGGTGTGAGGTGATACCTCAGAGTTGTTTGGATTTGCATCTCTCTGATTATAAGAGATTTAGAACACTTTTTCATGTGCTAACTCTTGCTTGGTCTTAAAATCTTTCCTTTCCCAAACATCTGACATGTGTACTCTTCTGTGTTCACCTAATTTACTTATACTTTCCATCTTTATATTCAGGTCATTCACCCATTCTGAGTTTATCTTGGTGTAGGGTATGAGATGTTGATCCAAACCTAATCTCTCCCATACACTGGCCTCACTTCTTTGGGCACTGAGACCCCAGATAGATTAGGGCTACCCAACACAGGGGTCTATTTTGTCTGTACATATGGCCCACTACCTTCTTTGAAACTTAGGTCAAGGAGCAAAGCTTTTTCTTACTGTTCTTTTCATATTGTCAAAGGATCACATGGTCCTCCTTTGGGTATTTGAATTCCTTCAGTGCAAACCTCCAGTGAAGATGAGAGCAAATCATGATTGTGGGCATGGGAGAAAGTTGAGCATGAGACAAAGAACAGTGTGTTTATTTCCTTTATTCTGCCTGAAGCAAGAGCCCCACCAGCTGACCTCTCAAGGATCATTGTGTTTTTATTACTTGGAACAATGCAAAAATGAATGCTCACCATTCAAAGATAAAGTCATAAGTCTATATGCCAAGTTACATTAATGTTGACATCTACCTCATTTTTTCCTACCCAGGTTCTGGCGGAGTACAAATTTGAATTTCTGCAAACAGTTTGTAATCATGAACATTACATTCCTCTAAATTTGCCGATGGCATTCGCAAGACCCAAACTTCAAAGAGTCCAAGGTACATCTCGTTCTTGTGTCCACATCTTTCATCTTCTGGGGTTATGAAGCACTTCTGACCTCAGAATCCCTGAACAGAATGAATATCAGGGAGTTCCAGCAGGTGGGCTGGATGTGCTGCCACTGCTATTGCTGCTGCTGCAGTCTGGGCAATGCTTTCTAAGGGGACTGGCTGCAGCCTGTTTTCTCCTGCCAGCATTAGAATGTCTGGTGTGGAGATGTCGCATTCATTCCCTTCCATACCCTTTCCTAATACAGATTGTAGGTAGGTGTAGTAGAATTGGAGGTGCATATACTAAACTTGCAAATGCCTGACTGCTGCCAAAGCAGAGAATTGCTGCCCAGGTGACTGCCCACTGCGAAGACTTTGGATGTGTTTACCTGTATCTGTGAGACATTATTTTTTGTTTGCTATGTGTTTTATTTATGTCTCTTCTTTTCACATGGAAATTAGCTTTTTTAAAAATTTGACTTGAGTAGGTAGGTTTAATTGAGTTCTTTCTAACTTACTTTGCTCACTTTTTAAAAAACAGGCAGCACATACACTGTTGATTTGACTGTATGATTCAAGTGAACAAGTGTTTCCTGATTTGCTTGTTAAATTCCTCTTTTAAAAAAATCTGAGCTCTGATATTCATAAGACTTTGGAGGGACCCTCCCTTAAGCGGCACCAGCACAAGAAAGTACTTTATGGCCTTAGAAAGCAGTTCCTTCTTGGGATAGGATGGCTTTCTGAGAGGAGGAGATGGGTTTGCAGCTGGCTTTTGGGTGAGTTGGAGAAGTCTCCTTCTTCCTGAGGGCCACTCTGTGGAGCTCATTCAATGTAGGTGCCTTACTGTAACCAAGCTAGGCCAAGCCAACAAAGCACCAGCTAATTGGTCTGGCCAAAGCCCCAAAGGAGTGAGTCATTCGCATTTGAGAGCTCAACCCAAATGAGGCTATTTGGGTACATGAACACATTCCAGATTGTTTGCATGGAGGAAAGGATGAACTCACTTCCCTGTAATTTGAATGCACACAGATGGTCTCAAGAAGAATCCTGAAGAACACTAGTTATGACAGCAAGAGGTTATCTGGGCTACAGAGAGAGTGAGCTAAAAGCACAAATGAAGCAGGAAAGGAGTTGAAGGTGTGAAGACCCTAATTCCTCACTTGTTCCCCTCCACATATTACCAGGAGTTGAGAGCAGTCAGGGAAAGGGATGGGATGAGGGTAGGATATTGGTCTTCATTCTGGGTTCAGAATGCTCCACAAGCATCTCTTGAGTACCTACTAAATACGGAACAAGGTATGAAGTAATGATTGTGGAAAAGGCTCAAAAACAGAAAACACAGCGCCTGTTTTCAATGAGCTTCTGAGGACCCAGACTTAAGGATACTAATAAGAGTATAGAAACCAGGGTGCTGAAAAAACATTTGGGGAAATGGTAGGAGGGGAATTTATGTGTGGAGAGTTACTAAGGCCAAACTCAATTAGATTAGCAGTTAAGCTTCCATAAAGATAAGAGAGGGTGACGTAGTGATGGGAAAATGATATTGAGGGGAAGATTTCTGAGAGGAAATTTAGAGGAAGATTTCTGTGCATTCTGTAGATTCTTATGACTATGGTGATGAAGTTGAGATTTAAGCCTTAATATTTAGCTAAAAAAAAAGATGTTTAAACGTGCTTTCATTGTCAAAGATGGAGCCCTTTGCCTATAATTTTCTGGGCTGAGATTTTAACTTGAAAAGAACATAATTCATCATAAGACTTATCAATCCAATCCTCATTCAAAGAACCTTTCTGTATTTTGTGAGGGAAAAATGTTTTTTATGAGAAAAAGGAATTCTAATTAATTCATAAAATAAAATCATAGTTATATTTATATGCCATGGTCATTTATTAAGATGGCATAAGAAGATGCTATTTTAATTTGTTTAAAACAATTGTAAGTGAATTTTATAAAGATATTTTGGAATTTTGTGTTTCTTGCAGATTCCAGCCTGGAATCGAGTTTATCAGATGAGTATTGCAAACATCATTTTTTGGTTGGTTTACTTCTGAGGGAAACATCTATTGCTCTACAAGACAACTATGAGATCCGATATTTGGCTATCACTGTAATAAAACATCTTTTGATAAAGCATGCATTTGATACCAGATACCAGCACAAGGTGAGGGGATAGTGGTTGATACTCTGTAATAAATCTATGTATGACACTAGAGAGGTTTTGCATTAATGTCAACATCATCATGGCCCACAATTTTGAGTATTTATGGCTACCTTTTTCCAAATAAGCCACAATTTTGTCAATTTCCAGATAGTGGTTCCTTTAAAAAAGTCATTTCTAAAAGCAATTATGGTTACCATCAATGTCCATAGCCATTATATTACAGATTTCAAAGAATCATGTTTTTTGTAGGTGGGGGTGCTCTCTACACAACTTCAGATCATAGCCATGTTCTACCTTAGGAAACAGCTTTCTTGGAAGATATATATATATAATGTGTGTGTGTGTAATACAATCTGAGCTGCTGACTCACTTTGTTGTGATGGAGTTCTCTGGACTAAGCCAGACTGGACTGCATGTGGCAGACCCACTATCCATCACCATGCTCAATCCCTGTGTCACCTCTGTTCTGGGATGAGCCATAGGAGGCCTGGAGGAGAGAGTACATACACACACGTACACACAGAGAAGATATAGTTTTCTTCTCTTTAAGAATGATCCTCTTACCCATAGGAACAAGTATGTAGGCAGCTAAAATTATCTTCCACCTTTTCCATGTTGTGTCCATGGGAATACTGTCCTTTGGTATGGCTAGAGCAGCTTTTTGCTTCGTTTCTACCATCTGTTTAAACCATGCTTAAATCTTAAGTCAGTCAAGTTAATAAAGGTTCACTGAGAAGGAACATACTCAGTGAAGGGCCCATTACCATTAGCATCAAGGCCGACAATGTCTATTTATCTTGGCTTCTTTATTGAAGCTATACTCATTTGGAAACCCTGGGAGCTAGAATAATAGATTGAACAGCATGGACCCTAGAGGATTCCTCTTACTTAGTCACAGTACAGCACTTCCAACCCCAGTTGGGGTGTTCACCCTGCACCACATGTTTGTATTCTTGCTTAGCCAGGCCAGGAATGGTGAGGCTTTTCAAAACCCTTTATCTAGAAGCTGTGCTTCTTCCCTTTACAGAGATGGTGAAGCTTTGCCTTTAATCTTATCAGAAGTTGCTGGAAACTGGGCACATTCCATCTGTGTGCTGTTTGGCCTGACCAAGAGGAGACATGGCAGGACTCCCCCTACCTCACCATTATCCTCAGTTTTGCTATTAAGTCAGAGCCAGGTTGAACTGATATGTTCGTTTAGAACGCTGCGGCATACTTGGCTGTTTATATGGGGATGACGTTATTAAGGAACATATCCTTTAATGCAAAACTCCCTGCCTCTAAATCATAAATTATGAAAGTATACATTGGGGCACACATTGGAATCTGTCACTTTAAAAAATACATACAATAGGTTTAGAAATGCAATTATTTTCATGGAATATTTTCATCTGTCTTTGAAAGCCAGAAAATGCTTAGTGAGCTCCTTTCATTCCAGATCCTTAATTACTAAGTAGTCTAATTTAAGGCTCTCCAATATTCATTACTAGCTTCTATTGTTCTGTTCTAAAAAGAAATTAGGCCACTGACTTTCCATTAAAAGATGATCTGACAGTTGCCATTGCTCTTGTGCCTTTGGTCATAATAGGGGAATGTAACTGGCTCTATGTTTCTTTGGTTATAGGGAACTGAAAGATGAGGAAATTCCCTCTTGATTCCAGCCAAGTCCTTCTCTATAAGTGTAGTCAGAGTAGCCTAGAGCACTGAGATGTTGAGTGACTTGCTCAGGGTCACACACAGCCTCAGTGTGTTAGGTGAGAGTTGAATTTGAGTTTTCCTGGCTTCAAGGGTAGCCCCCTCTCTTTCTGCCACACTGCTTCTCTATCACTAGTAATACTAGGGCTAATAATAAGACATACTCATTGAAAACAGTCCTTCTGAGGGGGCCTGATTTGACTTAAGGGAGATGAGAAGACTGGTTATTTCAAGGTACAGGATTTTAGAAAATCATAATGAAGAGGGTTTGGTGTCTCTGACATAGATAGACAGTGCCTAGAGCCTCTAGAGACCACAAATAAAAGTATTTGTATTTTGACAAATGTACCTGAATCTTTGTTTTCTGATATTTTATCCTGGGAACCTGAGATGTCAAGATAGATTTGCAAACAGGACTGATTAAGGTAAAAGAGAACTTAAATAGAGGACGGTAGTACCTACAGAGGTCTCAAGGGATGAACAGAATTCACACCTGCCTTGTGGGTTAAGCAGGAGGCCAGCTTTTTTGGTTTTCAGTTCATATGGTTATGTTTGAGGGCTCGTGAAATTGGCCTAGAATAGAACCTACAAATCCTCTTTATGAACAAGTTCTGTTTACCATAGGTGGCTTAGATATTAACTAGTCTTTAGCCAAAACAGAGATGCAGCACCAAACTCTTTTTATATGTGATTCATGGAAACCACACCAGTTCAAACATTGGGCTCTAATTGTTTTTCAGAACCAACAGGCCAAAATAGCCCAGCTCTACCTTCCATTGATTGGACTGCTTTTAGAGAACATCCAGCGACTAGTTGGCCGAGACACATTGTACTCTTGTACTGCCATGCCCAGTTCTGTGAGTAGCCTTCTCTCCTTCAGTTGCCTTATTCTTATATCCGGAAATGAAGCTTCATCATAAACTTTTCATAGCAGTTTGTGAAAAGAATAGTTACCTCATGTAAGCAGCTGGGTCACTTGGACTTTTTTATGTCATAGCATTCCCTTCACTGTGATGGAACCTGTTCATTTGCCTTTCACAAAAGTTGTCCTGCTCTCTGAATTGTCAGTTTGCTGTTTTGTGTCCTTGGCAATAATACACCAAGTTAATCTCTTTCAGGGTCTGGCACAGGGACTGAGCTTGTCTCAGCATTAGTGCATTTGTGCTTTGGCAGCTTCCCGAACTTCTATCAGCTATCTTTGGCCAGAGTCCTTTCAATAGCACTTAGGCAAATGACTCCTAGATATTCTCATCTGAGTTATGCCCCTTTTCCCCGCCTTCCTCTTTCTAACCATAGAAAGTTAAGAGTTGGAAAAGGGACATTAGTGGCTATCTGTTTCAACCTGCCATCCAGTGCTGAACTCCATGCTACAACATCCCCATCACCTTATGCTTTCATACTTCCAAGAACTGGGCGTTCATTACTCTGACATATGGATAGCTCTAAATGTTACAAAGTTTTCCTCTATTTTGAACTGAAATCCGCCTCCCTATAATTCTGCCACTGGATTTATTCTTCCATCTGGGTCCCAGAAGCACAAACCTACTCTTTCTTTCCCATGATAGCCCTTCATACATTTGAAGATAGTAATAATGTCATTCTACCAAATCATCTCTTCTCTGAACAAAATACCCTCATTTCTTGTAACCATTTTTTGTACAATGATTAGCTTTGTGACTTCTGTTTGCCTCAATTTCTTTGTCTCTAAAATGGAGATAATAATAACACCCATCTCCCAGAGTTGACCCAGAGAGGGTCAAATGAGATAATAATTGTAAGGCACTTAGCACAGTGCCTGGCACATCAGCACTAAATGTTAGCTATTGTTTTAATTAGTATTTCTTATATGAAATGACTTTCTTGCCCTTCATCATCCTAATTGCCTACCTCTGGGGCATTATTCCATTTTTGTTAGTGTTCTGCTTTTAAAGTATAGTGCCTACAATACTCAGGACCTAGACAGACAGAATTACAAATTACTCTTTAAAGAACTAAAGAATGACTTAATTATCTGGAGAGATATTCAGTGCTCAAAAATGGGCTTTGCTAATATAATGAAAATTGCAATACTGTCCAAATGAATCGACAGATTTTGTATCATCACAATCAGACAGAATTCATTTGTAAGTGCTTATGGTGTGCCAGTTATTGTGCTTAGCCCTGGGACAGTTCAAGTGAACAGCCGCGTAGAAACTGGAGAAAATCAGCAGAGGGAAGGCACTAGTATTAATAGGATTAAGAAAGGCTTCTTGTAGAAGGTGAGATAATAAGGAGAAACCAAGAAATAGAGGGGTCTAAGAATGCTTTCCAGGCATCAGGGGCAGACAGTGAAAATGCCTGGCATTAGGAAATAGAGATTCTGTACAAGGAAGAGTATGAGGACAAGCTGTAAAGGGCTTTGAATACCAATCTTGATTTTTGAATACCAAAGCATATTTGAAGCTGGAAGTTATAGGGAGCCACCAGTTTACTGAGTAGAGGAGTGACCTCATCAGACCTGAACTTTAGGAAGATCATTTTGGGGGGTTTGAGACAGTGAGAAGTCAAGGATGACATCTAGATTGTAAGCATGGTGTTTGGGAAGAAGGTGATGTACTTAATAATAGGGAAGTTGGGTGAATTCGGGGTTGAAAACGTCGAGTCTGTGGGATATTCATTTCTAGATGTTTAATAGGCAGTAGAAGCTGAGAGACCAGATAGAGATGAAGAGAGAGGTTAGGACTGGTAAATGAATCTGATAATTACCTGTAGAGACACAATTGAGTTTGTGAATGCTAGTGAGAACTCAAGAAGGCTGAGGATTGAGAAAGGCCATTAGATTTGGCACATAAGAGATTGCTGGGACTTCTGGGAACCGATTTTGGTTTTTGGTGACCCTCATGACCTGTCTGACTTCTCAAAAACAGGAATTGTAGCACTTTTAGCTATCTTCATAGTCTGGAACAATAAGAACCCAAACAATGGTAAAACTCAGAGCTACCAGCAGAGAAGGCTGATCCATATCCACTCATTAATGTCTTTTTTTAATTTTATTTGGTCATTTTCAAACATTATTCGTTGGAAACAAAGATTGTTTTCTTTTCCTCCCCCCCCCCATAGCCAACATGTGATTCCACTGGGTATCACATGTGTCCTTGATTCAAACCCATTTCCATGTTGTTGGTATTTGTATTCGGGTGTTCATTTAGAGTCTTTCCTCAATCATATCCCCTCAACCCCTGTAGTCAAGCAGTTGCTTTTC
Organism: Monodelphis domestica; assembly: GCF_027887165.1. NCBI lineage: Eukaryota > Metazoa > Chordata > Mammalia > Didelphimorphia > Didelphidae > Monodelphis > Monodelphis domestica. The sequence continues at coordinate 9,233,448 of NC_077235.1, forward strand.
CTCGGTGTTTTTACTCCCACAATTTGTCCTCTGCTTGTGGATAGTGTTTTTTCTCCTAGATCCCTGCAGATTGTTCAGGGACATTGTATTGACACTAATGGAGAAGTCCATTACGTTCAATTGTACCACAGTGTATCCGTCTCTATGTACAATGTTTTCCTGGTTCTGCTCTTCTCACTCTGCATCACTTCCTGGAGGTTGTTCCATTTCACATGGAATTCCTCCAATTTATTATTCCTTTGAGCACAATAGTATTCCATCACCAACATATACCACAATTTGTTCAGCCATTCCCCAATTGAAGGGCATCCCCTCATTTTCCAATTTTTGCTACCACAAAGAGCGTAGCTATGGATATTCTTGTACAAGTCTTTTTTCCTTATTATCTCTTTGGGGTACAAACCCAGCAGTGCTATGGCTGGATCAAAGGGCAGAATTCTTTTATTGCCCTTTGGGCATAGTTCCAAATTGCCCTCCAGAATGGTTGGATCCATTCACAACTCCAGCAGCAATGAATTAATGTCCCTACTTTGCCACATCCCCTCCAGCATTCATTACTTTCCTTTGCTGTCATGTTAGCCAATCTGCTAGGTGTGAGGTGATACCTCAGAGTTGTTTTAATTTGCATCTCTCTGATGATCAGAGATTTAGAGCACTTTTCCATGAGCTTATTAATAGTTTTGATTTCTTTAACTGAAAATTGCCTATTCATGTCCCTTGCCCATTTATCCATTGGAGAATGGCTTGATTTTTTTGTACAATTGGTTTAGCTCTTTATAAATTTGAGTAATTAAACCTTTGTCAGAGGTTTTTATGAAGATTGTTTCCCAATTTGTTGCTTCCCTTCTCAATTTGATTGCATTGGTTTTGTTTGTACAAAAGCTTTTTAATTTGATGTAGTCAGAATTATTTATTTTAAATTTTGTGACTCTTTCTAAGTCTTGCTTGGTTTTAAAGTCTTTCCCTTCCCAAAGGTCTGACATGTATACTATTCTGTGTTCGCCTGATTTACTTATAGTTTACTTCTTTATTTTCAAGTCATTTACCCATTCTGAGTTTATCTTGGTGTAGGGTGTGAGGTTTGATCCAAACCTAATGTCTCCCACACTCATTAATGCCTTTACTCCCTGCTCCACCCCCTCCCACAGCTGCCAGGCTTCTGGCAGCTAGACTGTGCAAGCTGACTTTCACACTTGGAACAGAACTCAACACCAAACCTTCCCTCTTCCAATGCTGTGGATCTCTGGTTAGACTGTGTCAGCAGAGAGAAGCAGGACAGCCATGAAGATCAGAAGGGCTCTGTGCTACGATAGAGTTTAACCAAAGAAGAGAGAGAATGAGGGTAGGACATGTGTACATGTACACGTATGCGTGCTATTTACCCAGGGCAGGCAGTGAATAAATGGACATGAGTAAAAGTGCAGCCATTGTTAGAAAGGGTGGCCAGGTACACAGGGTCATTCTCCCCCCTTCCCCACTGATGTCCAGCCTTGTGTCATGTAGCAATATGTTCTGTGAAGCTTAGGTGGCCCATCCTCAAGAAGTCAAGAGCAAGTGAATAGCATGGTCCAGGGGTATTTGACTTGGAGTTAGGAACTGGTGATTGGAAGTAGGCCTGGTCTAGAAAGAGCCTCTAGTACACTAGAGAAAGCTCTGGGTTCTAGGCTGGCATAGGGTACCCTGGGAAGACTCCACAGAACACAAGCAGGAAGGCTGCATCAGGATTGAGAGAGGGGTGAAGAAGGTAGAGGTCAGTGGCAGCCAAAGATGGGATCCCTGTTTGCTCAGAATTGCTAGGTAAAGTAGAAAGCAGTATGAAGAAAATTCAATTTTGACCAAAATCTTATACTGTATGTATACCACAGTGAACACACAATGTTCACTTAAATTAAAATTAAATTCACTGTGACCTTTCTAAGAGATAAACTGAACTTAATCAGCCAGCAAAAAAGAGAGAAGCAGATCTGGCAAGCTGGAGAATCCTGTAGGAATGGGGGAAGGGCAGGAAGGAGAGAAAATTCTGAGAAAAGGAGAGGAAGTGAGCTGATCTGGACAGCTGGAAAGATTCTTCTCTCTGAAAAGCTACCAGGAAGGTGGATTGGGTGGACCTCTGAACCACCACTCATCTCCTCCTATGAAAGCTTGACCTCAATACCCCAAGGAGACAAAAGTGAATAGGACTTCAGCTGGAAACTGTTTACTAGGAGGAAGATTTCCTCCAGATCCCCTAAAGTCCTGGACTGGTTACAATTACCGAGGCAGTTAGAGCCAGGACTTCTTCTAACTGACCCCAGGGTGTCAGATCAACAAAGCCTGATCTGCCAGACTTTGGGGAGATGGGGTTTCAGTTATTCTAGGGACCCCCTGCTCCCTCTTCCCTTCTGCCTCATTCCTAAACTCATCTTCCCTATCCCTTGCCTTGTTCCCTTAGAATAAATCAGTTTAATAAGAACAAGTGACTAGGACTCCATCACATCTAGAGAGAGACTTGAAGTTGGGGGGAGAGAAGTGACATTCCTCTCCCCAGGGAGAAAGAAGCTAATTGTATCAAGCCTGTTTAGCCATGATCTCTGAGGGAACAGGAAGTTAGGTCTTGAAAGGCAACCAGAGTAGGGTTTGTCAGGGAGAGCTGAGAGGACAGGCAATCTATCCTCTCTCTACTTGACTCTACTCCATCTTTACTTTATTCTGATCCTGACCCAGCAGGGAGGGAAAACTCCATTCACTCCCTGCCCTCATATTACAGTTATATTACACCTTCGACTAAAGTTGGAACTATAAGAAAAATGAAAAGGAAAACAGATTAGGTATCTATCTTAGGTATGACCCAAAGAAGAATTCTTAAAAAAGCAAGGGGTAGTGGTGAACCCAAAAGATAAAATAGATCATTTCAATTACATAAAAATAAAAAGCTTTTGCACAAAATCAACATAAATGGAGAAAAGAAGGGAAATGATGAATGGGGGGATGATTTTTACCTTACATAGTTCTAATAAAGGTCTAATATACAAGCATATAGGGAACTAACATCATCATAAAACACTAAAAACTATTCCCCAATTGATAGGTGGACAAAGGGGAGAAACACAGAAGTCTTTTTTTTTATTTGGAAAATTTTATTTAATTAACTAATTTTGAAGATTTTTCCATGGTTGCAAGATTCATATTCTTTCCCTCTCCTCCTCCCACCCACTCCCATAGCCGATGCGTAATTCCACTGGGTTTTATCATTGATCAAGACTTATTTCCATATTATTGGTATTTGCATTAGGGTGATTGGTTAGAGTCTAGATCCCCAGTCATATCCCCATTGACCCATGTGATCAAGCAGTTGTTTTTCTTCTGTGTTTCTATTCCCACAGTTCTTTCTCTGGATGTGGATAGCGTTCTTTCTCATAAGTTCCTCTGAATTATCCTGGGTCAATGCATTGCTGCTAGTAGAGAAGTCCATTACATTCAATTGTGCCACAGTGTATCAGTCTCTGTGTACAATGTTCTCCTGGTTCTACTCCTTTCAACACACAATTCTTAAAAGAATTGCAAAGGGGCAGCTACATGCCTCAGTAGATTAAGAGCCAGGCCTATAGATGGGAGGTTCTGTTTTCAGATATGACCTCAGACACTTCTAGCTGTGTGATTCTGGGCAAGTTACTTAACCCCCATTGCCTAGCCCTTCTGATCTTCTGCCATCAAACACAGTACTGATTCTAAGATGCAAAGTGAGGGTTAAAATTTTTTTAAAGAACTGTAAGCTATCAACCACCAATAATAATGAAAACTAATAATGAATGGAATGTAAATCAAGGCCTCTGAGGTTTCACCTCATACTCAGCAAATTGGTAAAGATGGAAAAAGGTGGGAATAGTTAATGTTAAAAAGTTTAAGGAAAGAAAAGGACACTCGTGCACTCTTGGCAAATTAATCATTCTGTAACAATATCACCATGATGTAATGGCTAGAGAGCTGGCCTTGGAGCCAGGCAGCTATGGGTAAAAGTCTCACTTTTGCCACATACTGGCTTTGGGACCCTGAGCAAGTCACTTAACCACTAAATGTTCTGGGCAACTTTTTAAAACTACAAATTGCAGATCTTCCGGGCTAAAATGGCTGTAGAATAGTAGCAAGGGACTCTTTCTCCTCACCACTGACCAATGTGGAAAGCCTCAAAAGAACAGGGAACAGAATCAGATTAGTGAAGGCCATTAGTGAAGGTGCAGACTTGGAGGTAGGCAGGGTTTGGGCATTTCCAGGCTATAGGGGGATAGAATTGCTCACACCAAGGAGAGAACTGATCACCCCTCCTCCATTACATCTACCATGCCAGAGTCAGAGAGAGCACACCAGAATCGGAGCAAACACAGGGCAATCACTAGGTTCTCGCTGGCTGAGGACACCACAAACCTGCTGAGAAGCATGGAGCTTGGGCACAGAGATAGGGCAGAGAGAGGCTGCCCACAGCAGACTCAATGGAGACTGAAAAATAGCCTCAGGCAAAACCATGCTGAAGCTTGATACACAGAGAGCTGCCTACTCTACTCACTCAGACTGGGAGTGGCTGGGAAGGGAAGAAAAAAACTAACATAGAAATAGGCAACACCCAAGAAATACAATCTATAACTACTAAAAAAAAATAAGAAAAAGCCTTTGACTCTGGATAATTTCTACTTAGAGAAACAACAAACTACAGAGGAGATAGCAGAGGATGACAAACAAGCAAACACATCCAAACTTCTTCCTCAAAATGGAAATTAGTCCCAAGTTCTCCAAGAAATCAGGCTGAATTTGAGAACCAAGTTAAGAAGATAGGAAAAACTTGGGAAGAAATTGAGAAATAGTGCAAGAAGAAAATAACAGTTTAAAAGACAGAATCTCCCACTTGGAAAAAGAAGCTCAGAAATCAAATGAAATGATAATCAGATTGAAGACCAGAAATGACCTGCTAGAAGCCATGAAAAGCAGGATAGGCCAAACCAAAAAGGGAAATCCAAAGATTATAGTGGAAAACCAGTCTTTAAAGACTAGAATTGGGCAAATAGAAGCTAATGATCTCACAAGACACAAGAAAGCAAAGTCAAAAGATTGACAGACTAGAAGGAAACATGAAATATCTTGTTGAGAAAACAAATGATTTGGAAAACAGGTTAAGGAGAGACAACTTTAGAATCATAGGTCTACCTTAAAACCCAGAAATAAACAGAAACTTTGACATCATACTACAAGAAATTATCCAAGAAAACTGCCCTGATGTTCTTGAACAAGAGGGCAAAATAGACATTGAAAGAGCCCATAGATCACCCTCTACACTAAATTCTCAGAAGACAACCCCCAGGAATGTAATTGCCAAATTCAAGAGCTTCTAAGCTAAGGAGAAAATATTGCAAGAAGCCAGAAAGACTACAAATTGCAGAGAAAATGCTGGCTTGCATTGATAGAGAGAATGTTCTCAACTAGGAGTTCCTTACATCAGTGAAATTACAGCTCTAGTCCTTGTCCCATTCTAGAAAATAATTTGGATTTATTAAAAAAGCAAATACAATATCTATACTCTGACCCAGAGATCCCACTGCTAGGCATATACCCCCAAGGAAGTCAAAGATAAAAAGAAAGACCCCTTATATTCCAAACTATTTATAAAACAGTACTTCTTGTAATAGAGGAGAGCTGGAAACAAAGTATATACCTATTTACTGGGGAATAGCCAAGCAAACTGTGGTCCATTAATAATGGAATATCACTGTGCTGGAAGAAGTCATGAATATGGCTGGATACGGTGGCACAAAGATAGGGAACCCATTCTCCACCCCTACTACCCCCAAGTAATGACTATGAAGAATTCAGAGCAGCCTGGGGAAACCTCAATGAAGTGGTCTGATACAAGAGAATGTAAGCAGGACCACCCCAACAGTTATTACATGTTCAGTAGTGTAAACGGCAACTACAGTGACAACTTGATACTGTGATGACTGAATTTGACCCCTGAGAAAAGGTGTGAGAAATGCATCTCCCCCTTACTTGCAGATGCAGGGGACTTTGGGAGGAGGACATTTTATAGAATGTCTGACTTGGTTAATATTTTGTTTTACTAAAATGTGGTGGTCCTTTTTAAAAAATTCTTTGTTATTGGGCAGGGAGAAGGGAGGGTGTTATATTGGGAAATGAAGGTGATGTCACAACAAAGATATCAGTAGAAATTAAAAATGAAATCTGTTGCCCTGAACTAGATCCAATCCCTTGGATCTGACCTGACCAGAATCCAGTGGGACTCATATAAATCTTGTTTTGGACACTAGTGTTCTCTTAATGAGGCCCATATTTTTGGATCACATTGAGCTTGTACACTAAAACTGCCAGACCTTTTTCCCAAGCACTACTAAAGAGCCAGCTCTTTCTTCTCCTTCCCCTCCCCCATAGTAGGCCTATAACTGGATGAGTCCTTTTTTTAACCTAAAGGTAGGCCTTTACATTTGCCCCTATTAAATTTTATCTTTTCCCTACATTATTGCCTCTTTTCTCTACATTACTCCCCCTATGACTTTCCTTCCCCAACTCCATTAGAACTCTTCCCTTGAGTAGTGAAGTAGAAGGAGTTATACCAAATTCTTTTTATGACACCAATATGGTACTAATTCCAAAGCCAGGCTGACCAAAAAGGGAGAAAGAAAACTACAGACCAATTTTATAGATGCAAAAGTCTTAAATAGAATACTAGCAAAAAGTCTCCAGCAAGTGATCACGAGGATTATTCACTATGATCAAGTGGGGTTTATACCAGGAATGCAAGGATGGTTCGATATTAGGAAAACCATCCACATAATTGACCATATTAACAAGCAAACCGACAAAAATCACATGGTTATCTCAATAGATGCAGAAAAAGCCTTTGACAGAATACAACACCCATTCCTATTGAAAACACTAGAAAGTATAGGAATAGAAGGGTCTTTCCTAAAAATAATAAACATCATGTATCTAAAACCATCAGCAAACATCATCTGCAATGGGGATAAACTAGAAGCCTTCCCAATAAGATCAGGAGTGAAGCAAGGATGCCCATTATCACCTCTACTATTGAACATGGTACACTAGCTGTGGCGATTAGAGAAGAAAAAGAAATTGAAGGTATTAAAATAGATAATGAGTGGAGCAAGCTATCACTCTTTGCAGATAATATGATGGTCTACTTAAAGAATCCCAGAAAATCAGGCTAGTAGAAATAATTAACAACTTTAACAAAGTTGTAGGATACAAGATAAACCCACAAAAATTATTCCAACAAAACTCAGCAGCAGGAGTTAAAATGAGAAACTCCATCTAAAGTCACTCTAGACCATATAAAATATTTAGGAATCTATCTGCCAAGAGAAGTACAGTAAAGCAAATGAGACCACTATATTATGCTTTCTCCCATCTTTGACCTCCTAGGTATTTGCCCACCGAAGCTTTTGAGTAGATCAAAGGATACTAGTGCCTTTTTTCATATAATTTAAAATAGCTTTCTAGAATGGGTGGACCAACACACAGCTTCTCCACCAGGGCATCAGTGAGCTTGTATTCCTACAGCCCCTCTAGCATATTAAATTTCATCTTGTTGGCTTCAGACTAATATACTGCATTTCAAGGGCAGTTCTGGCATTCATCCCGCATTTCTCCCAACTTTATGCCATCTGCACATTTGTTAAACATGTATGTATATCTTTAATCCATTGATATCATCATTGATCAGGAGAAGGCTGAGCACAGGAGATCATGGGCATGCTGGAATCCATCTGGTAATCAGCAGTCCCCTTGCACAGTTAGCTGGGAATATACGCACTGTCACTGGCTAACATTTCTCCATTCTTTTTACAAAGCTACGAAAAGAAACTTTGCAGATGACATTGCTAATAATAAAATCTCATCTAGCAATAGGGGAAAAGGGAAATGGAGTTAGGCATAACTTGTTCTTCATGAATCCACGCTGATTCTCTTGATCAACATTTCCTCTTCTTACAGTTATAGTAAGTAACTGCTTAGTAATGATGGAGCTAGAATTTAGCCCAGCATCAACATCACACTTACCACGTTGTTGTTTCTGGCATATGCTTTCTGTACTCTTAGAAATCTGGGCACTTGTCTTCTGTCATTGTCTGTGATGTCTCATTTTGGGGTAGTATCATTTTAGTATGTTGGTGTAATTTCTTAAATTAATAAGAAAAAGAAGTAGTAGTTCCATGAGCATATCTCCAAATTGTTTCAGTATCTAATTCCATGATGCAATTAATCCAGGCCTAGAGACTGGAACTCATTTGAGATAGTGGAGTACTCTTCTTAATCAATCAAACTATCCACAAGTATTTATTAAGGCTCTACTGTGTGTCAGACATTGTGCTAGGGATTCAAACACACAGAATGAAACAATTCCTACTCACAAAGAACTTACATCTAAAGGAAGAAATAAGTACATATGAACACATATTCTGGGGCAGCTGGGTGGCGCAGTGGATAGAGCCAGGCCTAGAGATGGAAGGTTTTGGGTTCATTTATGACCTCAGACACTTCCTAGCTGTGTGACCCGGGGCAAATTACTTGACCCCCATTGCCCATCCCTTACCACTCTTCTGTCTTGTAACTGCTACTTAGTATTGATGCTAGGATAAAAGGTAAGGTTTTAAAAAACCTTCAGCAGAAATATAAAGTTAGTAGATATAGCTATATACAGAATAGCCAAATAGAAGATATTGTGCAAGAGAAGTCATTAACAGTTGAGGGGGGGATCAGGTAAGCTTTGAGCAGAAGATGGTGCCTGAGCTGCATCTTAAAAGAAGGCAGGGGTAAGAAAGGACAGAGCAGTCCAGGCCCAGGGATAGCCAGTGCAAAGGCATGAAGATGAGACTTGTGCAAAGAAGAGGTCAATTTTGGCAGGATCATAAGAGTCTATAGGAAGGCAAGTAATGTCCCGTGAGGACGTTATTTATCTTACTATAATTTTAGTCTTCAGTTCCCTGTAAATGATGTTCTGCCCTTGCAGGTTTGAAAATCATTCTCTTTTATAAAAAACTAAGATAGACTAAAACTAGAAATTGAATAATTTAGTCTTCTTTTTATCATCCATCAATATAATATCATCTTTGTCAAGCAGAGTCCATTTCCTTCCTCCCTTTCAACATAGCTATAAAGAATTTGTTGTCCTTGGCATTTCTTTTTTTAAAAAAATATGAACTTGAGAAACATTAAATTTAAATTATGCTGAGAGGAGAAAAAGAAGATTTATATGATATCCCCTCTCCCCCAAAAGAAAGCTTTCCCTTATAACAAACAAGTTAGCAAAGGTATGCAAAGCCAATCCATAGTGTTACCTATGTCCAAAAATGTATTCTTAATCTGTATTTCTAGTTCATCACCTCTTTACCAAGAAGTGGGGAGGATTATTCAGCATCCACCTTTTGGAGTCATGATTGTTGGTCACTGTTTTGTCAGTCTCAGTTCCTTTGCAATGCTGGGATCACTGCATTGTCACTGCCATTTGTCACTCTGAGCTTCGGCTTTCCTGTCACTACTTGTAAAAATATATCCAGCTCTGACTATTTATCCTTGGTGATGTGCCTTTTAAAATCAGAGCTTCTCAGAAACTTTCTTTTGAAACCACAGAATAGTTTTAGACATCTGTGACTACAAGTAGCATCTGTACTGGGTGATAGTGTCAACAATGGAGGAAACAAAGATTTGAGGTTCTGAGCATGTTGATTTTGTAAGCAATGACTGTCAACTGCGTAACGAATTGATCTTAATAGCTAGCATTCTGCTTTAGTTGATTGGACTTAAGCAGTCAACTAGCTGCATCTTTGTTTAAGATCAAGCCAGCATTTTTCCATTATATAGAATTCTCTCAAAATCCTATTTTAAATTATAAACTTAATAAGCTTCTACCAGAAACAAACAGGGCAATAAAAGAAGGTATAAGATCTTGGATGAAACACTCAGTCATGATGTTTCTTTCTGTGTCTTTCTATCTTTCTCTTTTCAGTGTGTATACAGTTGTCATTGTACTGAAATCACCTCAAATGTCTTCATGTAGACCATTACATACTTCCTATTTGTCATCATAAACAAGGACTTAGTGTATAACATCATTTATTCAACCAGTCTCTAAGTTTTGGACATTTAGGTAGTTGACAGTTTGGGGCACAGACAAGTTCTTGATTTGGTGACGTGTTTAAAATGTGTTTCAGGCATCCAGGGATGAATTTGTATGTGGCTTTACTTCACCTTCAAATAGAGCAAGTCTGGTGGCAGAAAAAGATGCAGGTAAGGAAGCCCTTTTCAGCAGTCAACATGCTCTTCAGAGAAGCTTCATAACCACAAGAATGCCCCTTTTGTTGCTTAGACATCTGCGTTTAGGTCAGGTGTTGTCAGTCTGAGTTAGAGTAGGAAAACAGAAGGAAGAAAAAAGAGCCTGGACTGAGAATCAAGTGGATTCCCATCTTGAATCCCTCCCTCACTAGTCGAGGGATCCCCAGTGAGCCCAAGCCAACATGTGAAGAGGTTGGATTCAGTGGTTTGTAAGGTCTCTTCCACCTCTGACATTCTGGGACTTGTTATTCCTTCCAAGGAATTTCTTGAACTATCCTTGTGTATGTTGGAGCATAACAAGATATAGCCCTACAGGGCATTTCTTCTTCTTTGCTTTCAGGAGATATTTTGCAAACATTTCCTGTTTTAGATAGCCAGGATTTCTCTAAAAACATAATATTCATAATTAGTCAAATGCTGACTTTGGAAATTTCTTGGCAATTTCTTTCTCATTACTGACATTTAGAAGTATGTTGTTTTTCCAGCCTATGGAGCCTCATTTCCCAATGGACATGGAATCAAAAGAGAAGATTCAAGAGGCTCCCTGAGCACAGATGTGGTGGGCAGCTCTCCTGACCAAAGCGGTGCTTCTGACAATGTAAGAAACAGGCCCAGGGATAGATGGGTAATGGTGTCCAAAGGTTTCTTTCCTTGGAAGATGAAAATCTTTACGGTTTCTTAATTCTGGGTCTGGGAAGTCATTTTAGTTTTCCTCACTAACCATTTGATAAGTATTACTTGGCAGCTGGTGGCAAAATAGTTAGTATTGGGCTTGGAGGGACCTCAGATAATTCCTACACCTGTGACCCTGGATAAGTCATTTAACTTCTGTCTGCCTTAGTTGCCTTAACTGTAAAATGGAGATAATTATGGCACCTGCCTCCCAAGGTTGTTGTGAAGATCAAATGGGATGCTATCTATATATTACCTTGCACAATATCTGGCACATGATAGACAAGAAACATTTATTTCCTAACCCCCACCCATTTCTAAGAAACACTTAAATTGGAGAGGACTAATTCTAAGAACGTGGTACTACGAAAAGTTTCTGACTTGAAAACAGAACTGAATTTTGTAAAATTTGCATGCCCCTCCTCCTCCCCTCCCCCAGCACCTGCCATGTGTTCCTGGGCAAATCATTTAAATTTTCCAAGCCTCAGTTTCCTTATCTGTATAGCATGTATAAAACTAACTGTAATACATGCCTCACAAAATAATTATGAGAATCAAAAATGATAACATGTAATATGCCTTGCAAAGTTTAAAACACTAAAGAAATGTCTGTGATTATTATCATCTTTCATTCTTAGCACCGTGAAAAGCATTCCAAATGGCAAGTAATCAGGTTTGAAGTACATGTACTATCTAGTCTCTGATGCAAGGGAAGTCAGTGGAGGTGAATTTGCATTCTTTTCAGGCGTTATTTACCTAAAATCATTTATTCAGTGAGCATCTAATAAGTGCCTACTGTGCCAGGCACTGTGCTACATGCTGGTAATAGAAAGTTAAAACCAATAGCCCCTGCCCCTAGGGACAATCAGCATGAAATATACCATGATCCCTGATCTTTGAAGCAGGAGGAGGGCATGGAGAACCAGAACCAGGATCCCCCTTTCTCTACCAATGCATCTTTGGCTTGGAATCACAGGGAGTAGCATAAGGCACTAAGAGGTCCAATAGCTGTCCTGTGGGGACCTAGCAAGTGTCAAAGGCAGGAATGGAACCCAAGTCTTCTGTTCTCTGTGCCACACTGCCTCTCACATACCCTCACTACTGTGTTTGAATATATAGAGCTCTGATTTTCATCACTTGATCCAAGAAGATACATTGCATGTGCTTAATAAGTATCTCAGTGAGTGATGGATTTCTGCCATAATAAAGGTGGCAATGTTTTTATTCATGTTGCTGAAAGAATTTTGAAATCTCCTTACTTGATGACTCACTAATAAAAAGATGAGAGGTCATATTCCAGAAGGTCTGGTTCAACTTTGCATTCTTCTGCAGTAGAGTAATGAAGTTCACTAGGTTAAAAAAGAATTTCAGTTCTCTTCCTTTAAAGATGCTCATCTGAAAGTCTCTCAATAATCAGAATGTATCAGAAAGGTCTTTCACTGAGTTGGAAAAAGGCCCAGATATTTGGCTCTAAGTGGGCCCTTCCTAAGCCATTACTAGATTTCCAGAGGCTAGCTTAACCTGGCAAAGAAAAAAAGAAAAGAGTTAAAATTCTACAGCTGAAAGGAATCTTAAAAATCTTCATTGGACAAAAGAAACAGATCCATTCGGGAAGGGAACAGGGGTAGGGATTGGTTTGCCCTGGGTGGGTCATAGTGTCTCGAAGATCTACTGACTTCTGACAGTCCGTTGCTCTTCTCACTGCCCTATAATGTTAACTTTTTAAAAAACCCTTGCCTTCTGTCTTATAATTGATACAAGTATTGGTTCCACAGCAGAGGGGACAAGAAAAGCTAGGCAATAGGGGTTAAGTGACTTGTCCTGGATCACATGACTAGGAAGAATCTGAGGTCACAGCTCAGATCTTCAAGCTTGACAATCTATTCACTGCCACCTTGCTGCCCCCTACAGTGTTACCTTGTAGATGATATTACAGTGGCTTGCTCAAAACCACTGGGTAATACCAAATCTTCTTTGCCTAGTTTGGAATTGTGACAAGTGTGTACTTCCAGTTTCTGTAAAGTGGAAAATTTTTGCCTGCTTTTAAAATGCCAATCTATAACTAAGAGACTTCTGCTTACTCCACTTCTGGTACCCAGCCTCAACCTTCAACATGTAAGAAAAGTCATGAAATAAAGCCAAGAGGTTTAATTTGCAAAGACTTAAGTTCTGAACTACAGCTAGGCCGTGCCTCTTGTTCTAATCCTATTTTTTTCAATTGCCTGCTTTTCATCCAGACAGATTCTTTAACTTGAGGTTCAGAATCAATTTTGAAGGGAGACAGATCAAAGAGTTAGGGATTTAAAGACTTAGGACAAATGAGTTAACATATGTCCAACACTTTGTAAACCTGTAAATGTGAGCCACTCTTATTACACCATTCATACATCACAGAACAGAATCCTGATTAGTGTAAGAGTTCTTTTTACATAGCATTGATGATGATTATTTACAACAAATATTCTACAAATACAGTCATTTCCACAAAGATATTATTTTAGTCCTTCAACAGATCTGTAACTTCTTACATTGGTGCAGATCTCAGTTCCAATGCATGCTTTCTTATCCTATGAAATTCTTATCCATGACCTTCCATAGAGGATCTGCCTCAGCATGCTGAAGGCCTGCCTTTGGGTCTTTTTATACTTTGTAGGTACCAGTAGACTACTTTGGCTAATCATCTCTTTTCTCCTTGCTCTCTTGAAGTCTCTCTTCCTTTTATAACTGCCCATGTCCTCAGTGATACACTTTGGACCACATGTTGAGCTTAGGTTATCAGCACAAATAATGGTAGACCTTGTTTAAGTCAACCGTTTGCCTCTTGTTTGCCTTTTGGATCACATGCAACTTTGATTCTTCAAGATATTGTGGTGTTCCATGATTTGCTGCCATGCAGCATTTCAAGGAGAACACTGGCCTTTACTTCAGGGATCAGCATGAAATTTTTAAACAGTGTACAACTTCCCAAATGCCATCCAGCCCACTCTCTTACTCCTATACAATTCTGGTCCCAACTCATTGGTTATCTCTAGAGCTTGTCTCCACCGTAATAACTCAGTGGAATGGTCATCAAAATTCATTTTCATAGAAAGGACACTAGATATTCTCCATCCATTTAGTTTCCTCTATGGATTATTCTTATTATTAACCATAGATTCATTGAGGAGGCCATGCACTATTTAGGGGTTTAATGCAACAATCAGTATCTCAAGAAATCTGGAGCACCTTGCCATCCACAAAAATCCCTCTTCCATCTGTACCCTGCAAAAGACAATCTCCATGACATTTTATTTTATTTTTTTTAAACATTATTTTATTTGGTCATTTCCAAACATTATTAATTGGAAACAAAGATCATTTTCTTTTCCTCCCACCACCTCTCCCACAGCCGATGCGCGATTCCACTGGGTATCACATGTGTCCTTGATTTGCACCCATTTCCATGTTGTTGGTATTTGCATTAGAGTGTTCATTTAGAGTCTCTCCTCAGACATGTCCCTTCAACCCCTGTAGCATGACATTTTATTTTTATGGGATCCACAAGGAATCCCTTTGGCAAGTGTCTCCTTGGATGTTAATAGCAAGAGCATCGTCAAACAAAGTTACTTCTGTGACTATTTATATCAAAGAATATTACATGGGAGGTACCTTATTAGAGAAGAGCCTTTAAGGCTTTGGTTTGGTCTACTGAGTCAAGTGATTTGGGGGGGTATAATTGAAAAAGTAAAAGCAGAGGGATTTTTTATTTTTTTTTTACCTATCAGTCAATTATGTGGCTGTAAAGATATGATCTGTTTTAGATCATATGTAGAAAGTAGCCTGTTCCCTTATCATATTTTCATCCCTTGATATATACATAGATTATTCTCATAAAAATTTTATAAAGATAAGGCAGCCATTGATCTCTCAGTCAACTTATTGGGATATTAACATGGTTTATTTTAATTTTCCCATTCTTTTGGAATTTTCTCCTCTCTGCTAGTGAGTATCTGAACCCAGGTTTGAACTCATGAAGTTGAGTCTTCCCAGCTCCTGGCTTGGCACTCTAAACCCTTTAGAATACATGTGGTTAATTTAATATTCAAAACCATATGTATGGCCTCAAAAATGATGATCGTTCATATTCTCTCTCCCCTTTTCTGTGGCTTCACCATTGTCGCTATGGACTCAGGAGTGGACCACACAAAGTAAAAGCTTTACAAATATTCGATCCTCACAACAACCCTGAGAGATAGTTGCTATTTTTGTCCTCATTATATAGTTGAGGAAACTGAGCAGAAAGAAGTGAAATGACTTTCCTCAAGGTCACACTAACTACTAAGTGTCTGAAACTGGACTGGAACTCAGGTTTTCCTAACTCCAGGCCCAGTGCTCGCTACACTGTATCACTTAGCTGCCTCTTAGTCTCTAGACTTGGTCTGATGCTAGAACTATACTCAGAGACTTGCTGCTATGTAGAATTCTATGAAGTTTATGTTCCACTGGCATAGCCCTCTAGAACCTAGAGTTACTGGCAAATAATGATGATGCATCAGAGTTGGCCTTTGTGGAGATGTGATTTACCAACGATTTTCAGAGTGGCAACTTGCTGGCAACCCCCAAGACGGATTTCCATTGACTTTACTAGGAGTTTTATTCTATTTACTTTCAGACGATGGTGAAAAAACATCAATGTGTGTAGATTCTTCCTTAGTGCCAGTCTTATTCTCACACAAACAGGATTCATGAGAAAAAAAGATTTGAGTCTTTGTTGAATGAAATTTTCAACCCAACAAGCTTGGATTCATATTAAAATGATTCAAGACCTAGAAAGTGGCCCCTTTGAGTTGACCAGAGGTGGATTGTTTTTGTTATAGACAAGAAGAAGCTCTACACGGAGTAGTATATCCCAGTATAACAGGCTGGACCAGTATGAAATTAAAAGCCTCCTGATGTGTTATCTGTACATCATCAAAATGATTTCTGAAGGTAAGTTATGGTATACATAATACATACAATATTCTGGGAAAATCATTCAACAGGTATCTATTGACTTTTCCTTCCAACTATGTGATGATTGCACACATTAATGTTTATTGGGTATTTGGGGGGACTTTTTAAAATTTTTATTACTAATAAACATAAAACAAAATATGGAAACACAAAAAAGTGGACTTTATATGAAACCATGAATGCTAGCTTCATACCATTTGCTATAAGTATAAAATTCTATACTTTCATTTCAAAACATTTGTCATGCTATTTGAACTTCTCTTCCTCTGTATGAATTTACAATATTACAGTGGCCATTAAGATATCATTATTGCTAAACCCAACCTCTCATGAAGCTCATTTTTCCTCCAAAACAGTGTTGAGAGGATTTGTAACACCAACAAAATTAATCCCTGTAGTGGAGTCTGTCAAAAAAATATAGGTTTCTTTATCCATCCTGAATCCATCTCTTCTGTCTCAAAACTTGGTTGTCCAGTTTTTTTCATTACTTTCAACATTATTTCTCTTTACATTATTGTTAATTTTAATTCTTGATTCCACTCATTTCACTCAGCATCAGTTCACGCTACCAGGATTCTTTCTAGGTTTCTCTGGATTCCTTTGTTTCTATTCCAAACTTCATACTCAGTTCTGGTCTTTCCATCAAGAATGCCTGAAAATCTTCTACTGAATCAAATGTCCATTTTTTTCCATATAGGATTATGCTGAGTTTTGAAGGATAAATTATTTTAGGTTGTAAACCCATGTCTTTTGCTTCTCTAAATATGATATTCCAAGATCTCCTCTCATTTACTGTTGAAACTGCAAAGTCTTGTGTGACCCTAATTGTAAATCCTTGGTATTTGAACTGTTTCATTCTTGATTCTTGTAATATTTTCTCTTTGATATGGGAATTCTGAATCTTAATTATGACATTCCTGGGAGTTTTCATTTGAAGATTTCTTATAGGAGGTGACCTATGGATTCTTTCAATTTTCACTCTTCCTTCTGGTCCTAATAAATCTGGGTAGTTTTCAGTTATGATTTCTTGAAATATAGTATCCAAGCTTTTTACTAGATCAGTGTTTTCAGGGAGCCCATTAATTTTAATATTATCTCTTCTTGACCCGTTTTCTAAATCAGTTGTTTTTGATACCAGATATCGTACATTTTCTTCTTCCAGTTTTTCAATCATTTGATTTTTTTCCAATATTTCTTGCTGTCTTGAGGGGTCATTGATTTCTGTTTGATCTATTCTTGCTTCCAAGAACTCTACTTTTTGGGCAAGGTTTTCCACATTCTCTTCTAAGCTATTTATTCTACTTCCAATTCTTTCCTCTAGGACTCCTATTTCACTTTTTATCTCTTCCTTCATTTGTTCTAAGAACTGATGAAATTCTTGTGGAAAATTTATTTTTTCCTTAAAGTCTCTAGTTAGAGTCGTTATAGAGTTGCTCATTCCTTCATCTTGAGGATCTCTGGATTTGATACTGGATGTTATTTTCTTCTTTAATTTATTCATCTTTCCAGGTTTAGTTCCTGAAATGGGATTTTCTCCTGGAACTGAGCTATGACCCAGAAAGAGCTTCTGGGTAGGTTGACTGCTTGTGTTGGGTCTTATCTTGGAGCCCATGAGTTCTGGCACTGACCTCCACATCCTAAGATTAGGCCTCTTTGAATTTTTAAAAGTTCAGAACTGGATCTACAGGATCTACTGTCAGGAACCTCAGAGCTCTTGGGACTGGATTATACTGTTTTGATAGCTATGGACAGCTACTCTTCTCAGTAGAGTAGATAGTGTGATTTTGGTTTGAAATTCCAGGCAGTTTGAATCCTAGATGATAACTTTTTGGAAATGTTCAAGAAAGAATTCTTGTCCAGAAATGAATTGACTTAGACGACCTCTTCCAAAAATGATTCTAATTTCACACAGTAGAGCCAGAATTCAAACTCAGATCTTAAATTTGATTTCCAGTCCTTCATCCACTTTACCATGTTGTTGCTTCTTGCCCTCTCATTTTATAGTGAGAAAAATCACTATTATTCAAAAGGAGTCAACGCCCTAAAAGTTCCTCTTGGGTGTCACTAGAATTCCTATTCCCAAAATTTGGTTTACTCAAAAGAGTCAGTCTATTCATTTATGCAAGATTAGTTCAAGACTTGACTGCATAGGCATTTATCTCCTTATTGGGTATTTTTTAAACCTCCAAAACTAGAATTTTTAAGATGCCGATTTCAGCTTTGCATACCTTAGTTTTCCTAGTTTAATATCCATTTTACTAATGAATCCCTCAAATGGTGAGGTTTGAGAGGGATAACAGAACAGTTTTACCCTGGAGAACAGATTCATTCTAGTGCGTGGAATGAAGTCAGTACAAAATGAGAAAGCTATTATCTGTACTTAGCATGTAACACACTAGAGGCAGAGGCACACACTTTTTTTAAACTCTTACCTTCAGTCTTGGAATCAATACTGTGTATTGGTTCCAAGGCAGAAGAGTGCTAAGGACTAGGCAACGGGTGTTAAGTGACTTGCCCAGAGTCACACAGCTGGGAAGTGTCTGAGGCCATATTTGAACCTAGGACCTCCCATCTCTAGGCTTGGTTCTCAATCCACTGAGCTACTCAGCTGCCTCCTGAGGCACACACTTTTACTAGTTGACATCACAACTTGAAAAACTTTTGAGATTTCCCTATGTGCATGTCATAGTCTAGTCCATAGCTGGTAGTTTTGCAGCTCATTTAAGTGATTTTTGCTGAGATCCCACCATGCACAAGGTCCTTCCTTATAGCCTTGTTTATTTGACTCACTGTTTTTTTGCCATGAAATTTTTTATTAGGTACTTTGTCAGAGGACTTGGGTTTGAATCTGTGCTCTGCCACCGATCACATTATGTGATCTTCGACAAGTCATTTAATTTCTCTAGCTCTCAGTTTTCCTATCTGTAAAATGAGGGGATTATATTATATCAGTTAATCCCAAACTTTTCAAATATGAAGACCCTCTTTTACCACCAAATTTCAAGAAATTCCATATGATAATAGATGTACTATTAGTAGCCACTGACTGAGAAAACACATGACAAAAAACTACTGTGAATCAGTAATGCTTTTGCATGGCTTTGTATTTTAGTAGCCTCAACAGCATCTATGTATACTGAAAAGGTCATGCATATGTGTGTGATATGTTCTTTATTTCAGTTCCACAGAAGGTACAGCTGCTTATTTAAGGATTCATTCACCCTTTGCAATAATTTTGTAAACGTCTAATGGCCCACCACCCAGAGATTGGAAATCAACGGACTAGACGAGCTCTGCAGTCCCTTATAGCTTGAAAATCCTATGACTCCATAGAAACAGTGGCCAATTTCCTCAGTTTAGAAACTATAAGAAAACATAAAGTTAATGAAGATATATATATTATCCTTGTAGATACTTAAAAAAAATTCTAAAGCAGGCCTCACTAAAAGATGACTTCAGTCCTTTTAATGATTTATAGTTTTGTCCATGATGGGTTTCCTTCCACCTACATAGATCCTTTAGAGGCTGTTGTGAGCAAGAAGAGTTATAGCTAATGCTTTGCTGCCAGTGCCTATCCTTCAGAAGGTGTCTTTGGACCTGTTCTTGGAGGTCTTTTCAAACTGGTATGCCCTTCCAGAGCATGCCTTGAAAACACAGGCTCTTCCCAACAAGCGAGATCTGCAAGATTTGCATAAACTAGACTCCAGGGAGCTAGTTCCTGACTTTTTGTGCCCAGAATGCACTATTTCCTTATATTCACTTTGTAGATTACTTATTCTCCTTCAAAGTTCAGCTCAGGTATTACCCTTTCTTGGTGGCTTTCTCTCTTTCGAGTTTTCCCAGGGCACTTTGTCCTTTTACTCCTTACACCCAGTAAAATGTAAAGCTCTAGAGGGCAAGGAATGTTCCAGTATCTAGTATAGTGCCTTGCACTGTGGCCAATAACAGTGTGAAGGGGGGATCTGGTTGGCTGCAATCTGGAACTTCTCTCCATCAATATCACCAATAAGTATTCCTCAAGGATTTGCATATCTAGTTTTGTTCTGGGGCTCAAGGATGGAACATGATGTGGTTCTATCTTCTTGTATATTATCCTTGAAACTGAGGAGATAGTAAGACAAATTCTTATTTTCTTCCTTTGAAGTGAAAATACAACAACTTTTTTTTTCTACCAGTTATCCAAGTAAGGGTAGAGAAGAGAATAATAAGAAGATATGAAGGAATAATCCATTAATAAGCAGAAAAATAAGACCTAGTTGAGGTTCAAGGTGTGATATTTTTGTTTGTTTATTCCTAGATACTCTCCTAACTTATTGGAACAAAGTGTCTCCTCAGGAGCTCATAAATATTCTAGTACTTCTAGAGTAAGTACTCATTTTTATGTATGTGAAATTCTGTCTATGCTACTTCTGAACTCACAATTTTTTTTCCTGCTGCTTCCTATGTTGGAAGCCATGATTTAAAATGTTGTGTGTATTTTACATGTAGAAATAGGACAAATGGTGAAATGAAACAACTGGCTGAATATCAATAACATTCTGTCTTTACATTACAACTGGAGTCCTGCATGATTTATTAAGAAAGCTTGGCATGACTTCAAGTCACTCATTAGTTTGGAGTAGCTCTGGGGGTAGTCATCAGCAGCTTGTTATTGGAGTCTACTGTCTCTGCTATTACCAGAGATCTTGGTAATTCTCCAGCCTTGGGAAGCTTACTTGGGCGTATGCGCTCCAGGCATTTTGGAGAAGGTTGTCCTATTCTAGGTGCTCTGCTCAATTTGCAGCTGTTTTTTTTAAACCCTTACTTTCTGTCCTAGTAACAACTCTAAGCCTGAAGGGCAAAGGCTAGGCCAGTGGGATTAAGTAATTTGTCCAGGATCACACAGATTTAGACCCAGGTCTTCCCAACTCTTGGCCTGGTGTTCAAACCCCCAAGCCACTTCGGTGCCCTAATTTGTGTCAATTTTGAAAGCAAATAGCTTTCCTGTATCACCTTAGGAGTTGCTTTTGTGGATGAAGCATATATAGCTTCTGTTGCTGAGGATTTCCCCAGAGAGAGAAGGTTCTTGCCCTATACTCATCAGAGAGCCAGTAGTATTTTTCCAATATTAACAACCATGGCAAGAGATCGCAGAGAAGAATTAGTAGGGAAATATATGGTGAGATAGCTGCTGTTGTGGTTAGCATTGGAACAGTGCAGAAGGTCTGGTTTTTGCTTGTGACTTTTAGTTCTACTGAGTCATCGTAGGCAAATGAAGCCTAATAAGCCTACATGCCACAAGCATATTAGCCAAAAGGGGTTGTAAACCTGTCTAGGGTGATGGGATTTAGATACGGTTTTTACATGCATATGCTCACGCAGTCAGTGTGGTTTTTTTCAATGACTTACTAAATTGCAGAGATTGTACAGCATTGTCCTGCATGCTACTAATATACAATTTTTTTTTCTTTCTAGAGTGTGCTTATTTCACTTCAGATATACAGGGAAAAGAAACATAGCAAGGTAGAGTCTCTTCTATTATAAAAATTCCCCTGCCATATTTTTCATAGATTGATTTCATTCCAGTAGAGGGCAGTCTTCATTTGAAATTTTTGCCTTAAGAAGTCGAATTTATTAACTTCTTCTGTTAGCCAAGATACCCAGTGGGTCCAGGTTGTCCAAATCCAGTATTAATAGTCAGTAGACCAAATATTCATCTTTTTTTTCCAAAGGGCAGGTTGAGATTACCAGAGCCAGTGAGATCTTACTTGTGCCAGATCTGCTGCTACTACTCTCTAGTAGACAACCGAAGAGGGTCAGATGAAGGGAGACAACAGAAATTATTAAGAGAAGAGGAAGGGTGGTACCTCTGCCTACATAGAATGAATATGTGGGTGATCTGGTACCTTATCTTTTCTTTTTTTGCAACCCAAACCCCAGTGACCTAGAGAGCTTTTCTGTAATGTTTGAAGGAATGATCTATTTGTTTTAGCCAGATTTATTTGAAGGTAGAATTGGTTTGTGTATATTTAAAATTCTTCAAATGGTGATTGTAGTAATCAGATGAAAAGTTGAACATTTATTTTTTTCTGTTTTGTCTGAAGAATTAATGGTTATCTAGTTATTCGTTTTTGTCTGGAGAATGAATATACTGATGTGGTAAAAGATAGACCTACCACCCAACTTATGAGGCTTACTCTATAAGAATTTGTTTGGGTATTAGTTGTTGTTATTGAGCAAAAAGCTCTTTAAAAAAACAAATTATTAAGGACTGCCAAGGACTAAAGGGAATGTGGTTGGTTTAAGTGGTATTTGTGTCTGTAGTTTCCCCACATCCTGTCATTAATGAATTGCTCAAGTCAGAAGCAACTTTGTTTTCTTGGACTCTCCAGACTCCCCAGATCTCCCTAGGCTCTGTCCTTGCCACTTTCACATATGACATAGAAATTGATCTTTGCCTTGTTTTGGTTGAGGATGTACCTTAGATGATTCATCTAATATTGGGAGAGAACTATTAGCTCATTTCACTCCTTATGTCTTGTCTACATTTCAGGGTACATGATGCCTGGTTGTCCAAACACTTTGGAATAGACAGAAAGTCTCAGACCATGCCAGCCCTTCGTAGCCGAGCAGGGGTGATGCAGGCCCGGCTTCAGCATCTCAGTAGCTTGGAAAGCTCATTCACACTTAATCACAGTAAGTGTAGTACATGGAATGATGTTAGAATCATATTTCATTTAAAGGACCCTGACTTTTTTTTAATGATCAAGAAGAAACACAGTGAGTGATTAGTTCCACATCTACATGTTGGTGCTCCTCATTTTTGTGTTTTTGAACTAGATCAGTGATTTCATCTGGTGAGGAAACATTCTCTACCGGTGTACATTCTCAAAAGCTGCTTGGGGCACTGAATAGTCAGATGACTTATCCCCAGGGCCATTTAGCTAGTATACATCAGTAATGGATCTTAAACTCAGATCTTCCTGACTCCCAGGATGCTAGTGAATACTCGGTGCTTACTTTCAGAAGTGAATATATAAACCCACATGCATATTTTTTACATGTAATAATTGTGGGCCTCTGCATCTTTATTCCTTAAATATTAATGAATTCGGTTCCTTTTTTGCCTTTTCCTCTTGATAAAATTTGTGACATGGTTAATTTTTCATTGCCCAGATTTCATTCCTACTATTAACATCAAATCTACATAACAGTATGATAAAATACAAGACTGAATGATAGCACCCAGAGTGGGAAGGGAGCTCAGAAAGTCCAACCTAGACCTACACAAGAATCCCCACTCTGGTGATTCAAAGGGCCTCCCCTTGAAACACTCCCTAGTGTTCTAGCTTGTTAAGACTTTCGTACACACTTCTTCATTTATCCAGGTGATTAGTGTGATCTCTGCCAAGTCAGTAAGCACCAGAGGTACAAAGAAAGGCAAAGCCAGGCAGTGCTCTCAGAGAGCTGCCAATCTAAAACAAACAATACACTCACATAATACATATAATGTATATGAATTCATTGATAGCATAAACTAGGCACAAACATGCTATATACAGGGTAACTTGTAGGCCAGTTCTGGGTCATCTACATGCCATTAGTGCCTTTATTCATATCACTGATAAAGGTGTTAACTAGCACAGAGAAAAACACAGGTGTTTGGGCTGTTCCACCAGTGACCTCTTTCCCGATTGACACAGAACCCTTCTTTGGGCCTGGGCATTCAACCACATTTAAATCCAGCTAACTACATTATTGTCTAACCATCTACCTCATTCACAAGAATAACATGAGAGATGTTGATTGCTTTGCTAAAATCTAGATATTCATTCTATAGCACAGCATGGTGAGTCCTAGTCTTGGAATCAGGTTGATCTGAATTCAAATCCAGCTCTGCCCAGGCACTTAGAGCTTCAAGATACTCAAGAAGTTACTTGACCTCAGTTTCTTCACAAGTAAAACATCTTCCTCCCAGGGTTAATTAATTGAGCTGATATACATAGAACACTTTGTATATCTTAAAGCTTTCATATATGCCCACTATTATTATTTTTATTCCCCTGATTTTCTGGTCTTAGATCCTGTCCAAAAAGGAAATGAGGAGAGTCTGACCTGATGACTTTTTAAAGTCATGCAGGTTCTTTGTGATCACTACTTCCTTTGCTAGATATTTTCTCAATAGCCAAGTAAATACGAATTAGTTAAACACCTATTATATGCCAGGACATGGTGCTGATTGCTGAGGATGGAAAAAAGGCAAAAAACCCAATGGGAAAGATGACACGCACATAATTGTGTGCTACACATAGGATAAATTGGAGATACTCAGCAGAGGAAAGAGATTTACATTAAGGGAGACTTTGGGAAGCCACAAGATAGAATCTCTAGATGCTTCCATCTGCTGGCTTAGAACACTACAACATCTCTAAATGAAATCCATGCAGGAAAAGGCCAAACAGTAAAGGCAGTATGACACATAAAGCTAGGCCACCCATCAGATGGGAAAGGTTCATGAGGACCTAAGCACAGAATTGATCAAGAAAAGGAGAGTAGCCTGGTATACATCTGGGAATGTAACCCCAAGCTGATCCCTAAAACAGGGTTCTATCCATGTAATCGAATGGTTTTCTTGGTGATGATTATGTGGCTATAAAATATGGAATATCACAGTCATCAAAGAATTCAAGTTGTAAGTCACCCAAAGGGTAATGGAGAGGCATTCAGTTGAGAGTGAGTAAGCTATACTACATTCCAGTGAAGCCATGACATGAAAAAGAATATAAAGAGTATTATTAAAGAATTTAGCATATGGATACAGGATATGGGGTTTTGGTTTTTAAAAGATCACTCTATTACAAAAATGAATAATATGGAAATAGGTATTGAGTGATAATACATGTATCACCCAGTGGAATTGCTTGTTGGCTCCTGTCAGGTCTTTGCTTAAGAAATGACTTGTGGCTTCTCAAACCGGGATGAGAAAAACAATTCTGGGATTATAGGAGGGTTGAACAGCCAGACTGACAGATCAGACATGCAGACATCCTCTTGCTGGGCAGTGACAT
Organism: Monodelphis domestica; assembly: GCF_027887165.1. Taxonomy (NCBI): domain Eukaryota; kingdom Metazoa; phylum Chordata; class Mammalia; order Didelphimorphia; family Didelphidae; genus Monodelphis; species Monodelphis domestica. Next base: position 9,258,488 of record NC_077235.1, read on the forward strand.
AGTTTAATGAGTTGTGGTAAATACTTTATAGGGAAAATGACATAGGCTAAGGGATTAAGGTGAGCCTTTTGCAAGGACAGTGGTTAGTAGTAATGATTTACAAGATGGAAACAATGGATTTATATTACCTCAGTGATTCTGAACAGAGTTTTCTATAGAATAATAAATCACAGATAACATGTCAACATATGACCCAGTTTTGTATAGAATATTATGTTATTCTCACAGAACTCCTGCATCAGTAATTTTCTTGGCAGGACAAAATATTAGTTTTTTTCATGCTAGGGAACAGAATATGTGTCTGACAATTTCTAAGCTATAGTTTCTCAGTCTCAGAGACCTGGCAAACTGGAGTGCATTGGGCATTCCACAGCCTTGCTGGAATGGAATCCCCTGATCTTCTTATGCTGTTCCCACAGGCTCCAAGATGAGGGAGGGAAAGAACATGAATCATGTAACCATGGAACAATATTTTGAAATAAATAAGTTAATTTTTAAAAATTTAGTAACAAGAAAGGTCAAAAGACATTTCTTTTGTGCTTTATAGATACTATCTCATTAGAACTGATGATAAAATGATAAATTGGAGGTAATCAACATAGATTAGGGGAAAAGGAAAAATGATAAGGAAAAGGCTTCCTGTAGGAGATGGAGTTTTAGCCAGGACTTGAAGGAAGCCAGGAATTTGAGATGAAGAGGAAGAGTATTCCAGGCATTAGGAAGAGTCAGTAAAAATGCTCTGAGTTGGGAGATGGAGTGTCTTATTTGAGGAATAGTAAAGAGGTCAGCCTTAATGGATCACACAGAGAGAGAGACAGAGACGGAGTGAGTGAGAGAGTGGTGATGGGAGGGGGAATTGTAAGGAATAACAAAACTGGACAGGAAGGAGGTAGAGCCAGGTTATGAAAGACTTTGAATGCCAAACAGATGATTTTGTATTTGATCCTGGAGGACACTGGAAGCCACTGGAGTTTATTGAATGGGAGCATGTTCAGATCTGCTCTTTACAAATATCACTTTGAGAAATTAGCAGTATGTGAAGGAGCCAAGATGGCAGAGAAGGTACAGGGATCCATGTGAGCTTTACCAAATTCCCTCCAGAAAAATGCTAACACTTCAGAATTTATCCTGGAGCAGTATAAACTATAAAAAGACAAAGTGAAGTAATTTTTCAGCCCCAAACAACTTATGAGGCTAGCATGAGAGATCTGGTGCAAAAGGGTGGAGATGGAATGCAGCATGCCAGGGCAGGCCCCACCACTGCAACAAGCAATGGAACAAGGGTATAGCTGAAGCAACAACAAAGGCTTCCAGAACTCTACATCCATAGATAATAAGTGAGGGAGTCTACAACTGCTCAGAAAGATATTACAGGGGTCTGTTTGTTGGTTCTGGGTGCAAGACATACGTTGCACCATACACAGTTCCAGGAAGCAGTCCTGGGGCTAGCTCTGAGGTAAAGAAGAGCACTAACTCTTGTGGCCATAGGAAAACAGGGGACTCCCCTTGTTTCCAAGGTGGGAAAGAGTTCTTGTGGTTACTCCCAGACCAGAGCACAGGCCCAGGGAGTATTAAATATGCTTCTCCTTATATCATACCACCTTGAAAGAACTAAAAGCAGATTGATCCCCAGACCCAGCATTGAAGGGACCTGTTCCAAGTTCCTAAAACTTGGAACAGTGTTCCCTTCAGCTCAGTTACAGAGCCCAACTTTATTAGTTTTTTAAATTAAGATAAAAGAAAAAGACTGGAAATGAGAAAACAACAACAAGAAACAAAACATAGAAAGCTATTTTGGTGACTGGGAAGACCAAAACACAAATTCAGAAGACAACAAAATCAATACTGCTGCATCCAAGGCCTCCAAGAAAAATAGAAATTGTTCTCATGCCCAAAAAATTAATGGAGGAGCTCAAAAAGAATTTTAAAAATCATATGAGAGGTAGAAGAAAAATTAGGAAAAGAAATGAGAGTAATACAGGAAAATCATGAAAAAAGAGTCAACAGCTTGGTAAAGGCAGCACAAAAAAAATTACTAAAGAAATTAATATCTTAAAAAACAGAATAGGCCAACTGGCAGGGGATGCACAACAATCCACTGAAGAGAAGAACTTCTTAAAAGACAGAATTGGCCATATGGAAAAAGAGGTACATAAATTCACTGAGGAAAAGAACTCTTTACAAAGTAGAATTGGCCAAATGGAAAAGGAGGTACAAAAGTTCACTCAAGAAAATTATCCCCAATTTACAGGTGAAGAAACAGTCTCAGAAACAGTTAAATGACTTGTAACATGGTCATATATGTAATAAGTAGGTATCAGAGGCCAACATCCTATCTCCAGTGCCACGTAGCCTCAAAGGCAACCTAGACTTAGTCTTTAAATCATAAGGAGCAAGGGAAGCTCCTTCATATAGCAAGGATTAAGATCATCTTGGGTTCTTGTCCTTGTGTGTGTTGATGTGCGTATAGTTTTATAGGAAAGTTCATTCCAAATTATCATATGAATTTGTGTGTTAGAGCTTTGATTTTTTCTGGATTGTAGGTTCTGGGACATCTGAAGCAGACATTTTCCACCAGGCCCTCCTTGAAGGCAACACTGCCACTGAGGTTTCCCTCACAGTGCTGGATACTATCTCCTTCTTTACACAATGCTTCAAGGTAAGATCTGGGACTTAAGAATGCTAGTGGTCATTGTGGATTTAAAAAGGAGAGAAGTAAGGAAACTAAACTCAAAATGGAAGATCTCAGGGGGCTATTTGGAGAAACTTTGGTATCAGTCTCGACAGTTTTGCACAGGTCAAACCTGCAGGCAACTAAGGGGTGGTAGCAAAGTCATAATTAATTGCCTCTGAACTCTTCAGAGACATCATGGGAAAGTAGAAAGTTCACTGGACTGGCAGGCAGGAAATCTGCTACCAATTAGCTGTGTGACCTTGGCCAAGTCCCTTTTGGGCATCAGTTTCTACATAGAGGGCTAGACTAAATGATCTCAATGATCCATTCCAGTTTGAGTGTTCTGCGAGTTTAGAATTCTATTCTAATGTTTTAAAACGCCTTCTTTAAAATAGATTGTATACTTTTTTCTTAAAAGCATAAATAAAATCAAACAGAAGGCTTTTAAAAGAGAATTTATTTCTCGGTCATTTTGCCCAAGCACAGTTTTCTTCAGACCACACCAAAGAAATGTAGAGTTAGGCCAGACAGCTTCTTTCTTGGAGCCCTAGTTGTTTTTGAGATGTTTGTCTCTTAGTCCTTGTTGCCAGAACTCAATTGAGCACTGAAACAATGATCTCATAGGACTGTTGCTTTGGGCTTTTTGGGATTTCTGATTTCATCAGCATGGGGAATTCCCCATGTAGAAACTCCCTCTACAAATGCAGATCCTCAATTCCTGTATAACATAGAGTGCTAGAAAGTTGCTGGGGGACACTACAATGTTAAGTGACTTGCCTGGACCTCACAGCCACTCACTGACAGAGCTGGGATTTGAACTTGGCTCTTCCCAACTCTTGAGTACAGCTGTCTGCATCCTGAAGAGGATGGAAATAGAAAGGATTTTGCCTTTGCCTGAGTAATCTAGATAAAATCCCCTCCTCCCTCCCTTCACTTTGGCCATGCAAATTTGGTGGGCAAATTTCAAGGAGTATACTAAAGGAAAAAAGAATGCCAGGCTACAGTCCCACTCTTGAAACATGAAATCTGTTCAGCTCCCAGTAAAAGATACTGTGCAGAGGCTTGAGAAAGGCACTTGGCCTCATGGGCTTCATTTGATGTTTGCTGCTGTGGCTTGGTTGTGTCCCAGGCCATCCTTGGAGTTAGCTCTGGTGGTCATTGGAGTGTTGTTGGCTTCTTGGTTTGTTTCAAGCCTTATCACTCTGTGGAGTGAGCTCAGGGTGGAGTCTAAATGTAGTGATTCTATAATACAATAGAGTTAAGTAGTGTTTCTTGTTAGGATGCTGTAAGGGACAAAGCACCTTTGAATTTTAATGCCTACTCCCCTTCTCCCCCTGGACCTTCTTCCCTCTTCTTGTTGCAGATGCCATTTAAGCAGCTGAGCAGTCTCTGTCTGCCGGATTAGTAATCTCACAAATACTGAATGTTACTAGTAGTTAGACTGCATATTGCAATCCCTATTTGAGAGTAAAAGTACATGCTCGGGTAGACTTTTTTTTAAACCCTTACCTTCTGTCTTGGAATCAATTCTGTGTATTCGTTCCAAGGCAGAAGAGTGGTAAGGGCTAGGCAATGGGGGTGAAGTGACTTGCCCAGGGTCACCCAGCTGGGAAGTGTCTGAGGCCAGATTTGAACCCCGGACCTCCCATCTCTAGGCCTGGCTCTCAATCCACTGAGTTACCCAGCTGCCACCTCAGGTAGACTTTTGACATCAAATTTTCATTTATTCTGTGACTCCCACTTGTTCGTTTTCCCGCAGAGAAATCCAAAGTTTATCTCTGCAGGCTGGTTGACATGCACCATTGTTGAAGCTACTAATTCTTCTTTGGTATCAGTATGGTTAAGTAAACAGAAACTAGTAATGGTTCTTTCTCATCTTCATGCCTTGCTTGCTTTCTGGCACTAGATAAAGAATTCACATTCTCAGGTTTTTCCTTCTGATTTATAAAAAGGGTGAGTAAGAAAGCCTTCCCAATAATGCCTATAGAATTTTCTGAGAGGCCCAAGAAGGGTCTCACCAAAACCTTGTTTAATTATGCCTTGGTGCTTTCTAATGTTCTGTATAAGTAGATATGTTAGTGAAGTCACTTCTCCATAGCCTATCAAAAGAGCAAAAGGAAACTGTGTATTGTTGCCAAAGTACAATTGTTTTCTTTTTCTTATAGAATCAACTCTTAAACAATGATGGCCATAACCCATTAATGAAAAAGGTGTTTGATATTCATCTTGCCTTTTTGAAAAATGGACAGTCAGAAGCATCCCTTAAGCATGTGTTTGCCTCCCTGAGAGCTTTTATTAGTAAGGTAAGTACGGCAGAAGTCTCTAAGGCTGTCTGGTTGTCTTCAGAAGGGTTAGTTGGCACTCACTGCCCCAAAAGTACTCTGCTGCTTATTTTTCTGATCCCAAGAAGTCAGGTAAAGAAGCCATGGAGAGTATCTGTGTACAAGTTAATATAGACCAACAAAGTAAGCAGCCCTTAAGTCAGAGTATCTGGCAAAGAGCCTTCTGTAACCTGAAAGAGTGGTTTCAGGTGGTTTCTCTCTTACCCTTTCATATCCCATTTTCCCATAAGGATCCTAGAGGCCCATCATTTTCAAATAGTTACATGTGCCTGTTTCCCCTTGATCCTGCTTTTTAAAAATTCACCATAAAACTAATGCAAAAGAATGATAATCTCTTCATCATTCTTCCATTAGACTGTAAACTTCAGGAGGGCATGGACTGTTTCTTAAATAACACCTAGCATAAGACATTGCACTCAAGAAATGTTTGATGAATTCTTTCTGAAGGCTTTAAATTCCCAGGTCCCTTACCTCATCAACAAAACAAACTTCCTAAAGAGTCTTTCATGTGTTCAGGATATTGTGTCCAATTCTGGGCATCACCGTTTTGAGAAAAACTTTGGTAAATTGGAGAATGTCCAAGAAGAGCAAGCAGAATGATGAATGGCTCTGGGATCCTGCCAAACAGAAGGAAATGGGGATGTTTACTTTAAAAAAGAAAAGCCTCAGAGGACAGAAGAACTATTTTTTAAGTATCTGTAGGACTGTTACGTGGAAGAGGAATTAGTCTTGTTCTGCTTGGAGCAGTGAGGAGAAGTTTCCAATTTCAAATTGTCATCAGGAAAAAGTTCCTAATAACTAGCATACTAGGTAGCTTTCAGAGATGATAGGCTCCCGCTGCTTGGAAATCTTCAAGCAGAACCATTTGTGGTTGAGGCAAAAAGCCACTAAGTGAAGCAGATTGCAAAGATGTTTGTGACCAGGTATTTCTTAAGAGCTTCCCGACTCTAGAATTAGCACAGCGGCCAAAGAAAGCCCTAAGATGAAGGTAAGACACTTGAAGCCGAGCTTTCTGTAGCCTCCTGCTGTGATATGTGTAATTTCAACAAGATAAAGATATTCACTGAAGTAATCTAAATTACATAGTTGGGGAGCAAATTACTGTTATTTTAGTTTTTTCAATAGTACCTGTTTGAAACTGAAAGAAAAAGGTACAAAATGGCAATCTGCCAGCATTTTTCTAGCTACATATTTTCATCACCGCCAGTAGTGGAGCAGTCATTATCAGAATTCACCTTACTCTGTGATGTGCAGTTTGAGGAAGGAGAAATGTCCGTCACGTGAAGGAAATTCATGCTAGAGGTGACTTGATTTCAAGGCACCAGGCTTTGGAAGCAGAGAGAGGCCTTGGTTTAAAATCCTGACTGCCATTTGTTACCTTTTCTGTGTTACACATTTTTGTGACCTTAAGCAAATAATAACCTCTCTGAGCCTATTTTTGCATGGAATGTGCCTTTGTCATCTCCTGGCTTCCTGAAGGGATTTCTTGGCTTTCCCATTCTATTGTTTCTCCTTTTTCTTCATACTGATCTTTTAAGAAAACCACTCAGTTGATCAGACCTTTCCTTTCCCCTCTCCTTCTTTCGTGGCTATTTGTAAAGCCTCATCAGACAGACATTTTGTTTTTTGCTCTGGAATGGTTTTTGTTGCTCCCTCCTGTACAATATTGCAGACCTATGTCCATAGTTCTTCAGGCACTCTATCTGCTAGATCTAATCCCTTAAATCTTTTCATCACCCCTTCTCTGCAGTCATAAGGGATTTTATTCAGGTTACTCCTATACAGTCTGATGGTTTTTCCCTACTTCCTTCAGTTATGTCTGAATGTTGCATTAAGAAGCTCATGATCTGAACCACAGGCAGATCCAGGTCTTAGTCTAACCGACTTTGCAATAGTGTTTCCACATTTGTCTGCAAAGTACGTAACCAATCTGATTTCAATATTGAGCCTACCTTTAGGGCTGTGGGAAAAGAGTATTTGCCGGGACCAGTGAAGTGAAATCTTCATCTCCTTTCTGTGGAGATAAATCTATGCTTCATCCTAAGTGTAATTGATCTCATTAATGTGAAGCAATCTCTAAAATCAACTTAAGTCTCATTCTTTGCTCCATTATTCAAAAAATCCTAACAAATAGAACACTGTAAATGAGTTGTAGTATTCTGTCATAGCCTGGGACAGAGACAGGCTAAGACTTGGGGCCTAGGATTCTGGGCAAAGGTCCAAGACAAGCAGATAATGTTCCAGGTCTAAGGACAAAGGTTGGAACTGATCATCTGCCCTACTTTAGTAGACAAAATATCTTGGGGAATAGATGTAGATGGCGGAAAAACAGTCTTGAGAAAAAATATGTTTTCTAATCATTTAACCATTAACTTGTTGAACCCCACATGTATTCATGCTCCCCCCACCATTCCTGTGGTTTTTTTCCTTTCTAAACCCTGGCCCTATTTAATAAACTTTACTTGCAGTGGCCATCAGCTCTGCAGCCCTTCTGATTCCCAAAAGCTCTTTCTCTTGTCTTTATTTCTCCATCCTACGTAAGGGACCCTTGGCCCCTGGTCTGAGCCTTTGGAGGAGTTCTCCTCCTGGGCTCTAACAAACCTGGAACACTATTAATGCCTCCTCAAAGTTTTTGAATAAAAAGCATTGCTTCAGGGGAGATCTGGTATACTTTGCATATACCCAGAGTTACCAAAACAAATGTGGTTTTTCTTTCCTTCTATTTGTAACACTGCGTGTTAATGCTACTGGATCCCATGCTTTCTTTGAAAAGTGTATTTTTAGTAACGGGTTTGTACTAGGTAATAGCCATTTTAGTATAATTGTTCATGACATTGTCAGTAAACGATGGACATTTTCATTTTGTGCATTGCTTTGCAGATTAGGCATTTTCAGTTCCATTGTAAGTCTATGTAACCTAGCATAGACAATAAATTATCATCACCTTTTCCATTTTAAAACAATTAATTGTCTTGCTTCATTTATTACTCCAAGGCCAAACTTGCCTTTTATTCCAGTTATCTTTCGATGGCCTAATTTGGTATCCCAGTCCCGTATGATGAGAGTGACATCTGTTTTTGATGTTATTTCTAGAAGGTGTTGTAGGTCTTTCTTCATAGAGCAGCTTTGGCCTCCTTGGCACCAGTGGTTGGAACATAGATTCATCTTACTGTGATGTTAAATAGTTTGCCTTGATTCAGACAGATATCATTGTATCCTTTCGAAGACTGTACCCCAGGACGGCTTTTCTCATCCCTTCATTGACCATGAGGACTACTCTACTGCCCTTAAAGAATTCTGGCCCACAGTTGTTGATGTAATAATCACCCGAATTAAGTTCACCCATTCCTGTCCGTTTAAGCTTGCTGATACCCAAGATGTCGATATTTCATCTTTCCATGCCCTATTTGACCCCATCCAGCTTACCTCAGTTCATAGTTATTACATTCCATGTTTTAGTCCTGAAGATCTTCATCTCAGCTCCCACTCTTAGAGAGAAGTCAGGTTGGCTCCCTAAGCTAGCAGGTCTTTCCGAAGTCTTCTCTTTTTCAGACTAACCATTCCAAGTGCCTTCAGCTAAACGTCACATGCATGGTTTCTAGTCCTCATCATTTCAGTCACTCTCTCCTGGACATGTTTTGGCTTGTCAGTGTTTTCCTTAATATAATGAAGGGCTGGGGAGTGTTTACTGTGTGACCTGGTGGTGGTGGGCTCCTGAGCCAGAATTGGTACTGACTGGTGAAAGCTCTTTATTGGGTATTCTCTTATCAGAAGAGTAGCTGGCTAAATTTGTGTATGGGTGTGCATTTGAACTTCATGTATGGGGGCAGCTAGGCGGCTCACTGGATTGAGCACCAGGCCTAGAGATAGGAGGCCCTGGGTTCAAATCTGGCCTCAGATACTTCCTATCTGTGTGACCCTGGGCAAGTCACTTGACCCCCCATTGCCTAGCGCTTACTGCTCTTTCTGCCTTGGAGCCAATGCACAGTATGGTTTCTAAGGCAGAAGATAAAGGTTTTAATGAAAAAAAATTTTTTTAAACTTCATATATAGTGTGTACAAAACTTGGCCTGTCATCTTTGAAACTTCGTTAGCCTGCTTTGCAGCACCATATTATCTAAGTACTTCTTCCAGTGTTCCAAAGCCCATGGTAGAAGGTGGCCTCCTTTGAGTATGTGATGACGGCTTTTAGGTTGTAATGACCTAGATAAGTGCTTTTGAAGGAATTCAGCTTAAGTTCTGGAGACCTGCAGGTGTCTACTTTCTCTAATTCAGCTGGGTAGTACGATGGTTAGAATGCTCGCCTGGAGTCAAGAAAACTTGAGTTCACATCCATCCCCAGGCACTTACAAACTGTGTGACCTTGGGCAAATCACTTAACTTCCATTTTTCTCAATTTCCTCCTTTGTAAAATGAGGATAATGATAGCACCTATCTTCCAGGATTCTAATGAGAATCAGATGAGATGGTATTTGTAAAGTGCTTAGTACCGTGCCTGGCATGCAATAGGAGCTGTAATGCTACTGTTATTATTATTAATATGTGCATGCTATGTAGTATGGGAAGATCTTATATAGAGATTTATTATTTTTTAAACTTTATCATTTATAAAGCCATACAGTGGGTCACAAAGAAACAAAGGCCTCTGTCCAGAGTGGGAGGAGAGCATCAGTGTACAATACATTCATACCCGGGATGAGTAACATAATAAGTCATATATTATACAAGGTGGCACAAGTTATGGGCACAATGATACAAAATATAAAGTATATTTCCATCTATATAAATACATAGCCGGGGGGGGGGATAGGAAAGGACAAGGTTATTATGTCTTTTCTGTGGAAGGTTTAGAGTTGATACAAATCAACACAAAGTCATTAAAGCCAAGGAAGGTAGTTTGAGAGACTGTCGGAAAAGGCTTCATGTAAAAGGTGTGTTACCTGAGAGGGAAGGCACTTCAGGCATGGGGGATAGCCAGTAGAGTGGCCTAGAGATGAGAGATGGAATGCCATCTGTAAGGGGAGCTAGGTCACAGAGGGCACACACAGTATAGTGGGCCTAGAAAGAGTGTATTGAATAGGATAGTGATGTGCCCAGAAATCTGATTAAGGGACGTCTGGAGGACAGACTGAGGAGTGTAGGTGAGAGGTAAGAAGCACCTTACTGGTGGTATTCCTACAAGTGAGAGATTTGGCAGGAGGTGAGGAAGAGCAAGGACCTGTCCAGGAGAAAGCAAAGTTAGCTCTGGGACATCATTGGAGGTTAGAAGAGGGGCTGGCCAGGGAGGGTTTGGGAAATGGTAAATTTCATGTGTCTCTGAGACATATGGTCTGAAATGTCCGATTGCCAAATCAGCAACATGAGCCTGAAGTTCAGAGGAAAGTCTGAGGCTGACTTTGTTGGTCTGGGAATCCTCAGCAACGGAATGATCCCTGAACCCAGGAGCTGCTGAGGCACTGAAAGAATGCTGAGAGAAAAGAGTAGGGAGGGAGCCTAGGACAGGGCCTTGAGAAATGTGCCACCCACAGTTTTATTGTGGCTGATGAACCAGCAAAAGAGAACTGGGAAGGAACAATTAGAGAGGAGGGAAAAGGATCTGGATAGAGTTCTTCTTATACGCCCGGTTTGATTGAAAGAAGTAGTTGGGTTAGTGAATGCCAAATTGGCCCAACCATGACTTTCATAGTACTACAAGCCTATCCCATGAAAATCTGGAAGCTCCTTTTGAAATTCCCCATCCCCAGGAAGACTGGGAGCTCCTGAGGCTGGCTTATGTTCTGTTTGTTTCTTATTTCCACAGCACAGGTGGGATGAGCAAGTGTCTCAGTAGTAACACCCTTTTCTCTCTCCTCTCCCTCACTCTTCTTTGCCTAGTTCCCGTCAGCCTTTTTCAAAGGTCGGGTCACCATGTGTGCTGCATTTTGCTATGAGGTTCTCAAGTGCTGCACCTCCAAGGTCAGCTCTACAAGGAATGAGGCCTCAGCTCTGCTCTACCTGCTAATGAGGAGTAACTTTGAGTTCACCAAGCGGAGGACCTTCTTGAGAACACACTTGCAGGTGAGCCCTCATCTTTCTCACTGCCTCCTCCCTCCCTTCCAGTCTATACTTCATTGCAACTGTAAGACTTTCCATCTTGGACATTACCGAGTTATCATCAACTCTTCATTCCCTGCTTATTGGTCATAGCAGCACTGAACTGCCCTACCCCTATCCCTACGCCACCTCAGCTCGGCAGTCTAACTCAGAGCCTGGGAAATTCTGATCCTCAGTGTTCCAGCCAGCCTCCATGGGTGAATATGTTGAAAAGGGGTGGGGACAGTGTGGAGGTCGCTCTTAGCGACTTCCACACTCCCCAGGTGAATGTGATGGAATCAGAAGGCATTCTTGTCCACCAGTGTGTTTCATGTTTCCTGCCAAAATTGGCTCTCTAGCTCTGTTTTCTTACTTGGGCCAGCCTTAAACACATAGGCTGCACATCTCCTGTGTTTGGGGTTCCCCAAAAATCTGATCCAATGGCCTGGCACCCCCTCCAGCAATACTGCCTTCACAGATGAGTGTCCTCTGGAGTTCAGGTGTTGCATTTTCAAGGGCCCCCTGTGAAATGATAAAGACCAAATCAACAGAACCTAACCTAACCTAAGATGAGAGGATTTTAGAGGCAGAAATGGAGGTCATCTCACCAAACTTTCCCATTTTGCGCACTTGCTCAAAGCGTGCTTTCCTGTAAATCAGTTGATCAGATAACTAGCAGGGCACTGAGGGAATGTAACACAGGGCAGAAATCCACAGGCCCAAGGAAGCAGATGGGGGTTGGAGGGGAGGGCCACGCTGAAAGGTGTTTGCCTCTTGACAATCTTGCCTAGGACTAGCCATGGCCCAGCTAGTGGAGGCAAAATCTACCTTGAGACTCACTACTTCCCATGTCTGCTGGCATCAGGCTGTAAGACCCATCAGTGAACCAGAAGAGAAGCCTGCATTTGGAAGCAGCATTGGGACTTGCGGATTAGCAATTCTGACTGCATGATGCAAATCCATAGGTTTGTTTAGTTTTTCAGATAATTTTTGATGGATATAAGTGAGTCTGGAAAATTGGTGGTTATACCAGAACTATGGAGACTTTTTAAAGGAAACTCAGTATTTTGGCACAGTGGAAAGGCCTTTGTTAGGGGTCAAGGCACTTGGGTTGAACTCTCTTTCTGCCCCTTAATTACACTTTCTGAACCACAAGTCTGTGCCATTACTATCCTTAGCCAAGAAGGCAAAGAATGGTGTGTGCATTAACTACCTGATAGCATTGGTAATACGGTAAGAGCACTGTAACCTGTACATTGATCTGTAAATGTAATCGACTTGTAAAACCCAGGTATCTCTCTTCCCCATAGATAATCATTGCAGTAAGCCAGCTGATAGCAGATGTGGCACTGAGTGGAGGAGCAAGGTTTCAGGAGTCTTTATTCATTGTTAATAACTTCGCTAACAGTGACAGGCCAATGAAGGTAAGACTGGAGAGAAGGCACAGTCGTTTCTGTTTGAGACCTGTGACTTAACCATCATAATCATTCGAGCGATTTGTGTGGACTGAGTATGTCTGACGCCCAGTGACCAGCTGGCACTGGAGAGTGATTCTTGGGCTTGATTTTAAGCCTACCCTACAATGGGCTTGAAAGAAAATGTGCTTGTTGGGTTGGGATTTTTTCCCTTTTCATTTCTTTCTCAGAATTCCATAGCACTTAGAGTTGCAGCTATGTGGAATCCATGTGTACCAAGAAATGTTCCCATGGGTTTTGTTCTAGGCTGAAGAAATCATTTTGAAAAATTCCAGCTGGGAGCATTTGTACAGCAGCCAGTCTTACTGGTTCCCCAGAGAATGAGTGCATGCTCCAGCAAATCCCACTAGCGAAGAAATAATTTTGGCCTTGTAATAATCTTTCCCTTTTGCATTCGTCATATGCTATTTACTTAATGGGCCACCCGCCTTAGTGCCAATGAGTGTTTTCATTGTTTAATGGGCTTTGAGTTATTTAGCAACTGGTCTTTGTTTTGTTTTTTCCACCCAAAATGGGGCTTCACGTTGCCTCTATTTGGTAGAAAGGGTTTTACTGAAACATTTCTAAAATGACTTAATCATATCCTTTTGGCTTGATCAAGAATGATAAATCCAATAAAAATTTACAAAGCACCTACTATGTGCTTGGCAGCATTCTTGTGGGTTCTGGACAGAGGAAGGCAAACATGAACCAGACCTTTTCCTCAAGCAGCACAGCCCCTTTGTGACTCCATAAATAAACCCGTAAAATTTGTTGAGCTATTTTGCACACACACCTGTGTGTAAATTGATGTAAACCAGTTCCCAACTGCCTCTCTTGTGCTATTCTTGAAGAGAGTCACAGATATACAGATGATAATGGGTTGTTATGGCAGAACTGTGAGAAAGGGACTTAATTTTTCTTCCCTACAAATAAGTAAATGTACAGGCATATACAGGTGTGTGTGTGTGTGTGTGTGTGTGTGTGTGTGTGTGTGTGTATTTGTATTGCCAGTGGCCAGTAATTTTAATTTACCAAATTTCCGATCTGATCTAGTCTAGAAACACTCTCCCAACAGATCACTGATCTTTGAAAATTCTCTTGGACAGGGAGGGACATGTTTGTTTTATGTGATGCATAATTGATCATTTGGGTCAGAGAATTTTCCTGTGCCAAGGCTCTGGGGGAATTCATTTTGCCTGTTTCTCTTTGTCTGTTCACTTACCATATATGGACTAAATGTGCCAGGCAAGGCTGACTTCAGTATTACTCCTCAAGGAAATTGGAAAGACACAGCAGGGTCACTACTTTTACTGAACACCTCATTAAGAGTCTGGGGCCATTAAACATTGGCCAGATGTGTAAGAAAAAAAAGAAGGCATCCAATGTAGACAAATGACTCTGAAAATATGCTTGGTGTGTTGGCATCAGATCAATTCTCTAATCCTGACAAAACTCAGGTCTAATTATTTTGTGTATGTCAGAGTTCTTCCTTCAGATGTACCACAGGGCAAAAAATTATGCTGTTCTCTGGGTAAGAACCTGACTCAGAACACACCGGACTGTGATGAAATTCTTCTATGTTTTGTTTTTGTTTTAAATTAGGCAACTGCTTTTCCTGCAGAAGTGAAAGATCTGACCAAGAGAATCCGTACAGTTCTTATGGCCACAGCTCAGATGAAGGAGCATGAGAAAGACCCAGAGATGCTGATTGATCTCCAGTATAGCTTAGCCAAATCTTATGCAAGTACTCCAGAGCTTCGGAAAACCTGGCTTGACAGCATGGCAAAGATCCATACCAAAAATGGCGATTTTTCTGAGGTGACTGTCGGTGGCTACAGTGCAGCCCTAGTTGCAGGGCCTTCTGAAGTACCCCTCAGCCTGATTCTCCTTTCTTTCTCATCCTTTTGCAGGCTGCAATGTGTTATGTCCATGTAGCAGCTCTGGTGGCAGAGTTTCTTCACCGAAAAAGTAAGCTGCTCTTGTTTGGCATCAGGGGAATGGTTGACTGAGTATGTTGATATCTCTGGCACCTATTTGCTAGTACTGTGAACACAATGTGAAACATGGAGTCTTAGGCCATGCTAGGTGGGGTGTGCAGACTGCCTCTGATGTCATTCCTGCTGGGAGTTTCTGCAAAGCTCACAGCAATATATCAAGGCCTTGCTTCCCTAACATTTGCCCACATTTCACTGATGCCTGCCCATGGGAATACCTGGGTTAATAGCAGGTACTGTGCTCTTGTGGGTCCCCGGAGGCCAACAGCTACACTCAGGTGGCTTCCAGGTCTCTGTTCTGTTTGCCCTGCTTAATAATATGGGGCTTTGTCTTTTAGGCAGCTTCCTCTTCTAAAGTCTTGCAGAACATTGTACCCACACATATTGTCAAGCAGGTGCATGGGTTTAGAATCTGCCTGGCAGTACACAGTAGGGAAAGCCAGTGAAGAAATCTGGCCTTATCCAGCAGAGCTACCCAAACTACTTCCTGCTAAGACTGTGGAGACAGCCATGCTAGGGCGAAAGTGAGTCAGGCTTTGGAGGCTCTGGGAACCAAACCACAAAATTGTCCTTGAGATTCAAGTAGTTAGTAATTTAAGCACAGCTCCCTAATTAGTGGAGGAATCATTGCTCACTTATCTCAGTCTATAAAAATTATATCCTACTGTATGAGGAAAAGGAAAAAAAACCTATAGGACGAAAAAGCAGTAAGCAGATACTCACAAATGTTCTTTTTTGTCTTTATCTTCCTAACTGGATTCACTTCACTTGGATTTTGACTTTTAAAATTAGTTAACACTGAGATTGCTTTGCCCAATTCAGAGAAATACAGTGTCGATGCATTTTGTTTTTCTCCTTTTGGCAAAATTGCCACAGCTTCAAAATGGCAAGACATTTTCTAGAAAAGGCCCAATTTCCCCTTTTTGTGTCAAGGGTGTGCCTGAGAAGAAAATATAAAATTACAACACATTTAAATGTTGGGCAGAGCATGGTGATATGGGCCTGTAGAGCCCTGCACCTAGGATGGTTGGGCACTCTGATCTGCCATGCACTCAGGAGACCTGGCATTTGGACTAAGTCTGGCACCAATATGGTAAGCCTCGTGTATCAAAGGCCATTGGGCTGCTTAAAGATGGGCGAATTGGGCCTGGTCAGAAATAGCACAAAGTCGAATGCTCTCATGCCCGTTAGGAATGACACTACCTTCAAACTGGATCAGAACAACCTATTCTCTAAATAAGCAAATAAAGAAATGAATGAGTAAGTAACAATATTGAACTTACAATTCCTCCTGGGAACTAGAAAAGTGAGAGAAACTTATACTGGAAATATTTGCCATTGTTTTTTTTAAAAGAAATTTTAAATTAGACCCTACTATGTCCTAAAGTGGGAGGAGTAAAATCTGAAGAGACCAAATCTATTGCTTAGATTTTAAACAGAGTTTCCCCAATATCCTCCACAAGTGCACATCTTCCAAACTAAGTGAGAACAGACTCTGTTTCTCTTTCTCAGTCTTTCACAGTTAGAAGTTGAAGTAGATACACTGTGCAGCATCTCAGTGAAAACAGTCTATCGGTCTCACTGTGGTTTTTCAGGTGCCTGTGTTAAGGGCAGATTCCCAGTATCATAGACCAGGGCCTGCATGACACAGCAAGCTCATTCAGTGTCTGTAAGGAGTCGTTTAAGTATTTATTGTATGATGCCTTCAAGGTCTTCTTGGCTATCAAAGAACTTCCCTCGCCAGGAGAAAACAGAATTGTGTGTGAAGCCAAAAATATCAACTTAGGAGAAGGTTGAATGTTTAGCTGTAGTCTCTGTCTGTTTTTAAACCTGGATGATTTCATGTAGGCCAGAATCCATTGCCGTAATCTTTAGTATATAGTTGTGGATAATCCCTCAGAGCCAGTACTGGGCCTCATTGATATCTTGATCAGCTAACAAATCATAGGGAGCTGGTTACTGTGTGGCTCATAAATTGTTTGGACCCAAATTCAACCAGTAAGAGTTTCAAGTCTTGGCATGTTGTCCAGGCTGAAGGCTTCACAAACTTTCACAGGACTAATGGGATTTTCAAAGAATGTATAAGGGTTGGAGATAACAGAGTATCCAGGGACAACTCTGAATAGAGAACTGAGAATGATTCACTGACAATGAAAACTAAGACTGCTCAGCAGACTCCTCCTGTTTATATAGCACTTTACTGTATATCCATTACCTCCTTGGTGTGGGACCTGATTATTGATGAGGAAGGCACTGAGAAAAGGAAGAAGGTTCCTGCAGAGGAGCCGATGACTCATTTGAACTCATCCATGTGTAATTTTCCATTTAAAAAGCCACTGAACTGCTGATTCTCTTCAAGTTTTCCCTCAAACTTTTCTTTCTACTAAGAGGAAATGAAATGACCTTTGTCAGCTGGCATAGTAGCCATGTCTCATATGCCGCCTTGGAGTTCTTGGATTTCTTCTTAGGTTTTGAAGTGTTTAAGTTGTTATATACATACATATGCAATTTTTTAAAACCCTTAGCTTCTGTCTTAGAATCAGTACTAAGTATTGGCTCTAAGGCAGAAGAACAGTAAGGCAATTGGGGTTAAGTGACTTGTCCAGGATCAAAAGGCTAGGAAGTATCTGAAGTTATATTTGAACCCAGGACTTTACATCTCCAGGCCTTGATCAACTGAGCTGCCTAGCTGCTTCAACAATGTATCTTTAAAGAAATACTTACTGGTAATGCAACAAATATATATATATATATATATATTAAGGGTCCACTCTATACTGAGGCTTTGTGCTATCCTCTGAGGCTACAAAGACAAAACAATGAAACAGTCCTTGTTCTCAAGGAGTTTGCAATTCTGCTGGAGTTGTTTTCTTTGAATAGAATGTCTGATGCAATGTGTTTAAGTGATTGAAAAACACAGAAATAAGTTTCCTTTTTGTGATAGCAAACTTGAGTCCATGCCTTTGGCTCTTTGACAAATTGTCCTGAGGTCTGATTTTTAAGTGTAACTAATCCCCCAGAGTCTTCTGACAGCTTAAGATGAACATTTTTCTACTGATTTACTCCCATGATTCTTTCCAAACAGAGTTATTCTCCAGCGGGTGTTCGGCTTTCAAGAAAATTACTCCCAATATTGATGAGGAAGGGGCAATGAAAGAAGATGCAGGAATGATGGATGTCCATTATAGTGAGGTAATGTGCCCAAATTTTCACTGTCAGCTTCATATACAAGTGCTTTGATCTCCCAGCTTATGTTGAAAGCCGTGTCAAATAAGCTTCTTATTGGGGAAAAAATCAGTGGGTGTTCCCCACCAAGATTAAGAGCACCTTAGGAACTAGTATGGTTGGGGAATTGGGTGTTGTGGTGAACCCTCAAAGTTACTCCAAATTGACCTGTTGGGGAATGAAACTGCCCAGCTTTGTCAAGATGTAAAGACTCTCTTGCAGACATATGGTTGTATTGTTATCTGCCAGTCAACATTTCTTTAAAATACAACATCTATTGGATCCGGGAGGGGGGATAGGAGAGAAAGAAAATGAAATATGGAAACATATTTTAAAAATAAAAATAATTTTTAAGTAAAATAAAATGCAGCACCTTACTTACTAACCACAAATCTGTTTCTTCTAACCAGAGCAGTGTAAACATAGTTTGAAAAAAATTTCACAAAAGTACAGAATTAAAGTTTTCTATCTTTAAGACCAAAGGAATAATTGAATGTTTTCTTGGACCTAGGTTCAAATGAGACCTCAAACACTTCCTATCTGTGTGACCTTGGGCAAGTCACTTAATCCCCATTGCCTAGCCCTTAATACTCTTCTGCCTTGAATCCAAAATACATTGATTCTAAGATGGGAGGTAAAGGTTTTAAAAAAAAAAACTTAACAGGGGATCGAGTGCTTTAGCAGTTCATCACCAAATAGTTACTGAGCCGTATGTTGGATTCTGGGCAAAATACTCTATGAGAGGTAGAAATAGAAAACATATGCCCTGCATTCTAAGAACTGAAAGTCTCCTTGTAGAGCATGTGTCCACACAAGATAATATACAGCAAGCACTGGTATAGTATGTGCTTGAGGAGCTTGAAGAACAAGGGATCACTCCCAGCTGGGGTGGTCATGAAGGAAGTGGGCTTAGATCTGGGCCTTAGAGGATATGCTAGTGTTGGGGGAAGGAAACAGGCATTTATCAAGTACCTACCACCACCAGACATTGTACTAAGCACTTTACAAACATTATCTCATTTGATAGGATTTAGGCAGTGGAGAGAGATGGGAGGGCATTCCTAGAAGAAGGAAAGGGCTCTGAGATGCAGAGACAGTTTGGATGAACTATAGGGTTGGTGTAGGTAAAAGAATAGATTACGATAGGCCTGTGTTGGCAAAGCTATGAAATGTGTGCCAGAGGGGGCTGCTCCCTTCTCCCTCTCCACTGGTACCTAGACATCTCTCACATGATCCACCCTTCTTCCCAGCAGCCCAATGGGAGTACTTCTTCCCTCCCCTCTCTGGGGTAAAGGAGGGGCAGGGGGCTCACATATAGTGTTGAGGGTACAGTTTGGGCACTCGGTCTCCAAAAGGTTCATCATCACTGTGATGAGCCATGGAAGAAAGGCTATAGATTTTGTACTACTACTAATCAACAGAGTGACAAGGCAGAATGAATGTATTTTAGAAGCATGATGCTGGGAGTTATATTAGAGAGGAGGGAGACAAGAGACAGGGCCATAAGCTATCCCAGTAGACAGGGAGAGAGGTCCTGAAGGCCTGAGCTAGGGTTATACCATCAGGAATGGAAAGGTAAGAACAGAAGTGAGAAAGATCACAAAGGAAGAAATTCCAGGACTTGGTAAGAGAGGAAGAGAAATCAAAGATGACTCAAATTTCAAGCCAGGAGGCCATTAATAGAAATAAGGAAGTGAGAAAAGTGGAGCTGGTTTGCGGAGAGGAAGACGAATCTAGTTTTAGACATGCTAAGCTTGAGGTGATAGGACATCTATATAGAAATGGCCAGCTGCCAGTTAGAATAGGTAAAGGACTAGAACTCAAAGGAGAGTACACAACTGGCCATTTAGATTTCAGAGTCATCATCACCGTCATAGATGAATAATTAATTATCTTACAGTTGGGACTGTGTTTCACTTAACATTTAACATGTGAAAAATGGTTTTTCTATAAATTATTTTATAAGCACTTTCCAACCACATTGTGGAGGTATCTATTGTTAGCTCCAGTTTACAGATGAGGTAACTGAGATTTAATGAAGCTAAGATCACCCATAGGCAGAGTTAAAAGCCAGGTCTTAAGACTTCTAAGCTAGTGTTGTTTCCACTCTGCCGTGGTGCCCATGGCCACTGCAAATGGAAGAGGAAAGAGAGAAGCACTAGTGACTGAACCATAGGGGATAGCCAGGCTTCTGGGGTGACCGGAAGAAGAAGATCCAGGCTAGACCAGAGGCTTCTGTGAAGGAGCCCTTTGATCGTGTGATTGTTATAGCATCAGAGCTATAAATGAACTCTGGCAGAATTGTAATTTTGTTATATTGGCACGGACTGACCACAAGCACTAAATTGTCCTCCAGCCATTTAAGTTATTCTCTGTCTTTGGGGAGCAGGTTGTAACAGAATTCACACGAGTACTTTTTAATGCATTTTGTAGTTATTTGGAATGGGGTTTCCTTTTCTATTAGTGCCTCTTGGATTTTGTTCCCATTATATAGAACTGTTTTTGATTTTTGAGGGTTTGCTAATTATCTCAGTTGGTATTTTGGTTGATTCCCTATGTTTTTCTAAGTAAAGTGTTACCAGTAAAATGGAATCATTTTATCTCTGCTTTACCTATTTTTACAATTTTATTTCTTTCTCTTGTCTTATGCAATTGCTGTTTAGCTGTTGCATTTATTGAGAAAACTTTTAGTGTGTCACTATTGTACATGATGCTTGCTTTTGGTTTTAGATAGATATTTTTAGAATATTAAAAAAGCCCCTCTATGCGTATACATTCTTGGGTTTTTAAATTCTCTTCCTTCCCCCACCCCTCCCATTATAAAGCAAGAAATAGAATATTCTTTATGCATATGAAGTCCATCTGTGCCTGTACATTGTAGGATTTTTAGCATAAATTTGTATTTTTTCAAAGACCTTTTATTTATCTGTTGAGATAATTTTGTGATTTTTGAATGCAATTGGTCTTTTTATTTTAAAACCCTCACCTTCCGTCTTGGAGTCAATACTGTGTATTGGCTCCAAGGCAGAAGAGCGGTCAGGGCTAGGCACTGGGGGTCAAGGGACTTGCCCAGGGTCACACAGCTGGGAAGTGTCTGAGGCCAGATTTGAACCCAGGACCTCCCATCTCTAGGCCTGACTCTCAATCCACTGAGCTACCCAGCTGCCCCCTGCGATTGGTCTTAATATGATGATGATTGATATCTTAATGATGAACCATCCTTGTCTTCCTGGCATAAATCAAACTTAGTCATAACGAATGATTTCTTGGATGAATTGCCGTGGTCTATTTGACTGTATTCTATTTAAAAATTTTCAATTGATTTTTGTTAAAAAATCTCTGCTATGTCCTTTCCTAGTTGAGGTATCAGTACTATCTTTGTCTCATAAAAAGCATCTGGTAGAATGCTTTCTTTCCCAATTTTTGAGAACAGTTTGTGTAGTGTTGCTACTAATTGTTTTTCAGAGTTACACAGAATTGTATATATAATATGTACTTTTAGAATTATGTTAAAGGATATAGAATCTATCTTTATATAGGATTCTCCTCTGAATTCATCAGGACCAGGATTCCCTTTCTCTGCTTTGGACTTCCTTTACAGCTAGTGCTACTCCTTTTTCTAACATTGGTTTATTTAAAGTTCTCTATTTGGTGTTCTGGTTTGGGGGAGTATTTTATATTTTTGAAGTTAGTTCTCTGTTTCTTTTGTGTTCGCCGTTTTGGTAGCTTATAACTGTCTAGTAGTTGTGATTGTTCCTTTTATTTTTTCATCTTTTAAGGTTCCCTTCTCTTGTGATTCCTATAGGAGATATAAAACTGCAGTTTCAATAGATTGAAAACAGAAAGCTTCAGAAGTTTTGGAGAAATGACAGATTCTAGTTCATCTGAGTAACAACCCTCTCCCAAGATTTGGAAAAATCGTACCCCAACTTTTGTCCCCCACATCTCCTTTATGGCTCTTGATAATGAGTTAACATGTGTAAATTCTTTCCAAGTGATTTCTGAAGCTTTCTTTCCTTGCTCCAAAGGTTCCAAATAGTCAGTCAGAGATTTTCTGGGCTTTAGCTGCCCACAGGCTTTTCCCTGTGGCTTCTAGGTTCATGGACCTGCTAATTATTTGAAGGAGAGGCCTGGATGTTAGTATGGGAAAATTTATCAAAAGCTTTATACAGAGAGAAATGGGAGCCCCGTTGTAGCTTGTTCATAAAAACTGACTGTGAGTCAGGGGAAATATATGCACCCAAAGGGAGTGGTAGCTTGAGTGACCGATCAAGAAATGGAATCCATTTTCTTTGGGAGCATCCCTAAATGATGCTTTTGCTTTCATCTTTAATGATTTATAACTTCTTTTAATTTATTATATGCAAGTAGAATTTTATTTTAGGATAAAGCCTGGACCTGTGATTTCATTGACACAGGGAATTCCCGGGTGAGAAAACTCCCTCCATCAAAGCATCTTTGGTCTTAGAGAGTTGCCCACGATGCTGAAAGGTTAAGTGACTTGCCTGGGGTCACACAGCCAGTCTGTTTCAGAGATAAAATTAGAACTGAGGTCTTCTTGATTTCCTTTCTTGCCTCTTGGGAGGCCAGCTTTCTATCCCCACTCTACCATAATGGCCTTCCTCTTTATCACACTATTCCCATGTCTTGCCCATATACATTCTGTTGAACAAAAGCCTGGATAACACAAATTGCTACCATCCATTTGAGTAACTTACTTAATGAAAATATGCTTTTAGTAAAATATTTCTACACCCTTATTTTAAATGCTATCCCAGGATGTTAAGAATTGCTCAAAAACTGTTCATTTTTCTGACAACCGGTTAGAGATTCAACCCCCAGGGAAATATGGCAGCTCTGAGCACAAAGAAACTGAAATGACATGGCTAGTTTTCTAAAGTAGCAAATGCCCTCAGCTTTAGAACCAGCAGTTCAGTTCAGTGCAGCAAGTATTTATTAAGTACCTGCTGTATGCCAGGCACTATACTAAAGTGCTTTACAAATATTCTCTCATTTGATTCTCACATCTACCATGGGAAGTAGGTGCTATCATTATCCCCATTTTCCAGTCAAGGGAGCTACAACACAGAAGTTAAGTAATTTGCTCGGCATCACACAGCTAGGAAAATTTCTATGGCCACATTTGAACTCAGGTCTTCTGGACTCTAGACCGTGCACTCTATCCATTGCACCACATAGCTCTTCATAGGAACATAAAGACAAAGGAACAACAAAAAGGAGCTTATAGCCTGCTAGGCCAGTGATGGCAAATCTTTTAGATATCAAGTCCCCAAGCTGCAACCTTCACACTGCATGTAAGCTGCCTTGCCCCAGACAGGGGAGAGAGGAAACACCCCGATTGGGCTGCTGGGCAGAGGAGTGGGTGATGTGAGAAATGTCCTCAGGCATATGTGGAAAGGAGGGAGGCAGCAGCCCCCTCTGGCATGCTCTGGCATGTGTGCCATAGGTTTGCCAATACAGCACTAGAGCATCTCAACTTCACCCTGTTTAGAAGTTCACAGTATTTTTGACACAGAAAATCAAGCCCCTAGAAAATACAGTGGACCTATTGCATATGCCATAGTGGTTAGCTTTCATTTCAAAGGTGGAATGTCTCAAACTCATTGCAGTGAATGGAATTCTAACTATCATATTAATTTAGAACATGTCAATATGCATGTGTCCATAACTCCTGTATTATTTCTGTTTCCTGATGGTGTATTTCTATTTAACACAGGAAGTTCTGTTGGAGCTCTTAGAGCAGTGTGTAGATGGCTTGTGGAAAGCAGAACGTTATGAAGTAATTTCTGAGATTTCCAAAATGATCATTCCCATTTATGAGAAACGTCGGGAATTTGAGGTAAGTGGTTTGAGACATCATCAAAATATTGCAAAATCTATTTTTGGCAGAATTATTGAAAGAAAAGAAAGGAGAGAGGTAATTTTAGTCTTGGAAAGATTAGCAATATCTTATTACTCTCATCTTACTGCATGTAAATTAAATGCCAAATTATTGAGCATCACAACAAGAATCTGGGCTGTCATTAATGAAGAATGTGAGGCAGAACATAACACAAAATGCTTGCAGAGAACCCTGGGTTCAGAGCCTGATTCTTTCACTCACTACCTATATGACCTTGGGCAAGTCACTTAACCTCTCTTAAACTTGCTTTCATCACCTATAAAATGAGGGAGGTAGATTAGATGGCCTTTAAGATCTCTTCCAACTCTCATTCTATGATCCTGTTGCTTGTGAAGGCCCAGCCAAGAGAACCTTGATTCTTTTAATATAGAATATACATCTTTATTTAATGATTCATTCAATAGCTTTGAGGTCTAGCTTTTTAACCTTCTTTGCAGAAAAAGGTGCAACAGGTATATTGTTTATAAATCTATGGGAGGGCAAGGGAGAAGATGGGCCTCTTCATCCTGGGGCAGAGTTACATCCCATGTCATGATATTCCTATTCCCATTTCCTGTGCATCCATGGAAGGGATCTCTGCAGGTTCTCTTCCAGGTGGAGCAATAGTTCCTAGGGCCCTGGTAGCTTCATTTGTCTATGCATCTGGCTGCAAGAATCAGAGAAGTATTAGGGCCAGGAGCTGTGAGGGAAAGCAGGCAATCTCTGCAGGTGAGTGCGCGGGTCCAGGCACAGGAGCCACTAGTGCCTTAGAGCTGGCACCTGCAGAAGATGAAGATTTGTTCACTGGACATCCCTATGTATTGGTAAAGCTTTTTCTACCAAATGAGGGCAATGGTAGGGATCAATGGCTGCTGAGCTGCAAAGCCAGAAAAGCCCTGGCTACCTAGTCTAGGAGGGCAGCACTCAGTGCAGGGGCCCTTGGCAAGGGCTCTGTGACTGCACGGATCTGGCTTCTCTCGTAGATATCAGATTTATTTATTCCTGGACTTCTGTGTAATGATGGCAATGAAGAAATGTCCTCATCCAAATCACTTTGCAGTAGAAACTTTCACTTGAATGCATTTAGAAAATGGCTTTTTAAAAAGGAAGGCCCAGCTGATTTGTGCATTCTACTTTTCAGAAACTCACTCAAGTTTATCGAACCCTACATGGAGCCTATACTAAAATTTTGGAGGTCATGCACACAAGGAAAAGGCTTTTAGGCACTTTCTTCCGAGTGGCCTTTTATGGACAAGTAAGTGGGCTGTGGTTGGCAAGCTGGAAAAGAAATGATTGTGTTCATTTGGCCTTTGGGTTACTTACTGGAGCAGCAAAGTACCTTTCTGGTCCCTTACAGAGAGCCATTCCAGGCCTTCTGGGGTTCCTGCAGTTGTCTTTAGAAAGTACAAGTAGAGGATTTAAGATTTAGATTTCTTTCATCTCAGTTTCATTTAACTATTAGGATTACTAAAGTATGCTTTGAAATTTAAATAGATCTTGTTTTTAAAGGAGAGAAAAGGGTAGGGCTTCTGGGGAACAGGGGAAAATTCCAAAGAGGCATTTGCTCTGGGCCTTTTGCTCCTAGTTTCCTCTTTTAGGAGTCTTCACTTCTCAGTGATCTCCCCCTTCCATTATATAGCTAGGACAATATTTTAAAGCCTGGGGGTGGGGAGGTAACTTCAAGGAGAATTGGTCCCCTTCCCTTCTTGCTCCTTTGGGTTTTAGCCATGGCCCTTTGAGGCTGGTTTCCTGGGCTTCTGCCTAGGGTTGCATTCAGTCCCAGATTTAGCTGTGCTCAGCCCCAATCTTCTCTCCCCCAAGTTCAAAACCAGCCTTTCCACATTGTTGGGCAAGGAGGAGAGTGAGAAGGGGAATGGATTCAGCTCCTGGGCACAGTCCTGGGGCCCTCCCAGGGTTCAGGCATGGCAATTTGGCCCTGCTTGAGAGTATACGAGAGAGCCCAGCTTTCATAGTATGATTCCTGAGAGACAGGAATGCTTCCTTTCATTTATGCCTTTCTGTGGTTTATGGATCAATGTGCTTCCTCAGAATGAGGCTCTTGCAGCTTTCTGAGGAATAGAAATAGGTTTTGCTATACTGTAATGCCTTCGCTTTTTATTTTCGTTTAACTTTGGATGTTATATATACACGTGTTGATGTGGGAAAAACACAGAAGTACTAAAGTAGTGAGAAAAGCCAAGTCTTTCATCAGGAAAGAGCTAGTAGTGTTCAATATCTGGCTGCTCCACAGTCAAGTGCCTAAAAAGTCACAGGAGCCAAAGCTCTGGCACTCTGGCAGCAGTATCTCTGAGAGGGTCACCACCCTGGATGATCCTCCCAAGAACAGTAGAACTCGGGGAACTCCTGTTCCATTCGGGGGACTAAGGACGGGGAAGTCCGATTGACTGACATTACTATGGCTACAAGGAAATGAGAGGTCCAGCCTATACTGACAGAATGCAAACAAGCTTGGGAAAGAAATCAGAGCCAGAAAGAAGCTGGGTGTCAGGCAGTGGTCGCCTTACAATGTATACTAAAAGCATGGTTCCTGTACAGGTGTTGACAATGGGGGAAACTTTGAAGACTAAAAGGGTACTTTAGCATTTGATTAGGCCTGCTTGCCCCACCTAAGCTGGGATCAGCAAGTACGTTAAGGCCTATTCTTCATTCTGAAACTGTTAAGTTTGAGTCTTCCCTTGGGGTGAAGTCTCCAGGGACAGGGGCAGGATTGGGGTCTCCAGAGTTCATGTTGACACATGTATAAATTACTTCTTTTCAAAGTATTCAAAAATATGTTTTTAATGGACAATTTAAATGTCTGCCAGAGGCATTCTTAAAAGGCTCTATGTTGGAACTTTGCAATAGGCTTTCTTTGAGGAAGAAGATGGAAAAGAGTACATCTACAAAGAGCCAAAGCTCACCGGCCTCTCCGAGATATCCTTGAGACTCGTCAAACTTTATGGTGAAAAATTTGGTGCTGATAACGTCAAAATCATTCAAGATTCAGACAAGGTAATGCATGCCCTGCCTTTTTAGGGAGCCTTTCTGAGTCCTTCCCAAGCTCTTGCAGGCACTTGCCTCTTTCACTTGCATGGCAGCAGGCTGCAGAGGTCCGACTTTGAGAAGCAGAGGGAGGGCCACAACCCCTCTGACTCTCTTTCTATATCTGAAACTTAGTCCTCCTTCTGGCCCTCCAGCCTCCCCTCCGCCTATGCCCCCGTGATATTATAGAATCAAAGAACATGCAACTGGATTAAGAGAGTTGGAAGCTTTAGCCAAAGGTGCAGTGAGCTACATTGAGTTCTCTGACCCTAAGTGGCTCATGGCCTTCATCTATGTGAATGAAATTAAGTAGTTGCTTACAAAGTATTTGAAAGGGACAAGGAGTCGATTGTTCTATCTAGGCTTCGCCCAAACCCTGTTCCACTTTGCTGTCCTTAAGTCCACTGAGAAATCCTCAGCTGTAGTTCTTCCTCCTGCTCCCATGAAGGTAAACATGTGGCAGTTTCTTTACAAGAAACCAAGTTCTTGCCCGACCGATTCTGGTTTCTGTGGCCAAGTGATGAGAACGTTATTTGGAGCAATGTTTGTATTTTTCTCGGACATTGTAGCAACCGAAAGCAAAATATTTTCAAGTAGCTGAGCACTGACAACTCCTTTTTCTTGTCCAAACTTTTAAATTTAAAATAGAAGAAAGTGCTAGGAGTGGCAAGATGTACCAACATCCCCTAGAAAAAAATGATCTGATGCTCGGAGCATCTCTGTCTACATGATGGACTGCTGCTGGCTTTGAAGACATGGCATGAAACTGAACAAATAATTATTAAGCCCGTGCTGTGTACAAAGAGCATAGTGCTAGGCTCTAGACAAACGAAACAGTTTAGAAAGATGCAGAATTGAAGAATCTCCCAGTATTTTCCTTTTCAGGGGCTCTGGAAGGGCATCCTCACAGCCCATCACAGCTCCTTAATTGTCCCTGGAATGTTCACACACATAAACTTACTTCCAGCCCCCAATGTTGTAGGATAATTATATGAATATGAATATGAATTCATACTGGAAATTTTTAATGCCTTAGGCTGTAGTCTGTGAGATCTGTTCAGTGTGCTGAGGCTTTGAATTTTAGACAATTAGCTGGTGTATAAGTCTATAACATTTTTTATTTGAGGTTTTATGACAATGAAAAATATCAACTTTAGGCAAGAAGTTGCCCAGCCCCTTAAGATGAGCAGAACTGAGGTCTAGACCAGCCCAGCAATGAACAATTTTCCCTAATTACCAGAAAGATTATGGATGGCTCCTAGCATTACAAGCTAAGTCATCCAAGTTTACAAGTAGTTCAAGGACTTTGTGAAGACCCTACATAGAGTTCCTTTTGTCCCAGAAAGCTGAGCGAAATATGGGCAACACGTAGTGCCTGTGTTTTTTCCAAAACAACTGCAGAGCCAGAGGAGGCTCCTACACTCTGTATTCAAGGGGAAGTGATTGAAAAGTGGAAGCTATTAATACTATGGTCTTCCTTGTGTGCAAACCAGCCTTAGAAATCTCAAGTTCAAGGAATAGTAGCGAATAGCGCCAATTCATCCTTACCCACACACAGGCCTCCTTGCTCACCCCAAGACAGTGCGGCTTTTGGAGGGAGAGTTAAATGTCTCTGAGCAGTGGTGGAAGGTTTTTGCATGTCAGCTCTGGAGTGATCTGCATGGGAATACTACCTACTACCAGTCCAGTTGAGAGACTGTAGGTTGAGTGCCTGTGGGTCACTGTGTCACCTGTCTGACCTCAGAAGTGGAGAAATGTGTACTGTGTCCACTTTGACACACCCCAAGAACACCATTTATGGAAGCCATGGCTGGTTTACCCTGATTTTTTTTATTTTTTTAATATTAATTTTATTTTATTGATTAAGAAAATTTTTCCATGGTTACAAGATTCGTGTTCTTTCCCTCTCCTTCTCCCACCCCCCTCCAGTAGCTAACTCACAATTCCACTGGGTTTTACATGTGTCATTGATCAAGACCTATTTCCATATTATTGATATTTGCACTAGGGTGATCCCTTAGCGTCTGCATCCCCAATCATGTCCCATTGAACCACAGGATCAATCCTATGTTTTTCTTTGGTGTTTCTGCTCTCATAGTTCTTTCTCTGGGTGTGAATAGCATCTTTCTCATAGGTCTCTCAGAATTGTCCTGGGTCACTGCATTGCTGCTAGTAGAGAAGTCCATTACATTCTATTGTGCCACAGTGTATCCGTCTCTGTGTACAATGCTCTCCTGGTTCTGCTCCTTTCACTCTGCATCACTTCCTGGAGGTCCTTCCAGTTCACATTGGTTTATCCTGATTTTAAGCTGCTGGAATAACATGTTATAGAAAATGAGCAGTATAGCAGTGTAATAATTGACTATGTTTCCGATTCCTTGAATTACCATTCCTGCTTGGGACAGGGTATGATAATAATGACCTCTGAGCCCAATGAATCAAAGCCATCTCACACGAGAGGAGCCCTAGCCATGAAATCCTTACTCTTAAGCTTAGGGATGGTAGGAAATAATGTGGGTCTTTGTAGGGTTCTGGAGCAGAGTGAGAAAGGGTAGTAAATGACATGCTTTTGCTGCAGGTCCAATAGTAGTGAACCACATTTTTTAAAAGTCACTATAGCCCAAAGAATGAGTAACAGGCACAGTTGAGACTTTGATGGGCTGGGCATCCAGGCTTCATTGACCTGGTGTGGAGCATCTGAATTCCCTAATGCCTTTGGGGCAGGACCAGATGAGTCATCCCTGTCCCCAATTTAATATACAGGGGTAGGGAGGGGAACTAGGATTGATTCAGTCCCTGAGGTCAAGTATTTCCAAATTGGAACTACTACCTGAGTGTATCCTCCATTCCAAGCTTTTAGCCATCAGCTTCTTCTGAATTGGTTGTCATATGGCTCTAGCTTATTTGTTATGCTCCCTTTCCCTCTCCAGTGAGTATAAATGTTTGTCTTACAGGTAAATGTCAAAGACCTCGATCCCAAATATGCCTATATCCAAGTCACTTATGTGAAGCCCTACTTTGAAGATAAAGAGCTATCTGAAAGGAAGACAGAGTTTGAAAAAAATCATAACATCAACAGATTTGTTTTTGAGGCTCCTTATACTTTATCTGGCAAAAAGCAAGGCTCTGTGGAGGAGCAGTGTAAGCGGCGGACCATTCTGACTAGTAAGTAGCCAACTCTATCCTGCGTGGGCTCCCCACTTGGTGCATCCATAAAGATGTCAGCTGCTACCCATGGCTCTCCTGCAGTCTCTCTGCTGTGCTGAAGCCGAATTCCCAATGGCTCAGAGCTATTGTCTAGTTCAGAAAGCTTCCCCCAGGCCTATTGCTCAAATGCACCAACTCCTAGACAAGTCATGGGGGGGAATGGAGCCTTTAGAGGTTTTCTTTGACTATTATGAAAAAGTCTTTCTGATACAATAAACTCATCTAACGTTTTAATAGCATCAAACTCGTTTCCATATGTTAAGAAGAGGATCCCTATAAATTATGAACAACAAATTAATTTAAAACCCATTGATGTTGCCACTGATGAAGTAAAAGATAAAACTGCTGAGTTGCAGAAACTCTGTTCTGCTGCCGACGTGGACATGATTCAGCTCCAACTCAAATTACAAGGCTGTGTTTCTGTCCAGGTATGTCCTGCCGCCAAGGATCATGGGACGACATGTTTAAGCTCGGGGATGGAGTCATTTACCCTAAAGCGCTTTGACTCTACATGACTTGGGCTGCACTTGACTGTGTTCTTGTCAGAGATGCTAGAACCAGGTTCTGGATTTGCAGATTAGAATTCATGTACTCATTCATTAGAATGTCATCTTTGCCCAAGGTTGGTTCCAGCAAACAAGAATCACTAGAATAATAAAGTAAGGCCTCCACCATGTACTTGGGTGGGTGGATGGTGGTTTCATCACATGGCTTCTCCCCTTCCACTGACAGACACTGGAGTCCATTTGGGCAGTTCCTATCTATGGCTTTCTCTGCATCTTTTGGGAGCCACTAGGTGGTACGGTGGATAGGGTGCCAAGCCTGGAATCAAGAAGAGTTGGACATGGCTAGGCAACAACCATGACAAATAGATCTTTTGGAGAGGATCTCAAAGTTTCTTTTTCCTGAAAAGAAGAAAGGCCAAAATGATTTTGAATCTGAAGCTACTTTTATTTCAGCTGTAACTATAATGTAGCTACAATAGTAGCTCAAAGGGCACATAGTCATGCCCACCAACATTTCTGACTGTGTTACTGTGCTCTGGGGATCTCTTAAGACCCTTGCAGGGGGTCTTCAAAGTCAAAACTGGTTCTGTTATAATTTGTTCTTCAGTCATGTTAGGCTTTTTGTGACTCCATTTGGGGTTTTCTTGGCAAAGATATTGGAGTAGCTTGCCATTGCCTTCTTTTAAAACAAACAAACAAAAATCCTTCCTTTCCATCTTAGAATCAGTACTGTTTATTAGTTCCAAGGCAGAAGAGAGTGGTAAGGGCTAGGCAATACGGCATCAAGTAACTTGCCTGACACAGCTAAGAAGCGTCTGAGGCCAGATTTGAACCTAGAACCTCCTGTGTCTAGGCCTAGTTCTTAATCCACAGAACCACCAAGATGTCCCTGCCATTCCCTTCTCCAATTCATTTTACAAATGAGGAAACTGAAGTAAATCAGGTAAAGTGACTTACCCAGGATCTCACAGCTAGTAAGTGTCTGAGGACAGATTTGAACTCAGGAAGTTTTCTCCCTGATTCCAGGCCCAGTGTTCCATCTCCTGCACCACCTACCTGCCCTTTTGTAATAATACTGAGGTGTTTTAATTTGGACCATAGTAAATATAAGCCAGGTAAACAGAAGCTCTTTGAGAAAAGGTTTTCAATAATTTGTAAAGTATACTAAGGGGACAAAATCAGAGAACCACTGTAGACTACTTCTTTCCTGTCTAATGTCAATTTACTTCCTTCGGCAACTTTAGGTAAATGCTGGCCCCTTGGCATATGCCAGGGCATTCTTAAGTGACCATCAGGCCAGCAAGTATCCCACCAAGAAAGTGAATGAATTGAAAGACATGTTCAGGTAGGTTGCTCTCGAGCTTCTTGTTGTTAGACCCCCAAGGCAGTCTCTCTCTCTCAGGCATTCCTCCCCAAACACTAGGCTCTCTTTCGTTATAGTGCCCAAGTTCTCTCCAGTGGTATAGGAGGCACACAGCCTCTCTCATTCTTCAGGCCCTCTCACAAGTGGCTCAGTATTTTTCCAGTTCAGAGTTTCAGGCAGAGCAAATGAAAATGCCTGCTGTCCATCAGAGCACCCTGGCACCCTGATGTGCACCACATTGCAGAGTTTCACTCCCTCTGCCCCTCTACCTCCTTTCCACTAGCCCCTTTTACTTCTACGTTGTGCAGCATACAGTAAGAAGTCCCTATAGTGGGGTGGCCTGCAAAGGCAGGACTGAACAGGCTTATGTCCCAAAGATTCTGATTAGTCCCAAGTAAAACATTTTGCAGACTTTAAAGAGGTAGAGAAGTGTTAGCTGCTCTGATTATCTATGCTATTTAGAAGGTGGATGATGGAGAGAGATGCCAGGGAGGTCACACTTTTCTTCTAGAGTTACTGATTTTAACATTCTTATTTGGTTTTCATTAGTTGCCCCATGTTAAACAGCAACCACTATTCTCATGCAGTCAGTGATATTTATGTAAAGCTGTGTGGGGCTCCAGAAGCACTGGGCAACATTTCTGTCCTCTAACCCTCACCCAAAAAATGTCTGGGTTAATTGAGGCAATTGAACACATACAGATGCATGTTCATATCCAGACAACCCATGATGACATGTTCCATTTAGATCTTTGGAAGGCCAGACCCGCCCTCATCTGGTGATATTAAAATAAAGCTCCCAGCAGGAATGGGTGCAAGTCTGTGGCAGAGCCACCGCCCAAGGCCCCTTGAGTCCCGATCAGGAGAATACCCCAGTCCCCAGGAGGCCCTTCTGGCAGCTGGTCAGCTCTACCAGGACTTCACACTGACCTGAGTAGCTCCTGAACACGAGAGGATGAAGGAGGCTAGAACCCTTACAGATACTCCCATCGGGAGTAAGCAAGACCTAAGCACCTTTGAATCTACTAGCCTAAAGGAGAGAAGGCCGGTAACATTGTCCCTGCTGCTCTGAGGGACTTTTCTCAGTAAATGAATCTAGAGGGCATTGGTAAAGGGTTTTGAGGCCATCCATAAGTTGGTGACATATGAGGACTGACTGGAGGAACTGTGCGTGTTGAGCTTGGAGAAAAGAAGACTTGCTTGAAGGGGCAGTGACATATGAGATCTGTAGAGCAGGTATTTGAAGGGATGCTACATTAAGGAAGCATGAGACTTGTCTTCACAGCCCGACCAAGAGCATTGGATACTAGTTGCAAAGAAGTCCTTTAGAGATGTGGAGAAACTCTTTCTAATCCTTAAGAGCTCTCCCAAAGTGGAATGTGCTGCCTCAAGGGGTAGTAAGTTCTCTGACCTTGGGGGTCTCAAGGCAGAGGTCAGACAACCTCTTGTTGGCTGGGTTCTACTAAGGACACCATTGGTTTATGGGTTGGCCTTGATGACCACTGAAGTTCCTTCTAGCTCTGAGATACCGTGGCTGTTACATTCAGTGTCCACTCCTTGTGGAGCCAGTCATCCACAAGCTGCCACAGTGTGGACAGAGCGCTGAACTTGGGTGTCAAAATCACCTAAGTTCAAATTCCGTCTCAGACAACTTTTTAGCTCTGTGTCATTCCCAGGCTTCTCCAGCCTGATCTCCCCCTTTTTGCTGACACAAGCTTTTTACTAGAACCACAATCCTTTCCTTACTCTCCCCAACACTCCTTCACATTCTTGCTCACACCCTCCTGGAGTGGAGTCTAAACCTTCTGTTTGAAATTTAGCCTTGGGAGAGCTCATTGTTATTTAATTCTGACAAGGTTGTGTAACTTTTTGCCCTCCTGCAAGGTGGACACTTGGAAGGCAAAGTCTGGCTCACATTTCTGGGTTCTTCCTAGCACTCAGTTACTATTGATTGAGTAAATGAAGGAACTAACATGGACCAGGACTGCTTGCCTATTGTCCAACCCACACACCAGAGTTCAGAGATGGACAAAGCTCAGGTGGGGGGGGGGGGAAGGGTTCCCTGGACGAAGTGAACTCAGAGCAGCCAGATTTTCACCAAGTAAAATGAGAGCTTTCCCAGTAGAGGAATACCCAAGACCCTCAGTCTTTTTACTAAGCAAGGCACAGTTTCAAGGCATGTTACACTGTCACAGAAGTGGGTTTTTTATCCAAACCTGTGATTTCATTGGCATCGATACCTCCAGATAAGCACAGTGCCTGCAGAGCACACAGTAGACACTTAATGGATATGGGAATAAATAGTCTGACTGAACACTCCTCCCTCTGCTGATGTGCATCTTTTTGGCAACGCTATCTTAGGGAGTAGCCTAAGGAACAATGAAAGGTTAAGTGGCTAATCTAAGATTACACAGCCCGTCCCAGACAGAACTTGAATGACTCTGAAGACTGGTCTTCCATTTCAGAAATATGACAGCTAGCTGCTCTTTTCCTGTTCATCCATAGGAAATTCATACAAGCCTGCAGCATTGCTCTTGAACTCAATGAACGACTTATTAAAGAAGATCAGATTGAGTACCACGAGGGATTAAAGTCCAACTTTAGAGACATGGTGAAAGAACTGGCAGACATTATCCATGAGCAGGTAAGCACTGCAACACCCAAATCAAAATGCTTCCAATACATGGCTCAACAAACAGTTGGTATTGGAAAGTTGGCATCTACTTCATTGTACCACTTTAAATGGTCGCTGTGAGCTAGTACTGAAAGCAAATATAAGTTATTAATCTTCCCCAAATCTCTTTTTTCCCCAAACCTTTACCTTCCATCTTGGAATCAATACTGTGTATTGGCTCCAAGGCAGAAGAGTGGTAAGGGCTAGACAATGGGGGTCAAGTGACTTGCCCAGGGTCACACAGCTGGGAAGTGTCTGAGGCCAGATTTGAACCCAGGACCTCCTGACTCCAGGCCTGGCACTCTATCCACTGTGTGACCTAGCTGCTGCTCCTCTATACTGTTTCACTTAGGGATCTCATCAACTACCATGGTTTCCAACATAATCTCCATGTAGATGACTCTCAGATCTACTTGTTTGGCCCTCACCTGCAACTTCATATCTTCAGCTACCTATTTGGACATTTTAAATTCTATGTCCCATAGACATCTTCAACTCAGCATGCCCAGAACTGAGCTCATTATCCTTCTTCCTAACTTCCCTATTTCTGTTGAGGGCACCCCCATTTTCCCAGACCCACAGGCTCACAAGCTGAGTGTCATCCTCAATTCCTCACTGTGGCACCTCCCATGTCCATTCTACCTTTGTAGCAGCTTTCATATACATCCCCTTCTCTACTCTGATTTTCTTTGAAGGTCATCTTTCATCCTCTTTACCTCGTCTTTCATCTCCTTTGTCTCATCTTTCATCTTCTTTGCCTCATCTTTCATCTCCTTTGCCTCTTTTCCAGCTGATTGATTTCGGCTTTCAAGACACTATTTTCTTGTTTTAGTTCAAGTGCCTCTGTTTCCAGATGACTTATCTTAGTTTTTAAGTTCTTTTCCCAGTTGTCTTCAGCCTCTCTTAATTGTATTTTGAGTTCTTCCACAGCCTGTATCCAATTTGCTGGGATTTCTGATTTATCGTTTGCTGATCTCTCCCCCTCTGTTCCCTTTGCTGAGTAGAAGCTGTCCATTGTAGTTTCTTTCTTATTTTTCTGTTGTTTGCTCATATTCACCCCTTCTTTAATTCCCGTATTTGTCTGTGCTCTTGCTCCTCTCATTTTTTGGTTTGGGGAGCTTCTGTCAGTCTTCCCTCTTGGAGCTTTAACAGAAGATCTCTCGGTGTAGTCTCTGGGGGAGGGTTGTTGGGGGTTTAAGCTTCCCTGTCCTCTGGAGGCTTTTGATTGGCTTAAAGTCCAGCAGTCAATGAGGATGGGTGTGGAGCCTGGGCTTCCTTGAGTTCTGGAGACTTTTGATGGGATTAAGTTCAGCTTAGTTGGGCTGAGTGTGCTCTGAGTCCAAAACCTCCTGGAAGGCTGGAGCAAATATGGAGGAGCTCCACAGCTCTTGCCAGGCTGCCAGGTCTATGCTCCCTCTCTAGCTCCTTCCCTGCCATCTGTGTTGGATGCTCTGAACTTGGCACAGCCCTGCCCACAAGGTACACCCTCCAGACCAGCACCTTTGCCCGCCCAGAAATTCCAGCTGCCGCTGGAGTCTCAGCGCTCTAGGTGGGAAGGGGGAATGGGTCCTGGGACCTTCTTTCTGCCTTCCCCTTAAAACTGAGTGTTCTCGGATTCCGGCTTTTCGGGGGGAGAGGGGGGTATACCTTTTGAATCAAGTCCATCAGGAAGGTTCCTTGGCTCTGTCTTGTTGTTAAGTTTGATTTTCATTCCCCTAGGAGCATTCAGTTTGTGATCAGTAAGGAAGGGTATTCAGAGGTCTGAACTTCTGCTCCTTCTAGGCCGCCATCTTGACTTCGCCTCCCCCTTCTCTACTTTGAAAGTGCCCCCATGCCCTCAAGCCTGAGCTACTGGAACAGTATGCTGGTTGGTGTCTCCCCAGTGCAATCCATCCTCCATTTCACTCGCAAATTGATGTTTCGGAAGTGTAGGTCTGACCATACTTTGCCCCCAGGCAATAAGCTCCAGCGATTCCTATCACTAGCAGGATCAATGAAAACATCCCTCTCCTTTCTTTCCATTGTCTACCCTTTCCTCTTCTGCTCCTCTCTCTTCTCCCTCCTTTCTCTGTCTGCTGCTCTCCTCTCTTAACACTTTCTCTCCCCTCTCTCATCTCTTTTCCTCCTCTGAGTCATTATCTCTCTTTTCTTTCTTCCGATCACTGATTCTCCTCTGCTTTCTCCTTTGTCCTTTGCTCTTAATTATCATCTTTCTTCTCCATTGTCACGGTCTCCTCTCTGTCTCTCAGTCACTCTTTTCTCTCCTTTCTCTATCTCTCCTCACTCCTTTCTTTCTCCTCCTCCTCTCCACTCTTCTCACTTCTCTTTTCCATCTCTCCTTTTTCTCCTCTCCTCTCTTCTCCTTCTTTTCTTCTTTGTCTTCCTTTCTTCCTTTAGAGAGAGAAAGGATCAAAGAGAGACAGGAGGGGAAAGGAGAGAGAGGAGAGACAAAGAGATGAGGAGATGGGAGCAGTGGGTGAATTCCAGGTCACCAGCTTCTGTAGTCTTCTCCCTTGGCCTTCCACTTAGCCGTCAGGAGGCCCTTCTGGAGAAGCATAGTTTGCTGTGGCCACTGGGATTGCTTCTTCTCAAGAGAACCTGCACTCTTCTGGCCACACTGATGCAAGGAGAAATGTAGGAGAGAAAAAATCATAGGGAAAGGCAAGTACAGCATCTTTCCAAAGACCCTCGAGGGCAGATAACATGGAGGGGGGATAGAAATGGTACATAAGGGCCTGGAAAGACACCATTTTACATGGAGAAGGCACGTGATCAAAACCTCTTAAACAAACAGAACCAAATTGGACACACAGTTAGACTCCAGGACCTTTAAAACACAAAATTGGCCATATGTGCAGGTATGTGTGTTCACATATAATATGTGCTGGCCTAACTTGAGAAACAAATGCTGTAGTCTGTATTCAGTGTAAACACAGTAAAGTAAAGATGTCAGAAATATTTGCTGCTTGGTTGCTTCCAGGCCCAGGGCAAGGCAATTGCTTTTGTACTAAAAAGTCCAGCTCTGACTAATGCTTTGGAAACACCTTCAAGGGAAGCCTTTGCAGGCAGGGGAGAGCAGTAGGCAGAGGGGGCATGATGTACCAGAAAATGAAATAAAGTGACATTAAGACATCTGGGCTGGGAGTTTGGCCCAAGCACAGAACACAACGAAGAATAACCTACCCAGCAAAACTGAAGGGAACCCTATGCAGAAGGGAGGGGAACGGACAGATGTTTAATGAAATAGAGAATTTTCAAGCATTCCTGAAGAAAAGGCCAGAGCCAAATAGGAATTGTGACACTCCAATGTTAAGACTCGGGAGAAGCATAAAAAGGTAAATATGAACCAAGAATTTTAAAGGACTAAGCAAGGTTAAACTGTATGGGAAGTGATCAGTGTAAGCACTCAGAACTTTATCATTGCTAGAAATGTTCATGGGAATCTAGGCATGAAGAAATTGAGGGGATCAGGATCGCAAGTGGTTAACTGTAGGAGTTGAATGAACCAGGCTGCCTTCCATCTTGCGACTCAGTTTTCAAGCTTGTTCTGTTCCCTTTCTATTCAGTTATGGGCCTGTGCTGAAGTCAAAAAAGGTGGAAGTAGCCATAATGGTCTCAGAAAAAGCAAAAAAAGAATTCCAAGAGATAATCAGGGAAGTTGCAGTTTGCAAAAAGGCACCATGCCCAGTGAAGTTCTCTCAGTCCTGAACATGCATGTGCCAAATGGTAGGGCACCCTAATTCTTGAAAGAAAAATTAAATGAGCTGCAGGAGGAAACAGCCTGAGGCCCACCACTGATTCCTCTCATGCCTGGATAACTTTGACCATAAAATAGATAAGAAAGAAGCTACAGAAATAAAGAAAATGGATTTTTTTAAATGAGACTACCTGTACTTGCTTAACTGAGGACCTAGGCTATGCTGACTGGAAATGCAGTCAGATCCTAAGACTGATGCAAGGAGTTTTCTCACAATTGTACATCTCAAAGCAATTCCTTTGTCTTATCTGAAAACTAGCCCCATAATGATCAATCAGCTAGCTTTTCCCCACGCCTTTGACTGTTCACATATGCCGGGGGGGGGGGAGCATTTCTTCTTCTGAATTCTGGGAATTGCACCTCCCAACCTGGAAAGTCCCTAACCTTTCTTCCTCTATTAGAAATCAGGTTACCCAGTGTTGTATTGTTTCCTTTTAATTAATTGGTCTTATTTGATTAGTTGACTTGAAGTTATTGAGCAGGTGAGGATCCACATTGGGAAAGAAGTTCCTTACTGGGGATGCCCCAGAGAGAGATGATCATCTGTGGTGATGGTAATTTATGCTAATGATCTATAAATATACCATGATGACATTTAATAGTAATACATTGTAAATATGGGGTGAAGTTTCAAAAAGTTAAAGGTAAAAGATGAGTGAGTTGTAGCTTATGGGCAGTTTTCAAGTAGATTTCAAGGTTCTTAGTTGCTTGCAAAAAGTATGAGTTAACAGTGTGATGACATTAATCTAGGATGCTGTGATTAAAAACTGTCTTGGAAGGAACTGTGAAGAGAAGAGGACTTAGATGGGCTATAAGTCCAACCCCAAATCGCCACATCTGTCACATTAGACATTCTGTCTAGCATCAAGGGTGCCTGGTGAGTAGAAGGACTGGAAAGAGAAGGGGATAAGCCAGTCCAGGCCCTTCGTTTTCCAAATCCCCCATCAGAACAGTTAGGTGGGGAGGTTTCTGGGGAATCTACTCTAAGGCCAAATCCTTTCAGGAAATAGAGAAGCAGATCGGAGGTGTCCAGACTGACGAGCAGAAATAGAAATGACTGCATACGTGTAGAGTATTGTCGTAAGGCATGACAGAGTATGGATAATAATTTGCATGCAGCTGCTGACTTGCTCTTGAACCCATAATTATTCAAAACGAAAGCAAATAATTCCATGTGCTGAATTCAGACCGGAGTCCAGAAAAAAGAGTGTTTAAAACGAACAGTTTTGTGAAGGGTTTTTCCTTGCAAACAATGATTTTTTTACAACTCTCTCGGGCCTTTGCCTCGAACTGCTATTGTTGACTCCTTCACATAGGACATGGGACAAATGAATACTTCAGGATATCAGAGTGGGTGGTGTTTTCTAATCCCGGACGCTCTTGTCACTGTGTGGCTATAAAAAATTACCTGAACTCTCATGTTACACACACTCACATTTTGTGTATATGCATATATAATAGAGAACATATGATAGTCAATAGATTATGTAGTATTACAGATAATTGTGTTGCTATGAGATAAAATAGCATTTATTTTATATCATATCTATTGGTGTATATGTATGTCAATGTGCTAACGAGCATTTCTGTAATGCTTCATGGTTTGCGAGGCACTGGGACGTTTCTTATCTCATTTGTCCTCCCAGCTCTGAGGGAACTGAATCCTTGAGGCTCAGGGAGATTAAATGACTGGCCTAAGGTTGCACAGCTCCTAAGTGTTAGTCCTTCTGCCTCCCAGTTCAGTACTCTGTCCATTCTTATTGGATTCTCCTTTTACATGTGGAAAAAACTGAAGCCCATGAAGTTGAAATGACTTGAAGGTCCTGCCACACAGGGCTCCCAGCTTCCAAGCTTGTGTTATTCCCATTATTGCTCATGGCCCTATTATGCCTGCCCAAGGGAAAACCATGGGTATCCCCAAATTCAAGGCTGTGCTGGAGCCAGCTCGAACTGGCTTGCATGAGTCAAATTTTCAGCTACAAACCTTAGCTTGATTTACTGTGCATTCATTGTCCTGGGCTTAGGAAATGTTAAGAAAAAAGACTGAACGTAACAGCCCAGCTGCCTACTTCCCCAGCATACCCTGAAATGCTCTGTAAACACCACTTGGTCTCGAGGCAGCTTGGGAATGAGATCATGGCCAGATTGGAGGCATGATGACTGTGGGCTGATAACAATAACGGGCATTATCCTGGATGGCCCTTTAAGGTTTGCAAAGTGTTGTATATCCCATTTCCTCACAACACCCCTGCCAAGATGTAAGAAAAATTATCTTTAGGAGTGCAACAAACCACTTCAAGCCATATTTTTAAAGGAAGCCCAAATTACACGAGCCAGCAGGACCTCACAGACAAGACTGGGAGGGCATGATAGGAGAAGGGCCTCGCCTGACCCCCAGTTTAGCCAGCAGCCCCAACATCATATTGAAATTCCAAAACTAAATTAGAACCAGATGTTTGGGCCATATTGAGAACCAGAAGGTGGTCTGAGACACAAGCTGGTGACCAAAAAATAGAATCAGTAAAGGAGCGTGGTCTGTGGACCTCATTTCCTCAAAGCAGAAAAACCCATGTTGCCTTTGCTTCCCAGCTGCCTGCGGGTTTAGGCAGAAGAAAGGGAAAAAGATCAGCATTTATTAATTGCCTACTATGTGCCAGGCACTTTACAACTATCTCATTTGAACCTCAAAATAACTTTTGGAGACAGGTATGATGATGATTTGTTAAATTATTATTTTGCAGGTGAGGAAACTGATGCAGTTAGAGGTTGTGATTTGCCCAAGGTCATACATTCAGTAAGGCTCTGAGGCAGGACCTAATCTTGGGTCTTCCTGATTCCAGGCCCAATACTCCATTATCCACTGAACTACTTGCTCACATCTAGGTGTTTATATGGTTTAACATCCCAGCATCCATATGATCACAAGGCATCCATGCCTCCACTTCCTTGTTCAGTCAGTCAGTCCTTGTGCTAAGCTTGAGGGTTACCAGAGAATGACCAAAATTTACTGTTTTCTCTTTGAAACAAAAGGGAATAATCACTGCATTTCACTCTCCTACACTTATGGCTTCTGTGATTAGAGAAATGGCAGCTGATTTCCTTAGACTTTTCTGAGCTCGGTTCTCCCAGGTTACACAGATGAGTGTCACTAAGGAGGAAGGGAAAAGGGAGGTGAGGCAAGAATGAGATAGCCACCCTGGGACAGCTTTGGAGAAGAAAATGCAGAAATCGGGTAGAGAATAAGTGAGGCTCCCATGGCCATCTTCCTAGCTCTATTCAACCTTCTTCCCATGGTCCTTTATCCTTCATCATCACTAGCTCTGAATAGTCCAGGCCCCAATTTGTCCAATTTGTCCCAAGGATATGGGTGAACTTAGCTATGATTCCCAGATCCAGTTGTGATTGCAGAATAAAGAGCTATAGCCAGGCCCC
This sequence comes from Monodelphis domestica, assembly GCF_027887165.1. NCBI lineage: Eukaryota > Metazoa > Chordata > Mammalia > Didelphimorphia > Didelphidae > Monodelphis > Monodelphis domestica. The sequence continues at coordinate 9,300,135 of NC_077235.1, forward strand.
AGAGTTTACCCAACCCCCCCCCACCCCAGCCCAGGTGCCCAGTATATCTATTTACTTTTTCTACTGTATAGAAGGGAGGGTAAGGAAGCTAGTTCCTAACTCCTAGGTTGTTCTTCACCCGTGTATTTTCTCCCTAGCAAAATTTCCCCAACTTTGATAGCAAGCTCATCTGCTCCTTGCTATTGGAACTTTTATTTATTAAAATCAATCAAAGAGTAAGTGATCATACAAATCCCCAAAACATATTTGCATAATTGAGGCTGGTCTTCTAGCTCAGCTCCTGGGAAGCTGTCTTTGTGTCTTGACAGTGGTATTCCCTGCAGGTCAGCCATCATTATAAATAAGAAGTGACTTGTGCGAGAACTCAATTAAGAACAAATCCAAAGGAAGTTAGCACCCCTGAGATTCATCTGGTTACTCCCAAACAAGGAGCATTACAGTCACTGGGAGGATAAGATAGGACTGCATTTTTAAAAGTAGCTGGGCAACAAGCAGAATTCAGTCATAAAAGAGCTGTCAAAAGAACGCATCTTCTGCTCTTTATATATTTTCACAGGATCTAAAGTAGAAAGGATCTCCAATCTGAAAACATTGTAAGAAAAAAGAGACATGAAATCCTTCTTGCCTGGATTTGGGGAAATAAGGAAGGGGACAGTGCTTTCTCAGAATGCTCCCGAGATCTGTGCATCAAGCAGCTGACACTAGGAGCTGTCAGTGCTCCTCTTAAGGGGAGGTCAGTGTTAGTCAAGCACCAGCTTCTGGAGCTCAGTGAGGTGTTGCTGGCCCTGCAGATGACCATCTAGTGTTTGGAGATGTCTCTGGTACTGGGGGCATTGTACTGCCTGTAAGATTGAGAATTGGCACTATGGCACCGTTCATTCTAGAGGCAACCTCCGAGTAGTTCTGCCCCTTATGACCTGTGGGAGTGAGTCACTGCCCTCGCTGGCCTCCAGTTACCTCACCTGTACAAAACCCAAAGTTTTAAAGCTGTGACTCTGAGTTTTTTCCTCCCTCCCTTTCTTTCGTCTCCCCCCAACACCCACCCAGAACTTCTCTAGAAAAAGAAACCAAAATGCCAAGTCATCAGTATTAATGCTTGTTATTCTCTGTGCTGCAGGAAGAGACTGCAATGAGCTAAAATGAGGTTTGGGGATTATTGGAGGGTTCCAATGAACCTTGGTATCCCTGTCACCCATTCCCAGAGAGCTATCTGTTCATTCAAAATGAAAGGGAATAGCAAGCTCAGATTGCTGGAGTTGAAGAATCTTTTAGTGAAAGAAAGAAATCCCTCCATAATGCACATATGTTTTTCAGTATGTGTCCTATGATTTAATAGAAAGAAATAAAACAGAAGGTGGAAAACAAGCTGATATTTAATGGAATAGGGACTAGATCTGCTATTTTTGCATTGGCATAAAGAACTCCTGGGTGGAGAAACTGCCAGTTGAGGGAGGCACCTTGCATGTAATTGATAGTCTTAGAGAGTTAGTTGCCTTAGAATACTGAGAGGATAAGTGACTTGCCAAGAATCTCATAGCAAAGATATGTCAAGAGGTGGCACTTGAACTCTGGGCTTCAAGGCTTTCAGACCATCTCACTATATGCCACATTCTGCAGTGTTAATAAGAAAAATGCAGAAAATCAATCCAAGTAGCCAGTCTCATTGGATAGAAAGCAGAACCTAACATGAGAAAGACCTGAGTCCAAATTTGTCCTAAAACTCTGATTAGCTTTGGGATTTTGAACAAGAAAGACTCTTAATCTCTTCCTCAGCTGTCTTCTCTATAAAATGGGAATAATAACACCTTCCAAAGTTGTTGTGAGGATAAAATGAGGTGTTTGTGAAACATTTTGTAAACTATAAAAGTCCAAGAAAAAGGAAAGCTGTTACTTTTACCAAGATGGAGGGCATGTTAATAGGTGGCTTTTGCTGAATGATAAGTTGAATTGATTGCCCATGCCTAGCCCTGGTTTCCCAAGAGGGTCAACTACAAATCTGTAACTGTGCTCCCAAGCAAGGCTATCACTACCTGGTTGCCTTCTAGAATCCCATCAGAATTTGTTTCCCCTTTTATATTGCCCAGAAGAGAATCCAGTCATCTGGTTCTTTTTACTTTGTGTAGAAAGTGTGCTCAACCCAGCTAGGGAGAGCAATTTACTAGTGTAGGCAATATCCCTTTGTTTCTCATTTCCACCTGGGACACATGTTCTTGGCACCCAACCAGAAAGGCAAATCAATAAATAACGGGTTGTGAGAACTATGGATTTAGAAGACAAGTACTCTGCGTTGAGAGCAGGACATTACAAATTGGAAAAATGTATTAAAAGGATCATATTAGGAATGTTCCAGTTTTGGTCCATCTTGTGATTTGCTATCAGGAAAATTTTGGTATATAAACGGTTGAAATAAGTTGTATTCCTTTTGCAACTACCATATCAGGGTTGGGGTTTTTTAACTTAACCTGAAAATTCTTTATATCAGCCTAGTGAAATGTTTCCTTTCCTCAAAAATAATTGGTAGAATTCAGAATTGGAAGTCTAAATACTGAGTAGATTGAAACAAACTTCCAAATACTTTATTTCAGAAACAAGCCCCAATTTTATCAAATTTGTTGGCGAACCTGGTGAATTATATGGTTCAGGCCAAGCGCTGACTCAAATTTACACAGAGTTTTCCAGTTATCAAAGCAATTGGCTTTCTTTAAAAAAACATGTGTGTATACACACACACACACACACACACATATAATTATCTGTTTTCTATATAACTACTTCCCCGCTCTTCCTAAAGGACCATCCTTTAAAACCAAATAAATAAATTTCAGCAAAACAAATACAGATGTCTGACATACAGCATTTCACACCCATAGTCCCCACCTCTACAGAAAAGGAATTTGACCAGTTCTGTTATTATGTATTTGGGAGTTGGGGGAGGGGTTGTGCTATAAAGATATTTTATTTTATCAATTATATGTAATAACAAATTTCCACATAAGTTTTCTGAAGTTATATGATCTAAATTGTCTCTCGCCCAGAGATGGTCAGCAATTGGATCTGGGTTTTACATGTATTATCAGGCAAAACATATTTCCATATTGCTTGCTTTAGTAAGAGAATAATCATATAAAATCAAAACCCCAAATAAGCTAAAGTGAAAAATCATATCCTTTGATATGAATTCCGAATCCACCAGTTCTTTCTCTGGAGGTGGTTTTATCTTTGTTTTAAGATTGTCCTAGATCATTGTATTGCTGAGAGGAGCTAAATCTAACACAGTCAATCATTCTACTCTACTGCTGTTACTATGTACAATGGTCTCCTGGTTCTGTTTATTTCACTCTGCATTAGTTTATGATAGTCTTTCCAGCTCTTTCTGAAATCATCCTGTTCATCTTTTCTTACAAAACACAAAAGTATTCCATCAGCATCATATACCACTATTTGTTCAGCCATTCCCGTTGATGGACATCTTTTTAATTTCCAAATCTTTGCCACCACAGAAAGAGTAGTTATATATTTTTGTACAAGTAGATCCTTTCCCCTTTTTAAAAATCTCTTTGGGATACAGACCTAGTAGTGGTATCACTGGATCTAAGAGTATGCATCGTTTATAGTCCTTTGGGCATAATTCCAAATTGCCCTCCAGAATGGTTGAATCATTTCACAACTCCACCAGCCATGCTTTCATGTTCCAATTTTGCCACCTCCCCTCCAGCATTCATTACTTTCCTTTGCTGTCCTATTGGCCAATCTGATAGGTATGAGGTGACACCTCAGAGTTGTTTAAATTTGCATTTCTCTAATCAAGAGGGATTTAGAACATTTCTTATGATTATTGATAGCTTTGATTTCTTCTCCGGAAAATTACTTATCCATATCCTTTCACCATTTGTCAACTGGGGAATGAATTATATTCTTACAAATTTAATTTAGTTCTCTATATATTTGAGAAATGAGATCTTTATCGGAGAAATTTGTTATAAAAATTTCCCCCAGTTTGTTGTTTCTCTTCTAATCTTGGTTACATTGGTTTTGAAATTTAATATAGCCAAAATTATTCATTTTATATCTTGTTATATTCTCTATCTCTTGTTTGGTCATAAGTTCTTCCCTTCTCCATAGACTTGAAAGGTAAACTATCCTGTGTTCCCTTAATTTACTTACAGTGTCATCATCATTTATGTCTAAATCATATACCTATTTTGACCTTATCTTGGTATAGAGTGTGAGATATTGATCTATACCTAATTTTCACCATACTGTTTTCCAGTTTTCCCAGAAATTTTTGTTAAATAGTGAATTCTTATCCCCAAAGCTGGGATTTGGGGGTTTGTCAAACACTAGATTGCTGAGGTCATTTACTCCTAATCTATTCCATTGATGCAATATTCTCTTTTTTAGCTAGTACCAGACTGTTTTGATGATTATTGCTTTTATAGTACAGTTCGAGATCTAGTGCTGCTAGAACACCATCCTTCACATTTTTTCCATTCATTCCCCTTGATATTCTTGATCATTTGTTCTCCGAGATGAATTTTGTTATTATTTTTTCTAGTTGTATAAAATAGTTTTTTGGTACTTTCAGATGAATAAATACTGAACAAATACATTAATTTAGGTAGGATTTTAATTTTTATTATATTAGCTTGGCCTACCCTTGAGCAATTAATGTTTTTCCAATTGTTTTGATCTAACTTTGTGTGAAAAGTGTTTTGTAATTGTGTTCATATAATCCCTTTGCCTTGGCAAATAAATTCCCAAGTATTTTATATTGTCTAGAGTGATTTTATATGGAATTGCTCTTTCTGTCTCTTGCTGATGATTTACGTGGGTTTATTTTGTATCCTGCAATTTTGCTAAAGTTATTATTTCCATTAGCTTTTTAGTTGACTTTTGAGGATTCTCTTAAGTAAACCATCATGTCATCTACAAAGAGTGATAGTTTAGTTTCCTCATTACCTACTCCGATCCCTTCAATTTCTTTTTCTTTTCTAATTGCTATCACTAGCATTTCTAGAACAATCTTAAATAACAAAGGTGATAATGGGCATCTTTGCTTCACTCCTGATCTTACTGGAAAGGCTTCTAACTTATCCCCATTGCAAATGATAATTGCTGATGGTTGTAGATAAATACTCCTTGTTATTTTGAGGAAAGGCCCATTTATTCCTATGCTTTTCTAGTATTTTTAATAGGAATGGATACTGTATTTTGTCAAAAGCTTTTTCTGCATCTATTGAAATAATCATGTTGTTTCTGTTAGTTTGGTTATTGATGTGGTCAATTATGCTGATAGTTTTCCTAATATTAAACCATCCTTACATTCCTGGTATAAATCCCACCTGTTAATAGTGAATAATCCCTGTGATATATTGCTTTAATCTTTTTGCTAGTATTTTATTTAGGATTTTTGCATCAATATTCATTAAGAAAACTGGACTGCGATTTTCTTTCTCTGCTTTTGGTCTTCTTGACTTATGTATCAGCACCATATTTGTGTCATAAAAAAGATTCTGGTAGGATTCTTTTGCTTATTTTGCCAAATAGTTTCGATAGTATTTGGATTGTTTTTTAAATGTTTGATAGAATTCACTTGGAAATCTATCTGGCTCAGGGACTCTTAGGGAGTTCACTAATAGCTTGTTCAGTTTCTTTTTTCTGAGATGTGATTATGTATTATATTTCCTTTTTTTGTTAACCAGGGCAGTTTATATTTTTGTAAATATTCATCTATTTCACCTAGATTGTCAGATTTACAACTAGCCCCTTATTATTGCTTTAATTCCCTCCTCATTGGAGGTGACTTGACCCTTTTCATTTTTGATACTGGTAATTTGATACTCTAATTTCCTTTTTTAAATCAAAATAACCAATGCTTTATTTTTTTTCAAAGTAACCAAAGATTTATTTTATTTTATTTTTATTTATAAAAATATATTTCATTATATCATTTTATTTAGAACCAACTCCTAGGCTTATTTATTAGTTCAATAGTTCTTTTACTTTCAATTTTATTAATTTCTCCTTTGATTTTTAGGATTTCCAATTAAGTCTTTAATTGGGGATTTTTAATTTGTTCTTTTTCTAGTTTTTTTTAGTTGCATACCCAATTCATTGATCTGCTTTTTCTCTATTTTATTGATATAAGCATTTGGGGATATAAATTTCCCCATAACTACTGCTTTAGCTGTATGCCATAAATTTTGATATGTTGTCTCCTCATTGTCATTCTCTTTAATGAAAATCAGTGATTGTTTCTATGATTTGATCTTTGACTCACCTCTTTTAAAGAATTAGGTTACTTAGTTTCTAATTAATTATTTGCTTTTCCATAAAAACTTATTTATTATAATTTTTATTGCATTATGATCTAGAAAAGTATTTATTATTTCTGCTTTTTTGCATTTGGTTGTGAATATTTTATACCCTAGTATGAGGTCAATTTTTGTATGTGTACCATGTGCTGCTAAAAAGAAAGTATATTCCTTTTTATCCCTAGTCACTTTAATCCTGATATCTATTAAATCTAACTTTTCTAAAATTTCATTCACTTCCTTGACTTCTTTCTTATTTATTTTTGGTTAGATTTTTCTAGTTCTGATAGGGGAAGGTTGAGTTCCCCATTAGTATAGTTTTACTGTCTATTTCCTCCTTAAGCTCCTTTAGTTTCTCCTTTAAACATTTTGATGCTTTACTATTTGGTATTGATGTTACTTCATTGTCTAAGCTCCTTTTATCAAGATATAATTATTTTCCTTATCCTTTTTAATCCTTTTTGCTTCAGCTTCGTCTGAAAATCATTATTGCTACTCCTGCTTTTTTATCTCAGTTGAAGCCCAACAGATTGTGCTCCATCCCCTTACTTTTGATTTGTGTGTGTCTACCTGCCTTGAATGTGTTTCTTATAAACAACATATGGTAGGATTCTGGTTTTTAATCTACTCTGCTAACCACTTCTTTTTATGGGTGAATTCATCCCATTTACATTCATAGTTATGATTACCATCTGTGTATTCTACTCCATCCTGTTTTCCCCTTTTAATCTTGTACTTCTTCCTTTCACTCTGTTCCTTAACCCCAAGGAAATAGACCCTCTCTCCCTACCTTTCAAGTTTTTGTCTGCAAAAGAGTTACTTCATTCTGTCCCTTTGTTGGTTCTGTGAATCCAGTGTATGTTTTAAGGTGCTATTTTAAGGTTTATTTGAGAGGATTCTCTGAGTAATTCTAGTTTTCTGTGCTGATACTCAGCCATTTTGGATCCACTATGTATTTGTTTTAAAGCAATCTCAAAGTTAGTCATAGCAGCATCAACTGGCAAAACAGAAAGTCATTTGTGTTTATGTGCAAGAAACCTGCCTTCCATGGGGGCAGCTGGGTAGCTCAGTGGATTGAGAAACAGGCCTAGAGACAGGAGGTCCTAGGTTCAAATCTGACCTCAGCCACTTACTAGCTGTGTGATCCTGGGCAAGTCACTTGACCCCCATTGCCTAGCCCTTACCACTCTTCTGCTTTGGAGACAGTATTGACTCCAAGATGGAAGGTGAGGGTTAAAAAAAAAGAAATCTGCCTTCCTTGCACTATTTATTTAGAAGCAAATAATCATATGGGGTGGGGATGAGGATGGAGTGGTGTTTGTTTTTTTTAAACCATTCCTTTCTTTATTACTCTAACAGTCTCTAGTTGGCTTCTCAAGTGTTGCTGATAACCTTCCCTCTCCTTTTTTGTTCCCCATAGCTATCCCTCCTACTACTTTCTTCCTCCCTCCCCAACTGAGCAAGTAAATTTAAAAACAAAAATAAAAACTTACAACATATATGTACATAGCCTATGTGTTTCTGCAATTTTACGTCATTTCCACTATGTTGGGAGGTGAGCAGTATGCTTTATCTTTATTCTTTCAAACTTATTGCATTGATCAGAGTTCTAGAATCTTACAAAGTTGTTTTTCCTCTATAGTGTTATTGTCATTATATAGATTGCTGTAGTTTTGTTCATTTGGCTCTGAATCCATTTGCAGAGGCCTTCCCAGTTTCCTGTAGAATGGTCCTTTTTATCCTCACAATGACATTCCTTAAATTCATATACCACACTTTGTTGTTTAAGTATATTCCTAATAAGACACTTTACTTTTTCAGCTTTGGCTACCATGACAAGACCTGCTAGAAACAACTTTTTTAATATCAAGATTCCTTCTTTCTTTGACGTTTTCTACTTCACAATGATTTATTTCAGAAATAAGAACCCACATTTTACTAACTTTGTCACAGGACCTCTAGTGTACTGTGTGATTTAGACAAGTTAGTAGCTCACTTTTGTTGCACAGTCGTTTCAGCTGAATCTATCTCTTCATTACCCCATTTGAGGTTTTCTTGGCAAAGATACTAGAGTGGTTTGCGTTTCTCCATAGGTCACATTTACGTTAATCATTTAAATATGAATGGTCAGTGATCTCTCTCAGTAACCAAAGACTATGGATGCAGGGTCTTGGTTCATCATTTAAAAAAAATGTTTACCTTCTGTCTTAGAATCATTGCTACGTATTGGTTCCAAGGAAGAAGAGCAGATCAGGGCTCAGCAATAGGAATTAAGTGACTTGCCCAGGATCATATAGGAAGTATCTGATGTCATATTTGAACCCAGGACCTCCATTCCTGGCTCTCTATTCATTGTGCCACCTAGCTGCCTGGTCTTGGTTCATCTTAAACACATCTGCTGTCTTCCTGACAGCTCATTATTGGGCTCTCCCCTAGGAAGAAAAAGCTACCTGTATTTGACAGGTACTTAATGAGGAGGTGGCATAAAAGCTTTCAGACTCTCTCAGTCCTTGTGTCTTTTTGAAGGAGTGAGGTCAGCTGAAAAAAAACAGCCTGTTCATAAAATTTCAGCAGCCCCCATGAATCTGGGGTTGGAGCTAATTCTACTCTGGTGGGCTTTCACTTTGATGAGCCAAGTTGCCCCAAACCTCAATAAGTGGGATCAAGGGCAGAAGCTCATCACTTTGGGGAGGATCTGATTAAAGTTAGGTCTTGTTTACAATGTGAAACAGACTTGGACTCTCCACTGGATGATGCAAATACTTCAGAGCAGGAATGCAATGATATTCTTAGGACTGTACAGGGAAGGGCATCTTTCTTAAACCCTTACTTTATGTCACAGAATTGAAACTAAGTATTAGTTCTAAGCCAATGGGGATAAGTAGCTTACCCAGGGGCACAAAGGTAGGAAGTGTCTGAGGCCAGATTTGAGCTTCAGACCTTCCATCTTGGCTCTCTATTCACTGAGCCACCTAACTGGAAAGAAGGGCATCTTTTAAATTACTGGGAGGGATTGCCTTGTGTCAGAGAAGGCAATATTACAAATTGATATTAATAGTCTAATGATACACTATTAAATTTAATTTTCTTTACCTCCAATTCCCAATATGTCTTGCCCTTGCCCTCCCTTTATAACAAAGCACAAAAAAGACTTTAGTAAAACTAGCTAAAACATGGAAATGTTTTGTGTGATCTCATCTGTAAAATGGATATTGTATTTCTTGCCATCTCAGTGAAAGAAATGGGGTGATGGGCAGAAGGAGGGAGAGAGAGAATTCAGAACTGAAAATAAAAATGTTTTAAAGTGTAGCTTTAAAAACTTCCCAAGCAAAGAACTCCACTGAGAAGAGGTTCTTTTTTCATATTTCTTCTTTGGGGAATGCTAGGTCATTCTGATCCAGAATTCATTTTCACTAGTTTGCTTGCTCCTTCCATTTGTGTTATTGTGCTCATGTATGTTGTTTCCCTGAGGCTGTGGATTTTATTTTCCACCAATTTACTGAAGTCTTCCAGTGTATCTCTGTGTTAATCTTATTCATCTTTTCTTAGAGCATTGTAATGTTCCATGACAGTTATATACTAGAGCTTGTAAACTTTTTCATTTTTTGAGAATAATTATGTGCTTTATATAGCTTTATAGGCTTCAATTTTTCATTAAGAGTTTGATAGAAATTTGATGTAAATCTACCTGCATTGGCCTTTTTGTTTATCTTTGAGAAAACTTTTATAAGTATTTCAATTTCCTTTCCTGAAATTGGATTATTTAATATACCTATTTGGTATTCTGTTTATTTGAACATATTTTGCTTTTGTAGCTAATGGTTTATTTTTGTTGCATTATAGAATTCAGCAGAATAGGTTCTGATGATTTTTAAAGTCTTTTCTGTCTTTGTGATTTAATGTTTTTAATTTTTTTCCTCTTCTTTTTAATCAGATTGACCAAAGGTTTATCCATTTCATTTTTTCAAAGAATCAAGTTTTAGTGATCAGTTCTAGTCTTTTGGCTTCATTTGCCTTTAATTTTTAATATTTCTGAAATTGTATATTTAGTTCATTTGTCCCTCTTCCTATTCTCTTAATGTATATTTTCATGACTATAATGGTTCTCTAAGGATAGAATTAGCTACAGCTCAGAATTCTTGACATTCTTCTTCATTGTCTTATGTATAATTATTGCCTCCCTGAGTTGTTCTTTGACCAGTATACACATTGGTGAAGATGTCATTATGTCTCCCTTATGTCTGTGTCTTTCTATCTGTGGTCTCTAAAAGATATGTTTAGTATTTCTGCTTTTTCACATTTTTAATTTTTCTGTAACCTGGTATAAGTTCTCTTTGTAAAGTACACTTAGAAATAGGTATATTATATTTGAATGTTCCAGTTTATAGATAGTCTTTTTGCCCTAAAGTTTCTTTCCCTTTTGCTTTTCTTTCAGTTAGATTTCTCTAGCTCTGAAAATTGAACATTAGAGTCTTTTATGAATATTGTCCTACTATCAACATAATTTTGCAATTTGTTAAACTTTTTCATTATGAATTGAGGTGGTATGACATTTGACTCATATATATGTTATTGCTAATAGTTCAATGTCTATTGTTCATAATAATTTCTTTATCTCTTGATATTTTTAATTTTAATTTTGCTTTTTAAATGTTTCTCATTTTCACTATTCATGTAAAAAATTTGTCATCTTTCATTTTATTAGGTTATTTAGTTCACTCACTGGTTATGATTATTAGTCTTTTGTTTTATTCTGCTTCAATGTTACTACTTTAAAATTTATATTACCTTTCCAAAATTCTTATTTCCTCTTTAATTTCATTAATTTTAAAATCTTCTCAAAGACTTCTCCCATCTTATTTGCCTATCCTGTCCTTATTTGGGGAGTTTTACTTTGATTATTGATTGTTCTTTAATTTATTCACTTTTCTGCATCTTCCCTTCTTTTTATCCCTTATGTATTTTCCCTATCAATTAAGCAGCTTAAAATACACCTCCTTCATTCTCTCCTCCCAACTTCTGTTTCTCTTAGTTGTCCTTTAATGCTGGGTCTCTTTCCAGAAAGCTTTGCTTTGTTCTTTTTACTATTCCTTATCCTTTCCTTGTTTTCTGATTTATCACTTTAATTTTTATTATTACTTTTTAAATCTCTCTCTGATCTTTGTGGGGTGAATTTGAGCTCCTTCAAATTTCTGTGCTATTGTGCTTACATGGTACATATCTTGCCTCTTCCTTTAATTCCCTGTTGTGTTTCACTCTGAGAAGTGTTCATTTGTGAGTGAAGTAATGTTGGTTAGAGCTGGTACTCCACAGTCCAAACTCTATATCCCAAATTGTGTAGCCCCTTTCTATCCTCTGACTTGTTATTAGCTCCATCCCAAATGTCAGGTCATCTTGTTTCTAGATCTATGACAACCTCAGCATTCTTCATGCCAGCTGCCCATGGAGGTTCATCCATGCCTTTTGTCTTTTTCCCTTTCAATAATGTTTTATTCTTTTCCAATTACATGTAAAAACAGTTTTTGGCATTCATTTTCTAACATTTTTAAGTAAAAATTCTCTTCCTCCATCCCTCCCCTTTCTCCTCTCTGAGAGGGTAAGCTATTTGATAATGATTATACATGTGCTATCATACAAAGCATTTCCATACTTGTCATGTTGTATAAGGAGACACATTTCATTAAATGAAGAAAACAAAATGAAACATGGTTTGCTTCGATCTGTACTCAGGCTCCATCAGTTCTTTCTCTGGAGATGGGTAACTTTTTTCATCTTGTATCCTTTGGGATTGTCTTGGATGATAGCATTGCAGAAACTAGCTAAGTCATTTGCAGTTGTTCATTGTACAGAATTGCTGTTACCATAGACAATGTTCTCCTGCTTCTGCTTATTTCATTCAGCATCAGTTCACATAATCTTTCTAGGTTTCTTCTGAAATCCTGGTCATCATTTCTTTAAAAAAACAACAACTTTTTCTCCAATTACATGTAAAAAACAAAATTTTATCTTTGGTTTATTTTTAAACTTTGAGACAAATTCTCTCCCCCTCCCATCCCGGAGATGGCAAGCAATCCGATATAGGTTTTACATGTGCAATAATGTAAAACATTTTTCTATATTAATCATCAGTTTGTAGAAGAGAACTCAAAATAATGAAGAGAGCGAAATACAGTATGTTTTGGACTATATTCAGAATCCATCGATTCCTCCTCTGGAGGTAGGTGGCATTTTTTATCATGAGTTCTTGGGAATTGTCCTGAATCATAGTATTGCTAAGATTAGCCAGGTCATTCACGAGTCCCTGGATTGTTACTATGCTGTTTGTTTTCAAAAGATTTGGTAGGTGTTTCTGTATTACTTCATGGATAATGGTAATGACCTCTTCAAATAATCTCAGTGTGTCCTGTCTCTCAGGTTAGTCATTTTGAATTGCACACAATCTGTGTGTTCTTTAAGCATTATGACTTTGCAATTCTTCTCCATTTCAGTATTTGTTTTCCAAAGCTGTTAATTTCTTCTTTTTAAACCCTCACCTTCCATCTTGGAGTCAATACTGTCTATTGGCTCCAAGGCAAAAGAGCGATAAGGGCTAGGCAATGGGGGTCAAGTGACTTGCCCAGGGTCACCCAGCTGGGAAGTGGCTGAGGCCAGATTTGAACCTAGGACCTCCCATCTCTAGGCCTGGCTCTCAATTCACTGAGCCACCCCACCCAGCTGCCCCCCCAAAGCTGTTAATTTCTTAAGTGAAACTCCATCATGGAATTTTTTCCCTCATCTGTTCATTGAAGTTTTGAAACTTCTGTTTTATGATCTCTAATTTCTATCCTATATTCATTCTTCATTTCTTCTTTTGTGGATTTTATCTTTTCAACCATTCTGTAAATACTTTTTTCCATGCCCTCTCATGAGTCCACCGGATTCTATATTTCCTATTTCCTTCAGATTTGGTGTAGCCACTCACACTGGCGTCTCACCTTAAGTCCTTCCAGTGGCTAACTGAATCGGCATCCTCCACATTTTGTGTAATTGGGGGCAAAACAAAGGTGTTCAACAGTAGTCTCTGGATCTTCTCTACATAACCTTTGGTAACCCCAGTCAAAAGAAAGCCCTTTTCCCCACACTCCTGCTTCACTGCTTCAGTTTTATATGTGTCTGTGCAGAGTCAGTGTTTGCTGATGCTTGAATGGGGTTGGGGTTGTTCCGGCAGAGTTTCTATAGAGCGAAGGGATCCCCAAACGTGGGCTGCTTGGAAGCAGTTCTCGAAATGTCGTTCTAAGAGTCTGAGAATCCTCAGTCCAGACTGCGGTTTTTAGTTCTGTAAGTCTCTTTGCCTAGCTCTATGGAGTTCTTTCTTCTGGCTCTCAGCTAGTATGGAAAACTCAATATTAGTCACGAATAGTAAAGGCCCTTTTAAACTATGTCTTATTGTATCAGGAGTGGTATTAAAAATATCCAAGGAGCTTAGAGGAAGGGAGGATTACCTGGATAAGAGTAGTCTGGGAAACTGGCACGGAAAAAGAGATTGGAGCTACTTGCTGTGAAGGGTATCAGCTTCTTCCTTGAGCACAAGAGGTTCTTTTGCTTTGGTCTTTGTCTTTCTAGAACATATCCTGGCACATAGTATGTCCTTCATACTGGGTCAGAATGAGTGAGGTTGATGAGAAGTGGTGGTAAAAGAAAAGGAAGAGGCCTGTATCTGGCCTGTAGTTAAAAAGACATTATTTTATGCTTCAGGATTGGTGGTTATTGAGCATGACCAGCGATGTGGTACCTTTGGCTATAACCCACGCATTTCTCCTTTTCTTCTTATCCATTTAAACACAAGGTTTGAATCAGGAAGAAAAAGAAACGTCCTTGGCTCATGTTGTCCTGTTTCCCATCCAACTGGTCATATATCAGAAAAGTCAGAAAAGTATTTGCAGTAAAAGCCTCCCTTCCAATGGGGGCACCTAGTGGAGGGATGCTAACAACCAGCCTGTGAGAGCCCTGGCCTCTCATGCCTTACTTCATTTACCAGATACGCCTTTTCCCTTTATGGATCAGACTGTGGTATGGGATAGCAGGAGGAATCCAGCTCAGGCAAAGAATGGACTTTAAGATACTTGGTGCCAAGAGACTAAGATCAGGGCAGAGTTGCATTTGGGGCCTGGGAGAAAAGAGAAAAGAGAGAAAGAAAGAAGGTGGGGAAGGGAGAGGGAGACAGAGATGGAGAGACTCAGACCTGTATCTAGACATATCTAGTCACTTCGTGCACTTTAACCCTCTGTGCTCTTTTCTTTCTCTCTCCTTTCCTGTCTCTCTTTTCTGTCTTTTCTCCCCTCATTTTTATTTTTTATGTCAATACAATTTTAAATAATCATTTTCTGACATGTTGCAATCCATGTTCTCTTCCTCCCATCCCTCAAGACAACAAGTAATATGGCATAGGTTGTATATGTGTTATACTACATACTGTCATGTCCATCATGTCATGAAAGGAGACATGGATCACTTACACTAGAGAAAAATGTGTGTTTCAATACCCATTCAGACTTTATCAATTCCTTCTATAGCAGTGGATGGCCCTTCCCCTCATGATCCTAGATCCCTGCATTGCTAATAATAGTTAGGTCATTCACAGTTGATCATCCTGCACAATTTGTGTTAGCATGTACAGTGTTCTCCTGGTTCTTCTCACTTCACTTTGCATCACTTCACTAAGTCTTTTCCATTTTACTTTGATCATCTTGTTTGTCATTTCTTATGGAATAATCGCATTCCATTTCAAGCATATACCACAACTTGTTCAGCCTTTCCCCAATTTTTGGATATCCCCTCAGTTGCCAGTTCTTTGCCACCACAAAAAGAGCTGCTATAAATATTTTTGTGAAAGTAGGCCCTTCCCCCCTCCTTCGATCTCTCTGGGATACAGACATAGTTATGGTATTGCTGGGTCAAAGGGTACCCTTTGGGTACAATTCCTCATTGCCCTTTGGAATGGCTGGATCAGTTCACAGCTCTACCAATATTTTATTAGTGTGCCAGTTTTACCTACCATATTCCCTCCAACATTAATCATTTTCTCTTTTCCTCATATTAGCCATTCTGATAGGTGTGAGGTGGTACCTCAGAGTTGTTTTGATGTGCATATCTAATTATTAATGATTTGAAGCATTTTTCATATGGTTAGTTTTAATTTATTCATCTGATAATTGCCTATTCATACCCTTTCACCATTAGAAAGAATGCTTTGCACTTATAAATTTAATTCAGTTCTCTATCTGTTCAAGAAATAAGGCTTTTGTCGGAAACACTTGATATAAAATTTCCCCCGGTGTGTTGTTTCCCTTCTAATCTTGGTGGCATTGGTTTTGTTTGTGCAACCCCTTTTTAATTTAATGTAAAGTTTATCTGTTTTTATTTCTTGTAATGTTCTCTGTGTCTTTTTGGACCCAAATTCTTCCTTTAACCATAAGTCTGACAGGTAAATTATTTTGTGCTCTTAATTTGTTTAAGATGTCATCCTTTATTCCTAAGTCACGTATCCATTTTGACCTTACCTCTGTATATGACCTGGGGGTTGGTCTGTGGCTAGTTTCTACCATACTGCTTTCCAGTTTTCCTAGCAGTTTTTGTTGAATAGTGAGTTCCTCTAACAGCTTGGACCTTTGGGTTTGCCAAACACTAGGGTAGCATATCGAGTGCTTCATCTGTTCCATTGATCTGCTACTGTATATTTTAGCCAGTACAAGATTTTGATGGTTGCCACGTTATGATACAGGTTGAGACCCAATACAGCTACCTACGTTCCTTCATATTTTTCCCATTAATTCCCTTGGTATTCTTGGCCTTACATTCTTCCAGATGGATTTCATTATTTTTTTCTGGTTTTATGAAATAATTTTAGGTAGTTTGATGAGTATGGTACTGAATCAGTAAATTAATTCAGATAGAATTATCAATTAGTTTAGACCTCATTTCATTTGTGTGAAAACTGTTTTATAGTTGTGAACATATGGTTCCTGAGTTTATTTTGGAAGGTAAACTCGCAGCTAGTTTATATTGTCTACAGTTATTTTAAATAGGATTTGTCTTTCTATATCTTGTGGTTGGACTTCATTGGTAGTATAAAGAAATGCTGATGAGTTACGTGGGCTTATTTTATATTCAACAAAGCTGCTAATTGTTTCAATTAGGTTTTTTTTGTTGAATCTCTAGGATTCTCAAAGTATGCCATCATAACATCTGCAGAGAGTGCTAACTTTATTTCCTCATTGCCAATTCGAATTCCTTGAGTTTCCTCTTGTCTTGTTGCTATAGCTACTATTTCTAGTACAGAATTAAATATTAAATAATAGTGATAACAGGCATCCTGATTTTATTGGGAAGACTTCTAGCTTGTCCCCATTACAGATAATGTTTGCTAATGGCTTTAGGAAGAGGCAATTTATACTGTTAGATAAAGCTAGAGAAGAATCAAGAGGAAACATGAAAGCAGACCTCTAAAGGATGTCATGGAGGAAAAGGATTGGATATCTTGCTTCTCTTTCTCCCACTGACCTTAGAATACTATGTAAAAGAAGACTTAAGCCATCTCTTGTGTTATTCTAATTATAGCTCCACAGTATTTAAATGGTTTCTTACTAGTTGCTCCTAGTATTTTCTCCTTAACCCTGTGGAGTTATACACCTTAGCTCTAATGGTCCTGTGTGTTTCCTTTCAGGGTCTCTTACTGATGTTGATTGATAGATTCCTTCAATTTCTCCTCCTATCTTCTAGTTTCAAAATTTAAGGGCAATTTTTAAACATTATTTTATTTGGTCATATTCAAACATTATTCATTGGAAACAAAGATCATTTTCTTTTCCTCCCCCCCTCCCACCACTTCTCCCATAGCCGATGCGCAATTCCACTGGGTATCACATGTGTCTTTGATTCGAACCCATTTCCATGTTGTTGGTATTTGCATTAGAGTGTTCATTTAGAGTCTCTCCTCAGTCATATCCCTTCAACCCCTGTAGTCAAGCAGTTGCTTTTCCTTGGTGTTTTTTCTCCTAGATCCCTGCAGATTGTTCAGGGACATTACATTGACACTAATGGAGAAGTCCATTACGTTAGATTGTACCAGTCTCTGTGTACAATGTTTTCCCAAGTCTGCTACTTTCTCTCTGCATCACTTCCTGGAGGTTGTTCCAGTCTCCATGGAATTCCTCCACTTTATTATTCCTTTTAGCACAATAGTATTCCATCACCAACATATACCACAATTTGTTCAGCCATTCTCCAAGTAAAGGGCATCCTCTCATTTTCCAATTTTTGGCCACCACAAAGAGCACAGCTGTGAATATTCTTGTGCAAGTCTTTTTCCTTATTATTTCTTTGGGGGTACAAACCCAGCAGTGCTATGGCTGGATCAAAGGGCAGATAGTCTTTTAGTGCCCTTTGGGCATAGTTCCAAATTGCCCTCCAGAATGGTTGGATCAATTCACCACTCCACCAGCAATGAATTAATGTCCCTACTTTGCCACATCCCCTCCAGCATTAATTACTTTCCTTTGTTGTCATGTTAGCCAGTCTGCTATGTGTGAGGTGATACCTCAGAGTTGTTTGGATTTGCATCTCTCTGATTATAAGAGATTTATAACACTTTTCCATGTGCTTATTAATAGCTTTGATTTCTTTATCTGAAAACTGCCTATTCATGTCCCTTTCCCATTCATCAATTGGAGAATGGCTTGATTTAGCTCTTTGTAAATTTGAGTGATTAAACCTTTGTCAGAGGTTTTTATGAAGATTGCTTCCCAATTTGTTGCTTCCCTTCTGATTTTAGTTACATTATTTTGTTTGTACAAAAGCTTTTTAATTTGATGTAGTCAAAATTATTTATTTTGCATTTTGTGACTCTAAGTCTTGCTTGGTTTTAAAATCTTTCCCTTCCCAAAGGTCTGACATGTATACTATTCTGTGTTTGCCTAATTTACTTATAGTTTCCTTCTTTATGTTCAAGTCATTCACCCATTCTGAATTTATCTTGGTGTAGGGTGTGAGGTGTTGATCCAAACCTAATCTCTCCCACACTGTCTTCCAATTTTCCCAGCAGTTTTTATCAAATGGTGGATTTTTGTCCCAAAAGCTGGGGTCTTTGGGTGTGTTGTCTTGCTGAGGTCATTTGCCCCAAGTCTATTCCACTAATCTTCCTTTATGTCTCTTAGCCAGTAACAAATTGTTTTGATGACCACTGCTTTATAGTATAGTTTGAGATCTGGTACTGCAAGTCCTCCTTCCTTTGCATTTTTTTCATGATTTTCCTGGATATTCTTGATCTTTTGTTATTCCAAATGAACTTTGTTATGGTTTTTTATAATTCAGTAAAGTTTTTTGGTAGTTCAATGGGTATGGCACTAAATAAGTAAATTAATTTGGGTAGGATTGTTATTTTTATTATCTTAGCTCGTCCCACCCATGAGCAATCAATGTTTTTCCAATTGTTTAGATCTAGTTTTAGCTGTGTGGAAAGTGTTTTGTAGTTGTGTTCATATAGTTCCTGTGTTTGTCTCGGCAGATAGATTCCTAAGTATTTTATATTGTCTAGGGTGATTTTAAATGGTATTTCTCTAATTCTTGCTGCTGAAATGGGTTAGAGATATATAGAAATGCTGATGACTTATGCAGGTTTATTTTGTATCCTGCAACTTTTCTAAAGTTGTTGATTATTTCGACTAGCTTTTTGTTTGATTCTCTAGGATTCTTTAAGTAGACCATCATATCATCTGCAAAGAGTGATAGCTTAATCTCATTGACAATTCTAATACCTTCAATTTCTTTTTCTTCTCTAATTGCTACTGCTAGTGTTTCTAGTGCAATATTAAATAATAGAGGTGATAATGGGCATCCTTGTTTCACTCTTCATCTTATTGGGAAGGCTTCTAGTTTATCCCCATTGCAGATATTAGTTGATGGTTTTAGATATATACTGTTTATTATTTTTAGGAATGACCCTTCTATTCCTATAATCTCTAGTGTTTTTAATAGGAATGAGTGTTGTATTTTATCAAAGGCTTTTTCTGCATCTATTGAGATAATCATGTGGTTCTTGTTGGTTTGCTTGTTGATGTGGTCAATTATGTGGATGGTTTTCCTAATATTGAACCAGCCCTGCATCCCTGGTATAAATCCTACTTGATCATGGTGGATGACCCTTGTGATCACTTGCAGGAGTCTTTTTGCTAGTATCCTACTGAAGATTTTTGCAGCTATATTCATTAAGGAGATTGGTCTATAGTTTTCTTTCTCTGTTTTTGACCTGCCTGGCTTTGGGATTCGTACCATGTTTGTGTTGTAAAATGAATTTGGTAGAACTCCTTCGCTTATTCTGTCAAATAGCTTGTATAATATTGGCATTAGTTGTTCTTTGAATGTTTGATAGAATTCATTTGTGAATCCATCTGGACCTGGGGATTTTTTTCTTAGGGAGTTCTTTGATGGCTTATTCAATTTCTTTTTCTGAAATGGGGTTGTTAAGGTAATTTATTTCTTCCTCTTTTAGTCTAGGCAATTTATATTTTTGTAAGTATTCATCCATATCACCTAGATTGCCATATTTGTTGCCATATAATTGGGCATAGTAGTTTTTAATGATTGCCTTAATTTCCTCTTCATTAGAGGTGAGGTCTCCTTTTTCATCTTGGATATTGTCAATTTGGTTTAGTTCTTTCCTTTTTTTAATTAGACTGACTAGTACTTTGTCTATTTTATTTGTTTTTCCAAAGTACCAGCTTCTGGTCTTATTTATTAAATCAATAGTTCTTTGACTTTCAATTTTATTAATTTCCCCTTTGAGTTTTAGGATCTCTAATTTAGTCTTCATGTGAGGATTTTTAATTTGCATGCCCAATTCATTGATCTCTGCCCTTCTTAATTTGTTAATATATGAACTCAAGGATATAAATTTCCCCCTGAATACTGCTTTGGCTGCATCCCATAGGTTTTGAAAAGATGTCTCATCATTGTCATTTTCTTCAATGAAGTTATTAATTGTTTCTATGATTTGTTCTTTAACTGGTTTTGGAGAATCATATTGTTTAATTTCCTATTAATTTGTGATTTACCTCTCCATGTTCCCTTACTAATTATTATTTTCATTGCATTGTGATCTGAGAAACTTGCATTTATTATTTCTGCTCTTTTACACTTGTTTGCAATGTTTTATGCCCTAATACATGGTCAATTTTTGTGAATTGCCATGTGCTGCAGAAAAGAAGGTATATTCCTTTTTGTCCCTATTTATTTTTCTCCACATGTCTACTACCTCTAATTTTTCTAAGATTTCATTCACTTCTCTTACCTCTTCCTTATTTTTTTATTTGATTCATCTAGTTCGGATAGAGGAAGGTTCAGGTCTCCCACTAGTATTGTTTTTCTATCTATTTCATCCTTGAGCTCCTTTAGTTTCTCATTTAGAAATTTGGATGCTATGCCATTTGGTGCATACATGTTGAGTACAGATATTTCCTCATTGTCTATATATACTGCCTTCCCTGTCTCTCTTAACTACATTTATTTTTACTTTGGCTTTGTCTGATATCATGATTGTGACTCCTGCCTTCTTTTTATCAATTGATGCCCAATAGATTTGGCTCTACCCTCTTACTTTCATCCTAGGTGTATTTACCTTCCTCATGTGTGTTTCTTGAAGACAGCATATGGTAGGGTTTTGGATTCTAATCCACTCTATTTGCTTGCGTTTTATGGGTGAGTTCATTCCATTCACATTCAGAGTTATGATTACTAGCTGTGTATTACCCAGCATTTTGATTTCTACTCCTGGTCCTATTTCCTTCTACACCAATGTTTGTTTTTAATCAGTCCCCCTAGTTCCCACCCTTATTTTACTTCCCTTTCTACGCCCCCCTCCCTCCCTTGTACTGCTTTCCTCCCCACCAGTCCATTTGTTCTTACCCTTCTATTCCCCTATAGGGCACAAATCTATTCTCTGCCCCCAATGGATTGGATTGTTTTTCCCTCTTTGAGCCAATTTCAAAGCACATAAAAGTTGAGTATTTCCTGTCTCCGACCTCTTTACCCTTCCAGTGTATTGATGTTCTCCCCCCTCCATACTTGAGTTTCTTTGTGACATATAAATTTACCCCCATTTGTTTCTTTTCCCATTTCTTTTAATATTAACCTATTTTAAGCTCTATTTATACATATATATGTATACACATGTCTATGTATTTATGCCTTGTCCTCTCATCCTATACAGTTTGTCACTGTTCCCTGCTAAGTGTACTTCTTTTTGCTGCCCAGGTAATAAGTTTTTAAGAGCTACCAATGACCTCTTTTCTTATAGGGATACATATCATTTTAACTTTTTGAGTTTCTTAAAAAAAAGATTTTGTTTTGTTTGAGTTCTGTGCTTGGACATCAAATTTTCAGGTCTGGTCTTTACGGATTCTTGGAATTCTTCTATTTTGTTGAATGACCATACTTTCCCCTGTAAGAATATAGTCAGTTTTGCTGGGTAGTTGATCCTTGGTTGTAGACCTAGTTCCCTTGCTTTCTGGACTATCATATTCCATGACTTTTGGTTCTTCAGTGTAGATGCAGCCAGATCCTGCGTTATCCTCACTGTGGTTCCGTGGTATCTGAATGACTTCTTCTTGGCAGCTTGTAATATCTTTTCTTTGGTCTGATAGTTCTTGAATTTGGCTATAGCATTCCTGGGTTTTGTTAGATAAATACAGGAGGTGATCTGTGGATTCTTTCAATCTCCACTTTTCCCTCTTGTTCTAGGATATTGGGTCAGTTTTCTTTAATAATTTCCTGTAATATGATGTCCAGGCTTTTCCTTTTGTCATGGTCTTCTGGTAGACCAATGATTCTTAAATGGTCTCTCCTTGAATGATTTTCTAAATCTTCTGTTTTGTGAATAGGATGCTTCATATTTTCCTCAATTTTTTCATTCTTTTGATTTTGTTTTATAGTGTCCTGATGCCTTGTGAAGTCACTTGTTTCTAGTTGTTGTATTCTGGATTTTAAAGACTAGATTTCCTCCCTGGATTTTTGGTCATCCTTCTCCTTCTTGTCTGATTTTCTTTGGAGGCCATCTTTCATCTCTTTTGCCTCATTTTCCAGCTGGTTGATTTTGGCTTTCAAGACACTATTTTCTGTTTCCAGATGATTTACCTTAGTATTTAAGTTCTTTTCTCAAATGTCTTTAGCCTCTCCTGTGTTTTGAATTGCATTTTGAGTTCTTCCAAAGCCTGTATCCAATTCGCTGGGATTTCTGATTTTTTCCTTTGCTGATCCCCCCCCCCCGTTTCATTTCCTCTTTGCTCATTACCTGTACAGAAGCTGTCTATTGTAATTTCTTTCTTCTTTTTCTCTTGTTTGCTCGAGTTTACCCCTTCTTTGCTCCCCATATTTGTCTGTTCTCTTGCTCCTCTAATTTTTTTTGGTTTGGGGGCTGTCAGTCTCCCCTCTTGGAGCTTTGTCATATCTCTTGGTACAGTCTCTAGGGGAGGAATGTTAAGCTTCCCTGTCCTCTGGAGGCTTTTAATCGGATTAAGTTCAACTGGGTTGGGCTGTATGTGCTCTGAGGCAGAAGACTCCTGGAAGGCAGGAGCTGCCCAGGCTCTCTCCAGTGCTCTCCAGCTGCTTCTCCGCTGTCTGAAGGTACCCCAGTGCCTTTGCCCACCCCGAGGTTCCTGTCCTTGCAGGAGGCCCTCCATGCTATGGGGGGATGGGTCCTGGCCTCCCTGAGCTCTGAGGAGTCCTGATGGGATTAGGTTCAACTGGGTTGGTCTGGATGTGCCCTGAGGCAAAAACCTCTGGTGAGACAGGAGCCAGATGGAACAACCCAGCCACAGGGAGCCCCGGTCTCTCCCTTGCTACCTCCCTCCTGTGCGTGCTGGATGCTCTGAGCCCCCCAGCAACCTGCTGCTCACAAGGTAGACTCTCCAAACCAGCACCTTTGCCCGCCCAGAGGTTCCGGCTGCAGCTGGGGGCTCAGCACTCTGGGTTGGGGGGGAGGGGTCCTGGGACCTTCCTTCTGCCTTCCCGTTAGACCCAAGTGTTCTCGGATTCTGGCTTTTGGGGGGAGTACCTTTTGATTTGAGTCCAGAAGGAGGGTTCCCCACCTCTGTCCTGTTGTTAAGTTTGAATTTCAGTCCTCTAGGAGCGTTCAGTTTGTGATCGGTAAGGAAGGGTTTTCAGAGGTCTGAACTTTTGCTGCTTCTAAAGCGCCATCTTGACTCCGCCTCTTAAGTGCAATTCTTGAAGCATTGTGTTAAATTAATGTTTTTCTTGGAAGTCGAGCCACTTGTAAATCCTGCAGGCTTAAAAAGTCAACAATAATTATTTTCTCTAAGTAACTTTAGCCAGAACTCTGCCTGGGTTTGCTGCTCTAGTCTTTTCCCATATTTAGGTATTGGCCAGCTCCTTCTGGGGTAGGGAAGCTCCTGTGGCACATATCAGTATTCCCCTAAAGTTACTGATTATGGATCATCCTTAGGCTCAGTATGAGAGACTAGCCCTGCTTGCCCTCCCTCTACATACCACATATGAGGTCACTGAACATGTTCCAAGGCCTAAGGGGCCCAACAGAGAACTCTAGCATCTGTCAATCAGTAAGCCTTTATTAAGATACAAAACACTCAATCCTTACTCTAAAGGAGCTAACTAATGTTCAAGGGGGAGGGGCAGAAATTTCATGTGCAAATATATTACAGAATATATATAATACAAAAGTTAAATAGAAAGTTTAACAGTAGGGAAGAAATTCAATCATAAATTGGCAAAGACTGTCTGCAATCTTAATCCCTTGTTCCCTTGACCAGTCAGTGTTCTTGTATCTTCAGAGTTAGCTAATGAGATGAGGCTTAGCTAAATGAAACTCTCTCCTTTTCTTTCTTAGGCTCCAAGTTTACGCTTCCAAACAGCACTCTTCTGAGGATTCACCTTTCACAGACAAGATGGGACAACCTAAAGGAACCATCCATGGCCTACAAGGTACTCACATCCTGGGACCTTGGCCAGCTAAGCTATCATCCTCCAACAAATCCTGCTTGGACATGTAAGTTATGCACTGGTCCCCTCTTCCTCACTTGCATCACTCTAGGTGTCTATCTCTCTCCCTCCCTTGGTGTCTGTCTACATAGGGGATCTCCGTCTTCTCTCCCTTCTTTTTCTCATCTACCCTTTACCTCTTATTTTCTCACTCTTTCCTTTCTCATTTCCATCTTCTCTCCTTTTTCTCTTTTTCATCTCCTATATCTTCTGTCTGTCTTTTTATCCTTTCCTCTCTTCTCCATTTCTGTCTATCCCTTCCCCTCTTTATTTTCGCACTCTTTCCAATCTCTTTTCTCTCCTCTCTCCTCTCTTCACTCTTATTTCCTCACTCTTTCCTGTCTTTTATCCTCTCCCCTCTACTCAACCTATTTCTCTCTTCCCTCTCCTTTCCTATCCCTCTTCTCTCTTTCTTGACTTCAAGTCAAGAAAGAGAGAAGAGGAAAGGAGATGGAGAAGAATTTAGAATAAAAAGACAGAAAAGATATATAGGAAGAAGCGGCAAGAGACAAAGAGAGAGTAGAGGAAATAATGAAGAGAGATCCCCTATGTAGACAGACACCAAGGGAGGGAGAGAGATAGACACCTAGAGTGATGCAAGTGAGGAAGAGGGGACCAGTGCATAACTTACATGTCCAAGCAGGATTTGTTGGAGGATGATAGCTTAGCTGGCCAAGGTCCCAGGATGTGAGTACCTTGTAGGCCATGGACGGTTCCTTTAGGTTGTCCCATCTTGTCTGTGAAAGGTGAATCCTCAGAAGAGTGCTGTTTGGAAGCGTAAACTTGGAGCCTAAGAAAGAAAAGGAGAGAGTTTCATTTAGCTAAGCCTCATCTCATTAGCTAACTCTGAAGATACAAGAACACTGACTGGTCAAGGGAACAAGGGATTAAGATTGCAGACAGTCTTTGCCAATTTATGATTGAATTTCTTCCCTACTGTTAAACTTTCTATTTAACTTTTGTATTATATATATTCTGTAATATATTTGCACATGAAATTTCTGCCCCTCCCCCTTGAACATTAGTTAGCTCCTTTAGAGTAAGGATTGAGTGTTTTGTATCTTAATAAAGGCTTACTGATTGACAGATGCTAGAGTTCTCTGTTGGGCCCCTTAGGCCTTGGAACATGTTCAGTGACCTCATATGTGGTATGTAGAGGGAGGGCAAGCAGGGCTAGTCTCTCATACTGAGCCTAAGGATGATCCATAATCAGTAACTTTAGGGGAATACTGATATGTGCCACAGGAGCTTCCCTACCCCAGAAGGAGCTGGCCAGTACCTAAATATGGGAAAAGACTAGAGCAGCAAACCCAGGCAGAGTTCTGGCTAAAGTTACTTAGAGAAAATAATTATTGTTGACTTTTTAAGCCTGCAGGATTTACAAGTGGCTCCACTTCCAAGAAAAACATTAAGTTGTACCATTTGAGGAAAAGAATCCCAATAACCTATATTTAATAATACTATTTCTTATTACAAAGGAGGGAAAGATGGTGGGGAGGGCCATGTGGCACAAGCAACACTAAGATCTTACTCTTATCAAAATTGGCTTCAAGAGGGACCAACACACATTCAGTTGGTTATAGAAATCTATAGGGATAAGAGAAGGACTGACTGAAGGGAAGGGGGATTGGAGGAGGCAGCGGTCAAAAGAGAAGAAATAAGCTTGCAAGAGAATGTGAATGGGGTGGACTCGCACATAAAATGGAAGGGACAGGATTAAAAACTGGAATCCTACAAATATGCTGTTTACAAGAAACACATCTGAAGCAGAGACACACATAGAGGAAAGAGAAGAGGCTTAAGCAGAATCTATTATGTTTCATCTGAAGTACATAAATGAGGGAAATGACATTTTACTAAGGAGTACCACAGACAATGAAGTAATAGCAATACTAAAGATATATGCACCAAATGGTATATATCAGCAAAACAAATTCTGACAGAAAAAGTTAGGAGGAAGTAAGACAAGTCAGGTGGTTACCTAGAAAAAGACATAGACACCGAGGGAAAGGGAAAAGATAGATTCCTACATAGACAATTAGAGAGACAATTATAGATGGAAGGTCAGAGAGGCAGGCAGCCAGCCAGTCTACCTCTGTCTAGGTGTCAGTCTCTTTAGGGGTGTGTGTGTGTCTCATTGTGTCTCTTATCTGCTTTTCTAGGTGTCTGTCCATCTCTAGATGCCTATCTTTATCCATCCATCTAAATCTCTATCTAGAATTCTTGCTAACTCTAGATGTCTCTATCTATCTTATCTCTAAATGTCCATCTATCTCTGTGTGTCTGTCTGGCTGTCTAGGTTTCTCTCTCTCTCCCTCTAGGTGTCTACACCTATCTATCGTTTCTCTCTCCCCATATTGCTAAAAGAGGGTTTTGTTAACAATAATAATTTTCTGCATCATTCGATAATATCTTAGAAAGCATAATGAATTGTCAAAAACAATGCACTTGGGACTCTGTCTTCATTGGCTATTTCCTTGGAAAACTCAAAAGTATTATTTTCAAGCCATATTCTATGAATCTTCAACCCGACTTTATAAGGAAGGACAGGACAGTATATTATCCAGCACACCCAGAAATCCTTTCAGTAGAACACTACATCTGTTGCCTAAAATTTTTTGCATTTATAAGTTTATGCTCTAATTGGAGACCACCATTCTTGCTTAACGCATTTGTTGGAAACAGTGAGAAACTGCTATTTCCCCTCCTTATTCCAGCAACTTACCATTGAGTTGAACCTAAGAAGACCACGTCACACTTTTCTTAATGAATAACCAATTTCTTTTTTGCTTTTTTACTATGCTGCCTTTGCAACTCAGCTCTGAGGACTCAAGTGGGTAATGTTACATTTTGTTGTCTGCCTGCTATCAGTGATGAGTTCAAATGATTTCACATTCACATTCTTTTTCAACAATGGCTACTTTGCACAATACCTAATGTGTGTGTTTCTTGTGTTTTAGATGTTTCAAGAAGACACAATGCACTCTCCCTGGATGAACAACACATTACACGTATTCTGTGCTATCAGTGGGACATCAGGTGATGGAGGCTTTGGCTCCCCAAGATACATGGCAGAAGTGTGAGGAATGATGGATGTAGCATTAACCTAGACTGCCCTTTCGTGGGCATTTCTGGAACTGTGCAGATGTTAGAGGGAAGGTTTGATATCTATCCGTGCAGTATTTCTTCTGACTACCAACAGCCCACACTGTCAGGCTCTCAGACAGGGTGCTCACTTACTGGCAATACTTAAGAAATGTGGAAGTGCCTGAAAAATGTACCACTGCGCTTGTTTTCTATTTTTTTTTTTGTTAAACCTGTATACCAGAAAGCAGAGCTCGGGTAAATGAATTCAATTTGCTTAATTATAGCTCCAAATTGTAACGGTACTATGTAAAGTTGTACAATGGGATAATAAAAGGTGAAACATTTGTAATTTGAAGTCAAGAAAATATTACTTTGTGTCTTCTATTGTCACAGTAGTCCTTGGGGAATGAGATCAGATGGTTTTCTTAAAACAAATGGAAGAAAGAAAACACTTCAAAAGGGCTAACTGTACTCTCGTCTTCAAGGTGCATTTCGATTAGCTGAAACAAGAGGATGGTGTCTTCCAGTGGTAACCTGGAACCTACAGAATGAAAATTCCCCAGCTAAGGGATGTGGGTAGAAAATAACAGACCTTCATAACCTGAAGTTGCTCTGAGAACAAATGAAGAGGCAGGGCCCCCTTCCATACCTAGGGAGGGAGTTCCAGATGTACAGTCTATATGTAAGTAGAATCTAGAGCATGAAGCATTTGCCTCCAACTTCCTGGGCTCGTGATTTCTCAGCATGATAGGCTGCTTGCAGAACCTGAACCCAAGATGGGCTATGATTACCAGTCTGGGGAAGGGGGAAAGCACTTATTCAGTGCCAGATCAAACTACCAAAATTATTTTTTAGAACTAGAAAAGATAATTACAAAATTCATCTGGAAGAACAAAAGGTCAAGAATATCAAGGGAACTAATGGGGGAAAATGTGATGGATGGTGGCATAGCAGTACCAGATTTCAATCTAATACCGGCTGAAAAACAGAGTCATGGAGGAGGGAAACAGGCAAGTTTGGTTCAACCATCAATGTGGGCCAGCAATATGAGGAGGCTTCCCCTGAAGGGAATGGGACTTTAGGCTGCATTAAGAAAAGAAGGAAGGAGATGCTGCCCTGGTCAGACATCATTGGAAGTACTTTGTTTAATTTCGGGTGCTATATTTTAAAAGGAACATCGCCAAGCTTAAATGAGTCTAGAGAATCATGTCTAGGATGGTAAGGGGGTCTCAAACCATGACATGAGGAACACAATAAGGAGTTGGGGATGATTAATCCAGAGCAGAAAAAATAGTGTAGAAAAGATCACCAAGTAATAGATGTGGGCTCATGTGAAATATGTATATCTAGGAGTTGTCTAATTTACATGGCTGTCACTTATGGGTGGCATGGATAGATATCTACAGCATCTCCAAGGGAGACGGTAAGTTCTGCCTTAATGGGAGCAAAAGAAAGGCTGTGGAAAGATACTTGGTCCTTTCCTTGCCCATCTCATGGACAGACAGTCCTCAGATTCAAAGATCTTCTCATTATACCCTTGCATCCAAAGACCCCTGTTATCAAGCTGGCTCAGAACTTTAACTCCAATACAGACTATTCAGATCCCGTTTCATAGTTTTGCTTCAGTGAGAGCCAAATAATTCACTCTTTTCCCAGTAAGATCAGCAGTGAAGCCAAGACGCCCATTATCACCACTACTAGTCAATATTGTACTAGAAATGCTCGCTCGCTAGAGCAGAAAGAGAAGAAATGGAAAGAATTAGAACAGGCAATGAGGAAACAAAACTATTGCCCTTTGCATGATATCATGGCTTAGATTAGAGATTAGAGAATCCCAGAAAATCAGCTAGATGAAACAATGAACAACTTTAGCAAAATATAAAATGCATTACCATCAAAGCTGAGCAGCAAGTGATAGAAAAAGAAATGCCATGTAAAGTTACTGTAGACAATATAAAACACTTGGGAGTCTTCCTGCCAACACAAGCCCAGGAACTATGAACACAAATGCAAGACTTTGATATAATCAGATCTAAATGACTGGAAAAACACTAATTATTCATGGGCAGGCCAAGACACTACAATAAAAATGGCAATTCTACCTAGTCAGTGCCATACCAATTAAACTACCAAAACATCATTTTATAGAGCTAAAAAAAAGAGTAGCAAAATTCATCTGGAAGAATAAAAGATCAAGGATATCAAGGGAATGAATGAAAATAAAATGTGGCTTAGCAGGACCAGACCTCAAACTGTACTCTGTGAATCTTGAAATTTCTCAGACTTGTGAATGTTAAAAATTTCCCCACTGGGGAATTCTCCATTGGAATAATTCCCTACTGGGAACATTCCCCATTTAAATGTAAGAACTCTACTTGGATCAGAAATGGAAAGACCTCTACTCCACCCTACTTAGGACTGCTTTAGGGAAGAAAAGCTCCTTGCAGAACAATGGAAAGTACTTAAGCCCATACTTAGGCCATGCCTATTTTTACAATTAACTACAAAGGGATGCTAAGTACCTATAAAGGTCAGGTAACTTGTGAACTTACAAGGAGCAAAGAGGTGAAAACTTACTCAGAGCTTTCCTGATGTGAATTACTCAGAAGTTTTAGCCTACCCAGAAAAGGTGAGAACAAGATGTGAATTAAGAATGGTCTGTCCTTTGAAAAACGTCTACTGTGATTGGTGGATGTAAGAATTTAGGTGATACACTGTGGTACAATCGAAGGTGATGGACTTCTCCATTAGTGTCAATGCAGTGTCCCTGAACAATCTGCAGGGATCTAAAAAATACTATCCACAAGCAGAGGATAAACTGTGGGAGTAAAAGCACCGATGAAAAGCAACTGCTTGACTACAGGGGTGGAGGGGATATGACTGAGGAGAGACTCTAAATGAACACTCTAGTGCAGATACCAACAACAGGGAAATGGGTTCGAGTCAAGAACACATGTGATAACCAGTGGAATCGTCGGCTATGGGAGAGGGAAAGGCGGGGGGAAATGGAATAATGAACTAAAGGGATTCCATGTGAACTGGAAGGACCTCCAGGAAGTGATGCAGAGCGAGAGGAGCAGAACCAGGAGAACATTGTACACAGAGACTGATACATTGTGGTACAATTGAATGTAATGGACTTCTCCACTAGTGGCAATGCAATGTCCCTGAACAATCTGCAGGGATCTATAAGAAAGAACACAAGCAGAGGAAAAACTGTGGGAGTAAAAACACAGAAGGAAAACAACTGCTTGATTACATGGGTAGAGGGGATATGATTGGGGATATAAACCCTAAATGAACATCAACAGCATAGAAATGGGTTCTGATCAAGGACACATGTAATACCAGATGAAATTGCACATTGGCTACAGGAAGGGTGGGGTGAGGGGAGGGAGGAATGGAATATGATTTTTGTAATCAAGGAATAATGTTTGAAATTGACCAAATAAAATTAAAAAAAAAACTCAGCTACCACTCACACCCATCAGATTAGCTAAGAGGAAAGAAAAGGAAAATGACATATGTTGGAGGGGAAGTGGGAAAATAGGGGCACTAATGTTGAGTTGGCAGCTAGATAGCAAAGTAGATAAGAGTTCTGGACCTCTAGTCAGGAAGTTCCCGAGTTCATCTTCCTGTGTTCAAATCTGGCCTCATACACTAATTATCTGTGTGACCCTGGGCAAGTCACTTAACTTCTGTTTGCCTCAATTTCCTCATCTCTAAAATAAGGTGGCAAGGAAATTGGCAAACCACTCCAGTATCTTTGCCAAGAAAATGGCAAACGGTCACAACTGAAACTGAACGAGAAATGCACTGTTGGTAGAGTTGTCATCTAACTGTTATATCTAAAATTAACATATCTCTTAGTTATTATTTTTATAAAGTTTATTAATAGAAAGGTCGATAACCACAGAGTTAAAGTTTCTGCTTTAAGTTCCCAGACCACGTGTGCCTAGCCTCCAAGTATCTTCCTCTCCCCCATTACATGTCTCTCTCCAGCTGTCCACGCAAAGAAGCCCCAGGTGAGCTCTGCTCCTTTCTTTTTTTGATGTACAGCACATTCACAGACATAACTCTAGAATGTGAAGAATGTTGACAGACAGGTCAGCAACCCAGGGCGGGGGATAAGATCCCCTCAGTACATAACCATTCTGGAGTGCAATTTGAAACTCTGCCTAAAGGGCTCTAACTATGCCTCTCCCCTTTGGCCCAGCAAAAAATACATACATGTGTATGTATGTATGTGTGTGTACATATGTGTACATACACACACACCACTACTAGGTCCCAAAGAGATCAATTAAAGAGGAAAGGACCTACTTGTACAAAAATATTTATAGCAGCACTTTTTGTGGGGGCAAAGAATTAGAAACTGAAGGACATCATTTGAGGAATGGCTGAACAAATTGGGGTACGTGTCGATGATGGAATACTATTGTGCCATAAGGAGTGATGAACAGGAAGATTTTAGAAAAACCTGGAAAGATCTACATGAACTGATGCAAAGTGAAGTGAGTAGAACCAGAGGAGCCTTGTACATAGTCACGGCAGTAGTTGGTGTCTGATGATCCACTGTGAATTTACGCTCAATGATACAATGATATCACCAAGATGATTCCAAAGGGCTCAAGAGGAAAAATGCTCTCCACCTCCCAAGAAAGAACTGATGGAGTTTGAAAGCAGATCAAAGCCGACTACTTTTCACTTTACTATTTAGGAGAATTTTTTTGGTCTGTGTTTTCTTTCACGATACATTTGGCACAATTGCACATGTTTTCCATGCATCTTTTTCCCTAACTCAATGTGATTATGAATTGGGTAGGGCAGGATTTATGAGACAGGACTGGGGCCAAACTTAAGGGTGAGGCAACCATTTGTGAAGCCCTCTAAAAACTGAAACAGAAACTTCGTGGTGGCAATAATAGCAGGCCCTGGAACTGTGACCTGTGTTTGCCTCACCTGATAATTGTTAGCGCTGACTCAGTAGTTAATAAATAAGCTGAAGAGGCCCATCAACAAAGAAAGAGTATTGGGAGCCTAAGCCTTTTGTGTATAAAGATCATTCCAGCTATGGTTGAAAATAGGAAATCCTGAATTACCAAGATTTTCCACAAACTAGTGATTAAGCATTGCTTTGTGCTTCTGGGGTGCAGGAACGGAAGGAAGAAAGAAGTTCATTCTCTTGGAGGAAAGCCGTTGCGGCTCAGCACCACTTACTGGCCAGTTACAGCCTTTCAACAGCCTCAGCTACCTGATGGATGAACTCCACAGGAAAAGTAATGCAAAGAAGATAACAACACAAAAGACCTGATCAAGAAGAGCTGAAGGAGCTGGAGACCGCTTCAACTGTCTGAAAAATAACTGGGAATCCTCCTGCGAGAAACAGTCCTGGCCATTCCATGGCCACCTTTAACCCAACTGTATACATAGCACGCACGCAAGCACACACACGGACCTCAAACAGGCTAGGAGAAAAGAGAACAAAAGGTTGCCAAAATAGGTGCAACAACACTTGCAATGAGAGTAAAAAACTGGCAACAAAGTGGACAGCCACTGATTGAGCAACTGCTCAGCAAAGAGTGGGAAAACCAAATGACCAGATGAAGTAGAGTGGAGGAAAATAGGTCCAGTACAGTCTGCACAATTATGTCGGGAATAAAAAGGAGAACAAAGTCATCACAATTCTGATTGATGCAAAGATCAATGTCACCTCCCAAGTACTGAGAATAAAACATGCCCTCTTCTCCTCAGTGGAAAGAGGTAGGAGCGGGATAGATGAAGACACAGGCAATTTGTAGGATGCTCTCTTTTTCCTCAAAGGGAGGGTTCTAGAAGTAGAAATGGGTGTTGGGAAATTATTATAAAGTGACAGGGAGGGGCAGCTAGGTAATACAGTGGATAGAGTGCCAGACCTGGAGTTAAGGGGTCCTGGGTTCAAATGTGGCCACAGACCCTTCCTAGCTGTGTGACCCTGAGCAAACCTGTTTGCCTACCCATTATCCTTCTGTCTTAGAGTGATACTAAGACAGAAAGTAAGGGTTTATCCAAAAGAAGAGAAAGTGACAGTGATGTTGAAAAGAGCACCAATAAAAACATTTATTTTTAAATTAAATTTTACTTCTTCAATTATTAAGCATTTTTTTCTCCTGCCAACTTCCTCCTTTGCAAAAGGAAATTTTCCCTCCCCTCTTTTCACTATGTGTACCTGGAGTGAGTTTCTAGGCATGAACCTGGAAGCGAGGACTGGGTGAGGGAAATCATTGGATAAATATAGTCACAGGATTAACAACAGCCAGAAAAAAATGGAGCAATTGAGTTAAGAATATCATGAGACCAGGAGGGCAAGATGATCTTCCCTGCAATACCCCTTGAACTTCCCCCCTGGGTGGCCTAGGCAAATTAGAAAACCATAGTTGGCTCCTGAGATGTCACATGTGAGAGTTAGTGGGCAGAGAATAGGCCTGATAAACTGAGGCAAGAGGAGAGCTCGCTCTCTTCACTTCCATGATCATGGGTGACTGCTCTCTTGAGTGTTGGTGTGGTAGGGGGACCAAAATGGCAGCCATTGATTTAGCAAGCTAATGTATCAGTAAGTAAATCTTTCTCCTATTTTTCTATCTTTTCTCCTATTACTTTTGATTTAATAAAATTATAAGATTTAGGGCCAGGCTTATAATTTTAATTCTTAGGCCCCTCACTGGAAAAACAAACTGTATCCTAGATAGGTAGATAGATAGATAGAATCAAGTCAAACAAATTCCCATATCGGCAATGTTAAAAAAGTCTGTATCTCATTCTGCATATTTAGCCCCTTACTTACCTCTCTTTGAAGAACTGAGTAGCAACTTTCAACATTGCTTCTCTTAAGTCATGGTTACCAATCTGCACCTCTGGAGGCCTTACGTTTTTCAAAACTGCATTTGTATGTTATAGTTAAATATTGTTCCTATAAACCCATATATTTAATATGTTGTTGTTGTCGTTCTGCCGTTTTAGTTATGCCTGACTGATGTGGTTTGCCATTTTCTTCCCCAGCTCATTTTAGAGATGAGCAAAGAAGTGACTTGACCAGGGTCACAAAGCTAGTAAGGGACTTGATTTGACAAGGGATACGCTGGATTTGAATTCAGCAAGATGAGTCTTCCTGACTCCAGGCCCAGCACTCTATCCACCATGCCACCTCGCTACAGAGCCTCTGGTCCTAAACATCAGATGGCAATAACATGCTCTCCTACCCTCGGGTGACAGGAGGGACACTACAGCTTCAAAGTGTTGTTGGTCAGTTACTTATGCTTAACTGTTTTCCTTCTTTACCCAGAAGGATCAAATGGCTGAGATAGTGGTGAGGATATTAGGAAGTGACTACAGTATGAAAAACAAAAGACACCCATAAAATCTAAAACAGTGACAAGTTGAAGACTCTCCTCCCTCTCTGCACATATAGCGAGAGAGGGGAGTCTAGAACAATTGCATTTTCTTGAGCTGGTTACACTGAATAGCCTCATACAATCCATTATTCACTTAACAGTGTCAGTAACAAAATGATTTGGATGATTTTGCATTGCTGATGGGGAAAGGAGCTAGGAAAAGGCACAGACAGAACAGAGCCAGAGGGAGCTATGTGTTCTGTTATCAAACACCGCCCTGCTTCAGGCACCTCATCTAGGGCAGAGAAGAAGTTATCCCCATCTAATAAGTCAATGGAGGCACAGAGGTTAGGTGGCTTGTTGGAGGCCATCCAGGGGAAAATGGGGAACTGTGTCTATAGCTATGGGGGGGGGGGGGGCAGAAAGAATGAGGGTAGTTAAAGGAGCCATCTGATTTGATCATTAGAATGTCACTTGTAAACCTGAGAGACATCAGTTTGAGTTTAGTGGTAGACCAGGGCAGAAGCCATATTGTGAGAGATAAGGAGCCATTAGGCAGTGAAGAAGGAGAAAGGAAAGAAACTGAACTAAGCATTTTGATAACAGATTTACATCTGAAAGGACCTAAGAGGCCATCTAGTCTGATCCCTTCATTTTGCAGAGGAGGAAACTGAGACCCAGAGAGGTAACATGACTCATCCAAGGTCACACAGATGGCACTGTGGCAAAGCCAGAATTCCTATTTGAATTGTCGGACTCCAAACCTAATGGTCTTTCTACTATTTCCCTACTGATCTCTGACAGTATAAAGGCTGCAGAGGGCCCAAAGAGAATAAGGATTGAGAAAAGACCAGTGGTTCTGGCAACAAAGAGACCGCTGGTAACTGGAGAGAGCAATTTAAATGCAATGATGAAATCAGAAGCCAGATCGTAAAGGGGAAAGGCGAGAGGGAGAGCAGAAACAGTGGACGTACCCCTTATGGATGGCCTTTTCAGGTCATCTAGCTTTGCTGCACCAAGGCATAGGAAAAAAGGATGCCAGTGAGGATAGAGGATCAAGGGAGAGTTTTTTCAGGCTGGGAAAGATATAGGCATGTTTGTAGGCAGCAAGGAATGGGCCAGTAGACAGGAAGAGACTGAAAATAAGTGAGAGTAGCGATGTCAGAGAGGGGGGGCAACCTGTTAGAGGAGGTGAGACAGGATGGGATTGCTTGTGCAGGTATAGGGGCCAGTTTTCTGGCTGAGGCAAATCAGCATCTGATCATTTTTGTAGACCTATAAGAAGACTACATGGGTATTCCTAGCAGAGTTTCCAGGGTTTGGGGGCTCCTTGACCGAGAAGCTGCCCCAAGTAGAAAGGAAGCAATCCTTCCATACCTTCCCTTTGTCTATAATTGGCTGGAAAGTTAAAATCACGGTTTGTTCATTTGTTTTGTTTTTAAATTCTTACCTTCTCACTTAGAATCAATACTGTGTATTGGTTCTGAGCCAAAAAAAGCAGTAAGGGCTAGGCCAGTGATGGTGAGACTTTTAGAGACATAGTACCAGGCCCTGCCCCCACCCCCCAGACCAAGTGCTGTACCACCTTCTCTCCCCCCAACCCCTCTTTACCCCAGATAGCGGAGGGGAGGAAGGCCTGAGATCATATTTGAACCCAGGTCCTCCCAACTCCAGGCCTGGCTCTCTATCCACTGAACTACTGAGTTGCCCCTGAAGTCCACTGTTTGCTACAACAGGAAGCTAGAGGAAGGGCAGGGCCAACCAGCCTATATTTTCCTTCTGTTGTAATTCCCTGGTGCCTTATTTTTCTTCTATTCTCCTTTGGGTTTCCCCACTGGTTATGTGCTGCAGCCTGCTCACATCCACTACATATGTATCATCTTTCTGTTGGTCTTGATGGGACACTCATCTTTAGTTCTTTCCCAAAAAGATCAAAGGAAGTGGAAGAGGACCCAGAGGTACAAAAGTAGCTTTTTTTGGAGTAATGAAAACTAAATCAATTTGAAAATGGTTCAACAAATTATGGCAAAGGAATACAACATAAGAATATTGTGCTGTAAAAAATGATGAAAAGGATATTTTAAGAGAAATCCGAGAAGACATATGAACTGATGC
The DNA here is from genome assembly GCF_027887165.1 of Monodelphis domestica. Lineage (NCBI taxonomy): Eukaryota > Metazoa > Chordata > Mammalia > Didelphimorphia > Didelphidae > Monodelphis > Monodelphis domestica. The sequence goes on from NC_077235.1 coordinate 9,337,066, forward strand.
AGAGTAAAGTAAGTAAGAGCAGGGGAACAACTTGTACAATAATATAAAGACAACTCTGAGTGACTCGAGGATTCTGATCAACACATTGATCCAAAAGACTGATAATTTTATCTTGACAGAAAAGTCATAAACTCGGGCCTATAAGTAGCAGCATCGCATAAAGCAGAAACAGTGCAGAATAAGCGAGTTTAAAGAATCAGATGGTGAGAGATCCAACTAAGTAAATGCATTCCAAGGGCATCCAAGGAGGAAAGCGGAAGGACTACAAAGAAAAGAAAAACAGAAAAGATTTTAAAGCATTATTTCAACAAACTGCTTTCTTCATCAAGGACGGGGAAACTAAAACACTTGAACCCCAAAAGCACAATCTTAAATATATTTAGGGAAGAGACAGAGATATCTTTCTGTGGGTCTTGAGGAGACATTCATTTTTAGTTCTCTCTGAAAGATGAAAAGAAGAGGAAAAAAGACCCAGAGGACTAAAGAAATACAAAGGCAAAAGCAGTCAAAGTGGCCCAAGTACATATTGAGAAGATCCATGTTGGAAGTAGCATAATCATGAGATCACTGAGAGACTGATCCACAGGGTATCTGAAATAAAGATACTCAAAGCATGGGAGAAGGTGGCCAAGGGAGCATCAATAATGACTGACCTGTATGCTTACTCTCCTAGCGATACAAAATCTTTGGGAGTCTTTTTATGAGTCATGAATTAAGGGCATCCTCAATGACAGCATTAGTAGTAAGCAAATAGGCTTCCACAATAGATATTCAACAATAAACCACATGTTAAGTTGTAGAGAATATAAGATTCCCATCTGCTTAATATTTATTACCCCCCCCCAAATCTCAATTTTCAGTTCAATAAACAGTGCTTAAAGCACCTAATCTGTACCAGAAACTGTACTGAAAGCTGGAGATGCATATAAGAAAAAGACAGACAGTCCCTGCCTTCCAAGAGCTTAGCAATCTAAGGTGGGAAAACCATGCACAAAAGGAAACTAAAAAGTGAGAAAAGGGGTGGGAAGGGACACCAGAGAGTACTCTTCCTGAGACAAGGATATTCTTGTCTCTGCTGATGAAAAATGGAGAATTACCAGGGGAAAAGGAAGGCTGTGGGAGGAGGTTGGTGCTCTACTCTCCAGCCCTCCAATCAGAAGGAGGTGCTAAGTATAAAAAAAGAGAGTCAACATGGTAGTGAGATGTTACAGGATCCGCTTGGCCTACCATGATGGTTTGTGGAATTGAAACCAGGCAGAGTTCCTGGTGGAAAATGGAGAGTTGAATCGGATTTAACAAAACAAAATGCTGTCTTATAGCAAGATGTTTCTAGGTTTAATAATCCAGTCAAAAATGGGAAGTTCTTGAAGCCCTGTTGGGCCGTTGTGACCACCACTTTCTTGGCTATCATTCACTAAGCTTTGTCCTCAGAATATATTCCAGAGATTTGTCAGGAATTGAACTACGCTGACCTGTAGTTGGCAAATTTCCTTCTGCTGTACAATTTTTTTAACGGAAAGATTATCTTCCCTTCTCTAGTGCCATGGTATTTCCTTCATATTCATGATCTCTCAAAGAACCCTGACTGAGGAAAGTTCTAAGAAGTACTTGAGATTTGAGCTCTGCAGCCCAAAGCTGCTTTCTGGTTGGGGTGTGAGTAATGCCTGTCAGAAAAGCCAAAAATAATTCACTTAAGTTGCATATAGAAATTCAGTTTTTAGATTTGACCTTTTCTAAATGACCTGGTAAAGTCTTCTTAACTTTTGGTGGAGGGATGAGACAGGATTTAGTCGATTTTTATTTGTTTTACATCATTCATTCAGTAAGAATTTAATGAGAGGATGTATATATACTGTGCTGTGTTCCAGGGTGATACTTTCTTAACTATACCCATGATTTCATTAGTGCAAGGAAATTCCCTCTAATGAGATGGAGATCAGCAACTGGTCTAACACTGAAAACACTGAGATATTTTCCCAGGGAGCTGAGAAATTAAACACTCAGAGAATAAGAGACTTGTCCAGAGTCATGAATCTAGTTGGTGTCAAAGATGGGACTTGTGAAGATTCAAATTGTCTCCTTCCTTCCCTTCCCTCCCCCTTCCCAGTGATGGTAAGTAATTTGATCTGGCTGGGTTATACACGTATTATCATGCAAAATCCTTCGCTATATTTTTCATTGTTTTAAGAGCACGCTCATATAAAATCAAAGTAAAAACTGAAATAAGCTAAGGTGAAAAGTCATCTGCTTTCATCTGCTTTCTGACTCCAACAGTTCTATCTCTGAAGGTGGAGAGCATTCTTTGTCATGAATCCCTCAGAAGTGTCCCAGACCATTGTATTGCTGAGAGCAGCTAAGTGGTTCACAGTTGATTATTCCACAATATTGTTGGTACTATGTACAAAGTTCTCTGATTCTGTTTATTTCACTCTGCATCAGTTCACATGGGTCTTTTCAGCACTCTCTGAAATCATCTTGCTCATCATTCCTTACAGCACAATGGTATTCCATCACCATCATATAGCATGATTTGCTCAGCCATTCCCCAATTTCCAATTTTAGGGAGGTGAGACTTTTTCTTCCTGCCTCTGAGGCCAGCTCTCTTACCCCCTGTGCCATGAGATCTCTCATGACTTTAAGGAAACTGGTGGACTCAGACTCATGCTTATTCTACTAAATGTATCGCATACACTTTGAATGATTATGGGTCAAAATCAGTAATATAGAGAACTCTTTCATTTCCATCAAATTAGCCTTCATGGCTAACGCTTCCTCTTGAGCATTTGCCATATCCATACGAGACGTACCTGGCACGGCTAATCCCCTTTGCCAGATACACTGATGGCACAAATAGCTAGGAGGGTCCCTTTCAGGGCTGTCACATTACCATCTACCTGAGAATCCATCCAGAAGTCTGAGATAACTTCCTTCTGCTCAAAAGGGAACTTCATGAACAACAGCTAACCATTGGAGAAATCATACCAAACAGGGAAGAGTTCCAGTTTTTAATGCCCTCCAAGGGCTCCTGTGTTTAAAGAAATAAAAAGGAACTAATTCTCTCCTCCTCCCCCTTTTCCTGCAATGGAAGGTTGAGGCCATGGATGGGGAGGGGGAGGCAGGTTTCACTTCCACCAAGATCAGGCTGCCTTCATCATGGAAGAAGACAGGCAACTTTTCATGCTGTTAAATCACTGGATAAAACCTCCAATAAGGCCACTGTCTTTACTTCTTGAGCTATGGGCTTGACCACATTGATTTCAGAAGCTGTCTGTCTCCTGCTGTCCCTTTCTAGGTCCCTAAGAAGTGATGTAATAGGACTTAGGAACATGCCAAAACTGCCAACTTGCTTTACTCTTTTACAGCTTGGAATGAGCACCTGCCTTTCCAGTCTACCCCTACCAGGTACTCTGCAATCCAGGGCCATGGACCTCTATTGCTCCCTACCCATGACACTCCATCTGATAGCTCTGGCCATTCCCAACGGCTGTCCTCCGTGCCTGGAATGCTCTCTCTCCTCATCTCTGCCTTCAGCTGAAATCCCCTCTTCTGCAAGAAGTCTTGGCTGGGCCCCCTTAAAGCTGGATTAACTCCAATTTATCCTGTATTTCTCTTGTTTGTATATACATGCTTACATGTTGTCTCCTCCATTAGACAGGAAGTTCCCTGAAAGTCTTTGGGCTTTCTTTGTATTCCTAATGATTAGTATGATGGCTGATGCGTAGTAGGTACTTAAATATATGTTTATTGATTGACTGGTCTACATGGCATTATGTGATCTTGTTTATGGCCTATCATGCTTGCATCTCAGAACAAAGCAGCAAAACCAAAAATGGGCTCTGTGCCCCCATTTGAAGTTTTCTTGGCAAAGACACAGGAATGGTTTATCATTTCTCTCTGGCTCATCTGACAGATGAGAAAAACTGGGTGAAGTGACTCACCCAGTCACACAGCTAGTAAGTATCAGAGGCCAGATATGAACTCAGGAAGATGAGGCTTCCTGATTCCAGGCCCTGGGTTCTATTCACTGTACCACCCAGCTGTCCTAAGGCCTCGTTTTCAGTCCTTTTGAATTCTTCCTATGACTTTCTCTTGACACCATGACTTACTACCTTGTCCTGACTCTTTTTTTGTCAAATAAAATTGATAGGGGACTGAGATGGCTATCAGGAGAGGGCCAGGGACTGCAAAGGGATGAAGGGGAAAGGAAGAGAGAAGAAGGTAGCACCTGGGTCCCAGGATTAATAGCAACACTTGTACCCTTTACTCTTTTTTTCCCACTTTGCCACCTTCCTCTCCACTTTTCTCCATCTCCCTTCCTCACTCTCTCCCTCTGTTCCCCTTTTCTCAATGTTTCTTCTCCCCATTTCCTCATTTCTCTCTCTTCATTTTTCTCTTTTCCTTCTCTTCCTTTTCAAGTCTCTTTCCTCCTTTCCCTATTTCTCGTAGAAAAATAAAATGCCTATGTTTATATATTCAGAGCTCTCTGGGGAAAAAATAAACATTGCAAAGGCACCAGTCACTGTGCTAAATGCTTTACAAATACTCTCTCATTTGACGCTCACAATATTCATAGGAAGCAGATGTTATTACCTCCATTTTATAAGTAAAGTGTTGCAAACAGAGGCTAAGTAGTATGCGCAGGGTCACGCTATCAAGTGTCTGAGGCTGTATTTGAACTCAGGTCTTCTCGATTTCAACGTCAGCACTCTATCTGATGCATCACATAAATGCCTCCTCAAAATACTAGGAATAAGGAATAGGTCTGTGATTTCACTGGCATGGGGAATGACCAGGTAAGGAAATTCTCTTGCCCAATGCGGGTGGCACCCTCCAGACAACTTTTTATATTAGAGAGTTTCCTAGAGCATTGATTGAGAGGTTAATTGACTTATCTAGTATATATTACATTACATCATATATTATGTTATATATACCTAGTGTACATTATATAACCAAGTCTGCATCTTCGAAGACAATTCTATATACTCCCCTACCTTTTATGGAAATAATAAATTCCTTTTTTTAAATGCCTTTGAAAGATGGAGTCAAGATGGTGGGGCAGAGGGAGTATTCCAAATGAACTCTCTGAGCAATTTTAAAATGACGTCAAATTAAACTAACAAAAGGTGAGGGGTTTGAGACATAACTTCGGAGGTCAGAGAAGGAGGTCTGTGACACTGGGCTAAGGGACATCCCTGACCACATGCCATGGCAACAGCAGCTCTGAGTCTTGGAAATGGCTTGGAAGTAGCAGCAGCTTCGGGAGCTCCTAGCCCAGAGAAGGTAAGGATGGCTGTTTAGAATGAGATTGCAGGGAACTCCTGGGTTAGCACTAAATTTAGGATTAGATAAAAAGGGTTTGCCACTTCCAGTGCACATACTCAGTTCTAGGAAGAAGTTTCAGGGTGGAGAGGAGAACAAGCAAGTATGGCCACAAGGGAACAGGGGCCCCTTGGAGTAAGGACCAGAGCATAAACCAGGAGTACAGCAACCACACCTCTCCCCAAGACACATCCAGGAACTATATGAACACAATTACAAAATGCTTTTTACACAAATATAGACAGATCCAAACAAGCAGAGAATTAATACATGCTATGCTCATGGATAGGCTAAGCCAATATAGTAAAACTGACAATTCTACATAAATTTATTTTCTTATTCAGTGACATACCAGCCACCTCCAAAATAATTATTTTACAGTTAGAAAAAATAATAACAAAATATATCTGGAAAAATAAAAGGTAAAGAACATAAAGTAAAAGAAGGCAGCCTACTTTACCAGATATCAAACTATCTTTCAAAGCAGGAATCATCAAAGCAATCAGGTATTGGCTGAGAAATAGATGAGTAATAGATCAGTGGAAAATAGATTTGCATAATATACCTAGGTATTATGCATAAAACACTATATGGCCTTAGTAATCTAGTGCTTGATAAACACAAAGATCCCAGCTATTGGGGAAAGAGCTCAGTAATTGACAAAAATTGTGGAGAAAGCTAGAAAGCTGTTTGGTAGAAACCAGGCATAGACCAACATCTCGCATCTTATACTAAAATAAGGTCAAAACAGGTACAGGATTTAGACAGAAATGGTGATATCAGAAAATTAAAGAAAGAGTTTGTGACCAAATGACATAAGAGAAAATCAAAGGAAGTAAAATAGATAATTTTTTGCACAAATAAAAACAATCAGCTAAAATTAGAAGGAAGGCAAAAAACTGGGAAGGGATTTATAGCAAGTTTTTCTAATAATGGTCTCATTTCTCAAATACAGAAGAAACTGAGCCAAATTTCTAAAAACACGAGTCAGGTAGACCCAAGATGGCAGCTTAGTAGCAGCGAAAGCTGAAACCCCTCTAACAATCCTTCCAAATCAAAAGTGCCTCAAAATGACAGGAGTCAAAATTCAAAAGCAAGACGGAGTGAGGGGGCTCTTCCACTGAACACAGCTTAAAAGATAAGCAGAGAGAGTTGATTTTCACAGGATAAGGGGGAACCAAAAGCAAAACTTCACAGGAGTGCTGACCAACCACCTCCCACCTTCTGGTCCAAGTTCTGAACCTGGGTATAGGCCAACTTTGGGAACCCCAGTACCCAAGCTATACCAACAAAAGAGCACCTCAGATTCATCCCTTTGAGTCCTAGGCTCACAGTAAGGCCTAGAAGTCCTTAGCACTGGGCCCTTTCAAGCCTGCAGTGCTGAGGTGAAGACCTAGCCTTAGGACAAAACAGCTCACAGTGCCAAGCCCTGCAAGCCAGTAGTAGAGGAGACAGAATCATAAACTTTCAGAATTCCCAGCCCACAGGCAAAAAAAAAGGCTGAGGAAATGAGCAAACAGCAAAAGAAACTCCTAACCCTAGAAAATTTCTTTGGTGACAAATAGCAAAGCACAGAATCAACTGAAGACAGTAACATCCAAGCAACCACATACAAAACCTTGAAGAAAAATGGAAATGGTTCTTGATCTCTGGAAGAATTCAAAAAGGTATTCAAAAATCAAATAAGACAGGTCAAAGAAAAATGGGAAAAAGAAATAAAAGTAATGCAAAAAGAAAATAACTGCAAATTGGTCGATGAGAAAAAGAGGCACAAAAAAAATCCAATGAAGAAAAGAGTTTCTTAAGAAATAAAATTGACCAACTAGAAAAAGAGGCAAAAAAAATCCAATGAAGAAAAGAGTTCCATGAAAAGTAGAATGAACCAAATGGAAAAGGAGGATCAAAAGGCCATGACAGAAATTCAGTTTTTATAAATTAAAACTGGGCAAATAGAAGCTAATGACTTCACAAAACATCAAGAAACAATAAATCAAAAACAAAACAATGAAACAATATAAGAAAATATTTAAATTCCCATTGAAAAAACAAGTGACCTGGAAAATAAAACCAAGATAGACAATTTAAGAATTATTGGGCTACCTAAAAGTCATGATGGTTAAAAAAGGGAAGTCTAGATATCATGTTACAAAAAATTATCCAAGAAAACTGCCCTGATATTCTTTTTAATTTGATTTGATTTGATTTTTTACTTTTATCCATGGTTACATGATTCTTGTTGTCTCCCTCCCCTCTTCCCTCCTGGAGTGGACAAGCAATTTCACTAGGTTATACATATATTACCACTCAAATATTACTTCCATATTATTCATTTTTGTAATAGAGTAATCTTTTAAAACCCAAACCCCAAACTATATACCCATATAAACAAGTGATAAATCACATGGGTTTTTGTCTGGATTTCTACTCCCATAGTTCTTTCTTTGGAAGCAGAGAGCATTTTTTTCTCATAATTCTCTCAGAGTTGTCCTGGATCATTACATTTGATTGTCCCACAATTTTTCAGTTACTATGCATAATGTTCTTCTGGTTCTGTTTATTTCACTCTGTATCAGTTCATGTAGGTCTTTCCAGTTCTTATAGAAATCAAGCAGTTCATCATTCCTTATAGCACAATAGTATTCCATCACCATCCTATACCACAATTTGTTTACCCATTCCCCAATTGAGGGGCATCCCCTCATTTTCCAATTTTTGGCCACCACAAAAAGCACCGATATAAATATTTTCATACAAACAGAAGCTTTCCCATTTTTTTATCTCTTTGAGATACAAACCCAGTAATGGTATTGCTGGATCAAAGGACATGTATTCTTTTAAAGCCCCTTGCTACCCTGATATTCTTGAACAAGAAGATAATACAAAAATTGAAACAATCCACAGATCACCTCCTGCAATAAATCACCAAATGTCAATCCCCAGGAATGTAATAGGCAAGTTCAAGAGCTCCTAGGCCTAAGAGAAAATACTGCAAGCAGCCAGACAAATGGTCAAAGGATATGAACAAAATTTTCAGAAGAAGAAATTAAAGCCTTATCAATTATCAATAGTAATATAAAAATTCTCTAAATAACTAATTATTAGAGAAATGCAAATTAAAACAACTGAGGCACCACCGCACACCTATCAGTTTAGCTAACATGACAGAAAATGAAAATGACAAACACTGGAGGGAATGTAGAAAAACAGGTACACTAATGAACTGTTGGTAGAGTTGTGAACTGTTCCAACCATTCTTGAGAACAAATTAGAATGATTCTTATTGACCCAGCAATACCCCTAATAGATCTGTATCCCAAAGAAGATCAAAGACCAGAAAGTAAAAAGATCTATATGTACAAAAATATTCGTGGTAGCTGGAAATTGAGGGGATGTTCATCAACTGGGGAAAGTGGAATAAGTTGTGGTATATGATCGTGATGAGATACTATTGTTCTATAAGAAATGACAAGGGAGATGATTTCAGAAAAACCTGGAAAGACTAACATGAACTGATACAAAGTGAAATGAGCAGATCCAAGAGAACACTGTACACAATTACAGCAATACTATAAAGACCATTAACTGTGAAGGATTTAGCTACTCTAATCAATACAATGATCCAAGACAATTCCAAGGGATTCATGATGAAAAATGCTATCTACTCTCAGAGAGAGAACTGATGAACTCCAAGTGCAGACTGAAGCAAACTTTTTCCATTTTCTTTACTTTTCTTGTTTTTTGGGGGCAACATGGCTGACATGGGCACATGTTTTATTTGGTTTCACATGCATAATGGGTATCATACTGCTTGCCTTCTCAGTAGGTGAAGGAGGGAGAGAATTTAGAACTCAAAATTTTTTTTCAATATATGTCAAAAACATTTTTTTAAATGAAAGGCCAATACAAGACCTCAAACTATACTATAAAGCAGTAATCATCAAAACAACCTGGTACTGGCTAAGAAATAGAATGGTGGATTGATGAAATAGAATACATACACAATATACAGCGGTAAGTGACCTTTGTAGCCTAGTGTCTGATAAGCCCAAAGACCTTAACTTTTGGGGATATGAACTCACTATTTAACAAAAACTGCTGGGAAAACCAGAAAATAGTATGGCAAAAACAAGTTATAAACCAATATCTCACACCTTATACTAAGGTAAGGCCAAAATGGGTATATGATTTAGATATAAAGAGTGATACGATAAGTAAATTAGGAGAACACAGAATAGATCCATGAAGGGAAGAACTTATGACTAAACAAAAGACAGAGTATTATAAAATGTAAAATGAATAATTTTTACTATATTAAATTAAAGCATTTTGTCAGATGCAGATCAAAGCATATCATCTTTTACATTTATTGATTTACACTTTTATTTTGGGATTTTGGTTTTAAATATGGAAGCACGTTTTGCATGGTAGTACATGTATAATCTAGATCTAATTCCTTACCATCTCCAAAAGGTTGGAGGGAAAGCTGGGAGGGAGACAATTTGGATCTTATAATTTTAGAAAATGTATATTGAAAACTGTTATTCCATGGAATTGGGAAAATAAAATATCTTTGAATAAAAGGAAAAAATCCTTTTAATATGTACATGTTTCTATTGAAAGAATTTAAACTCTATGAAGGCAAGGGATGTTGCATTTTTGTTTTTTTGTCCTTTGTGCCTAGTACACTATTTGGTACAAAGGTACTTGACCAATGTGTGTTGCTTGACTGATTATGGGACATTGTAAACTCTAAGTCTGTAAATTCCTCAGGCTAGTCTCAAGATCGGAGATGGTACAGAATAAGGTTCCAAGAAGGATGTTTTGCCCTTCATTGTTTCTTTCTGTGTGAAGATTGGATTTAGCTATCTCCTGATTGTAACAATGAAGATACTTAGCTCTTCCTTTACTGTGAAGATTAAATTGTAATCCCCTGATTCTAACAATGAAAGTACTTGGCTCTTCCTTTATAGTGAAGCTAGAATTGTAATCCAGTGTATTTGAAGCATATCTACCCATTTTAACTACAAAAAGGTGTTAACTACAAAAGGTGAACTAAACAAAAAAGGTGTTAAGTAACCCCAAAAGGTATAATTTAACCAAAGAAGGTGTGAACTAAAGAGTGGGCAGTCCTGGAGAAAAGCTTCCGCTGTGATTGGTAGACATGAAATTTAGGGGAAGTGACACAAGAGAAAAAGATCTTTAAAAAGAGGACCAGAGGCCAGAAGAAGATATATTCAATTCGAGATCTCTGACTCAGAATTGGACTGGAGGAACTGGACCCCTTGAGGAACTCGTGCAGGAGACCTTGGTCTACTTTTATTTTAGATGGTCACCATTGGTGAGTGAAAGGCCGACTTAGTGACCCTTCCTTTCTCGGAGGTCTAAACCTCCAAGAAAGGTCCCTTGTCTGGAGACTTTTTTTTCCCTGGCTGGGGCTTAGAAATTCTAACTGATATCAGAAGAAGCCAGAGATCTCTCTCTCCTCCCCCTTTTCTCTCTTCCTTAATATCTTCCCTCTATTGTAAATAAACTACCATAAATTCCATTTTACTTAAGTATTTCATTTTGGGATTTAGAAATTAAATCCCTAGCAACCACCTATATTAAGTCCAACCACAATTAAATTTTAACATCTGCTTTATGAGGCTGTGGTTCATTAACCTTCTTTGAAATATTTTACAAACGAGTTTATGTTCTAATCCAGCATTGGATTTGGTAGTTATTTTGTTTTTAGCAAGTAAATCAACTCTTTGCTTCCTAAAGCATCCTCTAAGTTCTTTTGGCCTAATTGTTGGGGCAATTAACTTTCCATTGAGCAAATTTATTGTAAGTATTGACATTATTTATATTGTTGATGACCCGTATGTATTTTCAATTACTTGTTTAAATAGTTCTATTTTAAGTGGTTTCAACTATCCACCATCTTATTTCTTATTATTACTATTGTGTTTTTTTAAATCTGATATCAGCTCTGATGAGTTGATTTCAGAAATATCTGGCAAATTTTGATGGACACCTCTGTAAGGAACCTCTTCAGAGAATATCATTCCCTACCATGCTTGAGCCACCAATGTAGTGATCTCAGTCGCTGAGGACACTGATTGGTTTAGGTTCTGGAAGGTGGGAGGTCTAAAAGCAAGAGCTGCAAGGCCCAGTAGATGGGAGAAGTCAAATAGATTTACTCAAAGGAAATCAAGAAAAGACAACTGTTGGGTGGTAGTTGTAAAATCCTCAACTTTGTTGTCCCTCTTAGACCATAAGGTAACTACAAAATCAAGGCACAGAAAGCAGACCACACTGCACACACCAGGCAGAGATGGTAAAGAGACAGTGACTGAAGTAGAATTCAAATGCCAACCCCCTAGAGGCAGAGAATGTCTCACTGCTTAATCTCTTGTATCATTTCATATCATAACTAAATGCTTCTGCTACAGGATTGCAACATCTCCTTTGTATCTAGAAAAAGTTGTGACACATGGGGGTAGGCCACGGTTCAGAGAATTATTGCCCTGTCAAGACTCATGCTGAACAGGAGTTTCTTGGGGGTGGAGGAGGAAGGGTACGCGGCACCTCTAAGGGTAAAAAGGCATTTCAGAAACTTCAATCATTCTCTTATACACCTAAATCGCTCCCCACCCCCCAAAAGAAATCTCTGGGAAGGTGAACATTTATTTGATGTTGAACTTTCAAAATAAAAGTGAGCAAGCAGTGTGGGACTATTTCTAAACTCCTGGAAGTAGTGATCAGAGCACCAAAGAGCTATGACAAGAGGTACTAGTGCATCCTGCCTACACTGAGCCCTGTTTTGCCTCAGCCTGGAACACTACCAACAAACCATGTAGAAAGAACAATCATTTTAACAGCACCTCTTCCAAAAGAACATGCGGCTCATGATGGAAGGCCTCTTGTCCTCTTTCAAAGCTGGTTCTGTATGTGTGTCATCCATATCCCCACCCCCATCGCTAACCTCCCCATGACCATGACTCTCTCATGACCAAGCTAGCATGGGCTGGGCCATTTTTCCAAATGTGTAGACCTGAAAAGCTACAATGACAATAGTAGCATGGTACAGTGGAGAGAATGATGGCCTTGGGAACTTCATTAAAATTCAGCCTCTTCCAATGACCAACTACATGACCTTGGGAGAATCACTGGACTTCTCTGGGCCTTAGTTTCTTCATCTGTAAAATGGAGAGTAGAGCAGGTTGGACTAGATAACTCCAAAGATCCCCTCTATGTCTTGACCCCATGACAGTGAATGTATCTTCTTTAACTATAAACAACGATGAAATAATATATAACATTAATTGTATGTTTTGCGAAGTATTGATAAATTAATTTTGTTGCTATATACCATTATATATAAGTGGGAATTGTGTGTCAATTTTAAATGAAACTCTGTACTTTATCTTCATTAAGCTACAACTACTTATTGCCATGCCTGAGTGAGCCACACTGTTTACCAGCTGCCACTTCAAACAGTTTGGAAATTACCAAAGGCTAGAAGAGTGCCCCAAACTCCGACATGTGGCAAAGCTCTCATGGTGACTTGTCACCAGTTAGGAGGAGGATGGAGTAGCAGGGGGTGCATTGAAGAAAAGCAGGGACACGAAACAACTGGAATCCCCAAATTCATTTCCCATCTCGGTCCTTTCGCCAACAGTTGTGCCAGTTTCTGCGAGAGTCTCTGACAAATGCAGTTTGCTAAATTTAGCTTGGAAGGGTGTCATAACAACTCTGACAAGATTTTTCTCTGACCACAATGTGTTTTACCACAAGTGGTTCCTTTTTCCAGGCTCTGGCTTGAACACGTACAAACACTTCATCAGTTGCTCCAAACAGAAAGCTGCAGATCTGCCCTACTAGGGCAGGTAGGGTACAGAGCAGGCAAACTCAGCAGCAGTTGGAGTCACTAGAGGTGCCAATTCTGTAGCAGATACCCTACCTCGTTCAGTGTAAGGTCCTGGAGGGCAGGAGCTTTTCATTTTTGTTTCTGTAGCACCGGCACCTAGTACAGTGCCCAGGAAGTACTTGCTGAATTGACTCACATGGAATCCAGAAAGAACTCTACACCTCATGCCAGACTACATTCCCTGTTACTATGCCATGCAGTCATGACATAAAACAAAGTTGGAAATGAGCTTAGGGATCTTTTAGTTTCTCTCCATTTTATAGCTGAGGCAGCTGAGGCCCAGGGAGGTTAAAGCACTTGGTCAAGGTCTCACAAACCAAAAGCCCTTGTCTTGAAATTCAGCAATCTTTCCAGTATACCACTCTGGTCCTGCGTCACCCTGGGGAGTATAAATTACTAGGCAAATGGCCTCAGCCCACTGATATAACACTGACCCCCACCATGTTTCACAAATCTCCAAACTTGGGGCATGGGTACTTGCACAGGAAGTATTACTTGGAAATGGCCCTACAGAATTCTGGAGAGAAAAAGTAGAACAGAAATAAGGACAAGATCTGTGATTTTACTGACAGAAAACTCCCAGATGAGTAAACTCTCCTCTCTCAATGAAGGTTGGTACTGTCCCTGCAGTTGTCTTAGGGAGCTGCCTAAAAACCAGAAGTTACCTTACTCACAATCACATAGCCAGGACCTGAATGGAGATCTTGGCTTTGAAGCCAGTTCTCTAGTCACTATGTGCCATCCTGCTACCATCAAGGGGAGGAGAAAACAGGAAACTGATACTGAAGGACAATAAAGGAGAAATGAAAGAAAATGGAAAGAGAACAAATGGAACAGTGAGAGCAAAAAGGAGAACAAGGGAAGAGGAACAGTTTTCAGAAAAAGGGAGGCACCATCTACATGTAATAGCATTGCCTTCAGGCTGTCATTAATAGGATAGAGCAGAAAAAAAGTAAACCTATACCAAGAAAATTGAGAGGGACGAGATCAGTGAATTGGGCTTGCAACTTAAAAAAATTAGAAAAAGAACAAATTAAAAATCTCCAGATAAAAACTAAATAGGAAATCGTAAAAATTAAAGGAGAAATTAATCAAATTGAAAGTAAAAGAACTATTGAACTAATAATAAGACTAGGATCTGGTACTTTGAAAAAAACACATAAAATAGATGAAGTACTGGTTAATCTAATTTAAAAAAGAAAGAAGAGAATCAAATGAATAGTATCAAAGATGGAAAGGGCAACCTTGCCTCAAATGAAGAGGAAAGTAAGGTAATTATTAAGAACTATTATGCCCAATTACATGGCAATAAATATGGCAATCTAGGTAAAACGGGTGAATAGTTACAAAAAATAGAATACTTAAATAATCCCATCTCAGAAAAAAAAATTGAACAAGCCATCAAGGAACTCCCAAAGAAAAAAATCCCCAGGGTCTAATGGATTCACAAGTGAATTCTATCAAACATTCAAAGAACAGCTAATCCCAATACTATGCAAACTATTTCACAAAATAAGCAAAGAAAGAGTCTTACCAAATTCCAAATACCAAATTCCAAACAAATATGGTTCTGATTCCAAGGCCAGGCAGGTCAAAAACAGAGAAAGAAAACTACAGACCAATCTCCTTAATGAACATAGATGCAAAAATCTTAAATAGAATACTAGCACAAAGACTCCAGCAAGTGATCACAAGGGTTATTCATTATGACCAGGTAGGATTTATACCAGGAATTCAAGGATGGTTCAATATTAGGAAAACCATCCACAGACTTAACCATATCAATAACCAAAATAACAAAAGTCACATGATTATCTCAATAGATGCAGAGAAAGTGTCAAAAAATTCATTTATATTAAAAACACCAGAAAGTACAGAAATAGAAGGGCCATTCCTCAAAATAATAAATAGTATATATTTAAAACCAGCAGCAAGTATCATCTGCAATGAGGACAAGTTAGAAGACTTCCCTATAAGATCAGGAGTAAAGCAGGGATGCCCATTATCACCTCTATTATTTAATATTATACTAGACATGCTAGAGATAGCAATTAGAGAAGAGAAAGAATTAAAGGAATTAAAGTAGGCAGTGAGGAGAACAAGCTATCACTCTTTGCAGATAATATGATGCTCTACTTAAAGAATCCTAGAGAGTCAACTAAAAAGCTAGTGGAAATAATCAACAACTTTAGCAAGGTTGCAGGATACAAAATAAAACCACATAAATCATCAGAATTTCTATATATCTACAACACATCTCAACAGCAGGAATTAGAAAGAGAAATTCCATTCAAAATCACCCTAGACAATATAAAATACCTGGGAATCTATCTGCCGAGACAAACACAGGAACTATATGAACACAACTACAAAACACTCTCCACACAACTAAAACTAGACTTGAGCAATTGTAAAAACATTGATTGCTCATGGGTGGGATGAGCAAACATAATAAAAATGACCATCCTACCCAAATTAATTTACTTATTTAGTGCCATACCCATCGAACTACCAAAAAATTGTTTTATTGAATTAGAAAAAAACATAACAAAGTTCATTTGCAGGAACAAAAGATCAAGGATATCTAGGGAAATAATGAAAAAAATGCAAAGGAAGGAGGACTTGCAGTCCCAGATCTCAAACTATATTATAAAGCAGTGATCATCAAAACAATATGGTACTGGCTAAGAGACAGAAAGGAGGATTAGTGGAATAGACTTGGGGTAAATGACCTCAGCAAGACAGTTTATGACAAACCCAAAGACCCCAGCTTTTGGGACCAAAATCCAATATTTGATAAAAAAAACTGCTGGGAAAATTGGAAGACAGTGTGGGAGAGATTAGGATTGGATCAACACCTCACACCCTACACAAAGATAAACTCATAATGGGTGAATGACTTGAACATGAAGAAGGAAACTATAAGTAAAGTATGTGAACACAGAATAGTACACATGTCAGACCTTTGAGAAAGGAAAGATTTTAAAACCAAGCAAGACTTAGAGTCACAAAATGTAAAATAAATAATTTTGACTACATCAAATTAAAAATTTTTTGCACAAACAAAACCAATGTAACCAAAATCAGAAGGGAAATAACAAATTAGGAAACAATCTTCATAAAAACCTCTGACAAAGGTCTAATTACTCAAATTTACAAAGAGCTAAATCAATTGTAGAAAAAATCAAGCCATTCTCCAACTGATAAATGGACATGGGACATGAATAGGCAATTTTCAGTCAAAGAAATCAAAATCATTAATAAGCACATGAAAAAAGTGTTCTAAATCTCTTATAATCAGAGAGATGCAAATCCAAACAACTCTGAGGTATCACCTCACACCTAGCAGATTGGCTAATATGACACCAAAGGAAAGTAATGAATGCTGGAGGGGATATGGCAAAGTAGGGACATTAATGCATTGCTGGTGGAGTTGTGGATTGATCCAGCCATTCTGGAGGGCAATTTGGAACTATGCCCAAAGGGTGCTAAAAGACTGTTTGCCCTTTGATCCAGCCATAGCACTGCTGGGCTTGTACCTCAAAGAGATCATAAGGAAAAAGTCTTGTACAAAAATATTAATAGCTGCACTCTTTGTGGTGGCCAAAAATTGGAAAATGAGGGGCTGCCCTTCAATTGGAGAATGGCTGAACAAATTGTGGTGTATGTTGGTGATGGAATACTATTGTGCTCAAAGGAATAATAACCTGGAGGAATTCCATGGAGACTGGAATGACATCCAGGAATTGGTGCAGAGCAAGAGGAGCAGAACCAGGAGAACATTGTACACAGAGACCGATAGATACACGCTGCGGGACAATCAAATGTAATGGACTTCTCCATTAGTGGCAATACAGTGATCACGAACAACCGGATGGAATCTATGAGAAAGAACACTATCCACATTCAAAGGAAAAACTGTGGGAGTAAAAACACCAAAGAAAAACAACCACTTGATGACATGGGTCGAAGGGGATATGATTGAGGATGTAGCATCTAAATGAACATCCTTGTGCAAATACCAACAACATGGAAATGGGCTCTGATCAAGGACACATGTAATACCCAGTGGAATTGTGCATCAGCTATGGGAGGGGTAGAGGGGAGGGGAGGGAGAAATAGAAAAAGATATTTGTAACCAAGGAATAATGTTTGAAATTGACCAAATAAAAATGTTAAAAAAAAAGAATTTCTATATATTTCCAACAAAACTCAACAGCAGGAGTTAGAAACTCCATTTAAAATCACTCCAGAGGAATTCCACATGAACTGAAATGACCTCCAGGAATTGATGCAGAATGAAAGGAGCAGAACCAGAACATCCTTATACACAGAGGTGGATACACTGTGGTATAATCAAACGTAATGGACTTCTCTACTAGCAGCAATGTAATGATCCAGGACAATTCTGAGGGACCTATGAGAAAAAACGCTGTCCATATCCAGATAAAGAACTGTGGGAGCAGAAACATAGAAGGAAAAACAACTGCTTGATCACATGAGTCAATAGGGATATGATTGGGGAGGTAGACAATCACTCTAGTACAACTATCAATAATATGGAAATAGGTCTTGATCAATGACACATGTAAAACCCAGTGAAATTGAGTGTTGGCTATGGGAGGGGGGTCAGAGGAGGGGAGGGAAAGAACATGAATCATATAGCCATGGAAAATTTTTCTTAATCAATTAAATGTTTTAAAAAATCACTCAAGACAATATAAAATATTTAAGAATCTATTTGCCAAGACAAACAGGTACTATATGAACACAACTACAAAATGCTTTCCACACAATTAAAACTAGATCTAAATAATTGGAAAAATATTAATTGCTCATGGGTAGAACAAGCTAACATAATAAAAATTACAATCTTACCCAAATTAATCTACTTATTTAGTGCCATACCTATCAACTACCAAAAAACTTTTTTATACAATTAGAAAAAATTATAACAAAGTTTATCTGGAAGAAAAAGAGATCAAGATTATCAAGGGAAACAATGAAAAAAAATGTGAAGGATGGGAGCCTAGCAGAATCAGATCTTAAAATGTACTATAAAGCAGTGGTCATGAAAAGAATATGGTACTGGCTAAGAGATAGAGGGGTGGATCAATGGAATAGACTTGAGGTAAATGACAGTAGCAAGATAGTGTTCAATAAACCCAAAGATCCCAGCTTTGGGGGCAAGAATCCACTATTTAATAAAAACTGCTGGGAGAATTGGAAAACAGTATGGAAGAAATTAGGTTTAGATCAACATCTCATACCCTATACCAAGATAAATTCAAAATGAGTGAATGACTTAAATATAAAGAGTGAAGTCATAAATAAATTAGGTGAATATAGAATAGTACACCTGTCAGATCTGTGGGAAAGGAAGGAATTTAAAACCGAGCAAGAGAGAGAGAACATTATAAAATGTAAAATGAATGGCTTTAAATATATCAAATTTAAAATGTTTTGTACAAGCAAAACCAATTCAACCAAAATTAGAAGGAAAGCAACAAACTGGGGGAAATGTATTTAAAAAAACTCTCTGACAGAGGTTTAATTTACCAAATATATAAGGAACTAAGTCAAATTTCCAAAAATAAGCCATTTCCCAATTGACAAATGGTCAATGGATATGAATAGACAGTTTTCAGAAATCAGAAGTATCAGTAAGCACATAAAAGTGTTCTAAATCCTTGATTAGAGAAGTACAAATCAAAATAACTCTGAGGTACCACCTCACACCTAGCAGATTGGCCAATATGGTAGCAAAAGGAAGTGGTAAATGTTGGAGGGGATGTGGAAAAATTGGGACACTACTACATTCCTAGTGGAGTTGTGAATTGATCCAACCATTCTGGAGGGCAATTTGGAATTATGCCCACAGGGTTTAAAAAACTTTCTGCCCTTTGATCCAGCCGAACCACGGAACCACCGATGGGTTTGTACACCAAAGAGATAACATGGAAAAGTACTTACACATTTATAGCTGCCCTCTCTGTGGTAGCAAAAAAATTGAAAAATGAGGGAATGTCCTTCAATTGGGCAATGGCCGAATAAATTGTGCTACCTGATGGTGATAGAGTACTATTGTGCTCAAAGAAATAATGAACTGGAGGGATTCCAGGTGAACTAGAATGACCTCCAGGATTGTACACAGGGACTGATACACTGTGGTACAATGGAATGTAGTGGACTTCTCTACTAGCAGCAACATAATGATCCAGGACAATTCTGAGGGACTTATGAGAAAGACACTATCCACATCCAGAGAAAGAACTGTGGGAACAGAAAGGCAGAAGAAAAACATATGATCAATCATGTGGTTCGATGGTGATCTGATTGGGGTTTTGGCTTTAAAAGGTCACTTTATTGCAAATATGAATAATATGGAAATGGGTTTTGAACAATGATATGTGTATAACCCAGTGGAATTGCTCGTCGGCTCCGGTATGGTGGAGGTAGGATGGGAGGGAAAGAACATGAATCATGTAGCCATGGAAAAATATTCTAAATAAAATAATAATTTTTAAAAGGGAGATCAATCCCATGGGTATGGAGAGTAGGGGAGATGGGGAAAAGGAGAAAAAAGAATGTTGGTGCCATATCTAGGAGTGGTTTTAATTCATATTTATTCCAGTTCATTCTGATCACACCTTGAATCCTGAGTAAAGCATGTTGCCTGTTCAGATTGTGTTATGTCTTCCACAGTGATGTGAAGTTTTAACAAGTGGGCATGTGGAGGGCAACTGGGTAGCTCAGTGGATTGAGAGCCAGGCCCAGAGATGGGAGGTCCTAGGTTCAAATCTGACCTCAGCCACTTCCCAGCTGGGTGACCCTGGGCAAGTCACTTCACCCCCATTGCCTAGCCCTCACCACTCTTCTGCCTTGGAACCAATACCTAGTATTGATTCCAAGATGGAAGGGAAGGGGTTAAAAAAAAGAAAATAAAACAAGTGGGTATGTGTGAATGAGTTGTCTACACTGCTTAATAAAAGAGAAGTAAGTATGTCAATTGAGTGAGATGGCAGGGGTGGGTAGGAATACGCAAAATAGCTCCTTCCCCAAAAATAATTATTTAGGAGAGATCTCCAAAGAAGCAACGAGAGGTTCTTTTTATAAAATATACATGAAAGGTCTTGGGTATTCAGAAGACTTCAATTTTTTATGATTTATTTATTTTCCCCAATTACATGTAATCCGAAACTTCCACTTAATGTTTTTTAAAGTTATATGATCCAAATTGTCTGCCTCCACTCCCCCTTCCCAGAGCTGGCAAGCAGTTCAGTCTGGGTCATACATGTATGATCACACAAAACACTCCCATGTTGATCATTTTTGCAAGAGAATAATCATATAAAACTCAAATCCCCAAACAAAAACCCAAGTAAACAAGGGAGACATCTTTTGTTTTTGTCTGTGTTCTGACTCCAGCAGTTCTTTCTCTGGAGGTGGGAAGAAAGCATTCTTTGTGGCCCATGCAAACCGTGATCAGCAAAGCATACCCAAAAGGGACACATGATGAAAAATGCCGTCCATGGCCAAAGAAGGGACTGTTGGCTTCTGAGTACACATCAAAGTATGCTGTCATCTTCCACTTTATTTCCTTCGTGAGTTTTTTCTTGTATGTATATGTGTCGTCTATCATGACATGAACAATATAGAAATCTGTACTGCATGAAAACACTGGTATAAGCTATATCAGACTGTTTATTGCCTGAAGGGGACAAGGGAGGGAAGAAAAAGAAATCCAAATCCTAAAACATCAGAAAACAATGGTCAAAATTATTTCTACATGTAACTGAAAAAATAAAATAAATGAATATTTTAAAAACCAAATTTTCAAGGTAACTAAATAATAAATTAATTTTTTGAATATAAGAAGTTAGGTGAATGAGCAGCTGGATGGTCAGATCCAAAAAGTAGTCACAAAGGCCCAATGACTGACAACTCAGAAGAAGTCTCTTACGGAGTGCCTGAGGGAATCTATGTTTGCCCTATGTGCTTTGACTTTGTTTTCGCCAGTGACTTAAAGGCAGCTCTAGCATGCTTATATGACACAAAGCTAGGAAGGCTGGCTATCACACTGGATGAAAGTCTATATCAAAAAAATCATGATGGGCTACCACACTGGACTGAATCAATGATCTAATTAAAATAAAGAGGATGATCAGTGGAACAGGCAAGGTAATCAACATATAGAAGCAAACAAACACAGTAACCTAGTGCTTGGCTTATTATTCGACAAAAACTGCTGGGAAAACTAGATAATCAGTCTGGCAAAAATTAGATTTAAGCTAACACTTTACTTCACACCCTATAGCAACTTGGCTCCAAATGGATTATATGACCTAGATACAAAAGACCATAAATTATAAGCATGAGGAAGAAATTCATTTTCAGAGTTCTGGAAAGGAGAGTTCATAACTGAGCGAAGAATAGAGAGGATCACAAAAAATAAAACGGGTCATTCACATATATAAAAAAAGCTTTGTATCAATAAATCCAATGCCGTTTAGAAGGGTAAAAGTTAAATAGGGAAAAAAAAGTCTTCACAGCGAGTTTCTCCTATAAAATTTCATTTCGAAGACATCTAGGGAACTGATTCAAATTTCTAAAAATAAGAACCATTTGCCAATTGATGAATGCCCAAAGATATGACTAAGCAGTTCTCAAAGGAAGTAGTCTAAGCTATGCATAGCAATTTGGAAAAAAAATGTTCTAAATCACTTACTGGAGAAACATGAAAAAGTGACGCTGAGATTCGATCTTACAATCCAAAGATTGGGCAAGTTGACCAGAAAAGAAAATGACAAATGTTGGAGGGAGGGGCTGAAAGAAAACAGGCGCATTGTTGGTGGAACTGTGAATTAGTCCAGTCATTCTGGGAAGCAATTTGGAATGCCTTCCCCCAAGCCTCAGAAGTTATTAAACAGTGCATATCTTAGATTGAAAAGAGATCCAAGAAGAGGGAAATGTCTCATAGGCACAAAAATATTTAAAGCAGCTCTTTGTGAATTGGCAAAGAACTGTAAACTAAAGGAGGTGTCCACCCATTGGCTTAATCAATTATGGTATATGAATGTAACAACATTTGTGCTGAAAGAAATTGTGAAAGGGACAGTTACTGAGGAACTTGAGAAGATTTGTATGAGCCAATGAAGAGTGAAATGAGGAGAAAGAAGTAGGAAGGATGGATCAGGAAAAGCTTCATGCAAAAGATGCTACTTGAGGCTTGGGGGAAGGCATAAATTCCAAGAGGTGAGAATGGAAAAAGAGTGCTGCATATGGGGCTCAGTGAGAGAGCCTGAGTGGCCAGAGAGGCCATGGTAGGGGAGATGGAGTGGAGCCAAGCTGTGATGGGATTTAAATGGCAAACAAAGGAGTTTATTCTGGACATAACAGAGAGTCCCTGGAGTCTACTGAATAAGGGGAGTAATGGGGTCAGACATGGAGAATGGATCAGATCAGGGAGAGACTTTGGGCAGGGAGACCAAGGAGGAGGAAATTGCAAGTGCAGCTCTGACACCAGAGTGCAATCGATGTTGTAGAGCCAGAAATGACGAAATCTAGCAAATGACTGGATGGGGTGGGAGGTGGGGAGACGTCACTGAGAGTGGGACCTCAAGGATAACACTGAGGATATGAACCTGGAGGACAAAAAATGGAATAGTCTGGGAAAGGGCTAAAACACCCATGGATCATCCAGGCCAAAACGCCTAAGAAAAAGTTGGTGATGTAAGATGAGCTCTCGGTGTCACCAGTGTAATTCAAGGTGATACTTAAACCCATAAGAGCTGATGAGGTCATTGCAGAAGAGTGAAGACAAAGCAGAGCAAGTGAGCATCTTGAGGTGTGACATTCCTGGCACAATGCTGGCCTGGGTCTTCTCATTTCCTGGTGATTCCTCTACTTAAGTGTAAGCTAAGCCTCTCAATCAATGAGTTTATCTACTCACATTGATTGCCAAGTCTACATCTGTAGCCCTTACGTCTCTCCTGAACTCACATTCTGTGTTCTCCCAGGAATGCTAATCATTTCTAGCAGCATATACTGCTATAGTCCCTTCTATTCGACAAGCCCACACCTGAACTTAGCTTCTTCCTCTCCTACTCCAGCTGCTGCTCCTCCTTGATTTTGCTTTTGGTACCACCATCCTTCCAGTCACCTAGGCTTCCGAGTCATTTTTACTTCTCCAGTTACTCTCATCTCCCACAGCTAGTCATCTCCGCATCTCCAGACTTTGTCCCCTCCTTAACGTTTCCTCTCCCATTGCCTGGGGTTTCTTCCTCATTATCTCTCATCTCCAAACTGGTCTCCCTACTTCAGAAACAATTCCAGAAGCATTTAACTAAGCGCCTGCTACATGCCAGGCATTACACCAGAAAAGAAATGAAATAGTCCCTGCTTGCCAGGAGTTTGCTGAGGACAGTTGAGAAGTCCAAGGATAAGTAAACAACAAATGGCTACCAAAGGGTTCGAATGGATAGCACAAACACCTGCAAGACTCAAGAAAAGCATCTACCAGAAGGTTGTACTTGAGCCAAGGCTTGAAGGGAATGAAAGGTTCAGAGAGACGAAGGGAAGAGGGGAAACCTTCCAAGCAAAGACATGAAGGCAGGAGATAGAAGGCCATATTTGGAAAACATCAAATAGGATGAGAGGATAACGAACAATCAGCCTGAAAATGTAAGCAGGAGCTGTACTGAAGAGAGCATTAAATGACAAACCTAAGACTTTGGTCTTTATCTTAGAGGCACAAAAGCTTCTTGAGCAGGACAGTGGCATGGTCAGATGCCCAGTTCTTCTCACTCCAATCTGCTGCTTGGTTAATCTTCCTAAAGAGCAATTCTGATCAGATCATTCCCCTGTTCAAAGCCTTCAAAGCCACTTTGGTCTCTTGGAAATTCCACAGGCTCCTCATGTTGGCATCCAAAGACCTCCATGATACATTTTCCAATGGCCTTTTCAGTCTTACTTCCCACTACTCCCCTAGCATATACCTACACATGCAAACAAAACTAAACTATTTATTCCCCGTTTCCCCTCCTGCCCCTGTTCAGTGCTGTGATATGGAAATCACTTTAAAAGACTGATATATATTAATTTAAGGTCGCCAAGGAATTCAGCTATGTAATTCCTAAATGAAAACTCAAGTCAGCAGTCAACCTTTTATGGAGTTCTTAATTACTAACAGGAGGAAGAAAGGTATTAGAGAGAGAGAGAGAGAGAGAGAGAGAGAGAGAGAGAGAGAGAGAGAGAGAGAGAGAGAAAGGGGAGAGAAGGGAATAGGGCTTAAATACCCCCTCTGCTTAGGTTGGGCCAAAGGCCCAAGGCCTTGGATAGCCGAGGCAAAGAAAGGAGATCAGTCCCTATCACTCACATGACCAAAATGGAGAAACTGTCTGAGGGCATCCACTCCAAGCACCAGGCTTCAACAACAACCTTTCCTCCACACAGGAAGTCCCCAGACTCCTCAGCTGTCCTCTACCTCACTTCCTGTGTCTCCAGCTTAACCCAGGACCACCCAGATGTCTGTCCCCTTTGCACATGTCTGTTGAAGGCCATATTCTCAAATAATTAAATCTTGAGCTTTGCTGCAGCCCTTTCTAAATCCTGTTACGTTGAGTAGGGTGGAGAGTGTAGTTTCCAAGACCTGATTCTGTCATTCCAAGTATCTCCATTGTTATTGATCAGGAAATAGCCAAATCCCATCCTCTAAAGAATGGTTTGAACAGGGTTGAGTAGTTTTGAAATTCACAGTGCTCAATCACCGTTGCTGTCTTTCTTGACCTTCAGCATTGTCTCTTCATCAATGGAGGATAGCCAACTTTTGGAAACAGAAGCTCTTGAAGAGCAAGTACTAAAGGACAGCCAGGTTGTGATCTCTGTCAATGGAGGAAATAAAAATACTGAAGATCGTCCCTGCTCTCCAGGAGTTGTCATTCTAATTGGAGGAGATGGGTGACTCAACCACAGAACTGATGGAAAGAAAGGTCTGCACGTCTGAAAAGTGAAGTGGAGGGCAGGCGGCAGTGCCCAGGGATCTGGAAAGGACAACAACAGGGAAGATGGGCAGACCCAGAGGACCTCAGGACACAATCACCTGGCAGATGATAAGAGCTGCTGTTTTCATCCTTGTTAAACAGAATGTTTGGTTGTGGATAAATGGAGATTTTGAAACTGACTTCATTCCCCAGAAGTCCTTAGTATTTCCCCAAATTCTCTATAATCTCTCCTGTGTCTCCACATTGGCGAGATCGTGTTATTGGCATTTAAGTGGATGTATTCTCCTCTCATGCTCTTTTTTTTTAAAACCCTCACCTTCTGTCTTGGAATCAATACTGTGTACTGGTTCCAAGGCAGAAGAGTGGTAAGGGCTAGGCAATGGGGGTCAAGTGACTTGCCCAGGGTCACACAGCTGGAAAGGGTCTGAGGCCACATTTGAACCAGGACCTCCCATCTCTAGGTCTGAATCTCAATCCACTGAGCCACCTAACTGCCCCCTAAAATTTCATTTTTTAAAGTTCAAAGACGCCATTAAAGTCCCTTGCTCGCAACTTAGAGGGTGTTAGTTGGGATACTGAGATGAAAGCATGTCCCAGCTCTGGTCTGTGGGGGAAAGGTTAGAAAAGGCAGTGGAGATTAGACTCTCCTCTCTCCATTGTTCTTAAATACCACACACACAAATAAGCCTCAACTAGCACTGAAAATCTGTTTTGTAAATATCAAGTGATGATAAAGGGCTCTGCTGAACATTTCTTTCAGGATCACAGATTTTATTTCTTTTTGTAATTGATTTATTTATCAACATGAGGATCAGAGATTTTAAATTGGGAAGAACCTCAGCTTTCATCTGTAACAACTTCCTCATTTTATAGATGAGGAAACTGAGGACTGGAGAGGTTACTCGATTTTCCTCTGGCTACACAGGCTGATAAGTGACAGAGTAAGAATTTGACATTTGAACCCAGATCCTCTCACTCCAAATCCAGTGACTTTGCCATTGTACCAAGCTTTCTAGCTGCTGTCTAGTTCCCCCCCTGAGTGCCAAAGGAAGTCAGCAAGTGTCTCGAGTGGTGTTTTTTATTCAAAGACGACATTTCTTGTTCCATGAGTTAAATGCTCCCTATGAATCTCCTCCTACTTTGCTTTTTCCAAATGGTGGCTCGGTCTCGGATTCCTGGGCTACTAGAGTAAAACGGAGTAAGGCCTGAAACAGCACTACTTTGGTTCATCTCGGTTGAGGTTACCCAAAGCCAAGAAATGGAGTCCCAGAAAAGACCTCTTTTCCACATTTGTTCCTGTCTAAGTCCAGAAACCCCAGAGATGTCTGTCCATCCGTCTGTCCATCCATTCTGCACTACAAATAACCGACCCTTCCTGTGGCTATTTTTTGTTTACAACCATTTTGTACTTTGGGGAGGGAAGGAGACCTGAACAGAGTTATCTTCCTCACAGGCAGCAAGGACAAAACCATGATGGTAAAAGGAAATGACTCCCCGGTGCTCTTCACTGGCCACACTCCAACCTCCAGCCTCCCTCTCCTCCCCCATCCCAGCACAGCCCAGTTTCTCAGGCCCTTTGTGACTTGGCATTACTCAGTATTCAGGAAAAGGACTGTTTTTACATGCAGAAGAAGCCACTACACCAGGGCTGGGAGCTCCTTTCAGAAATGGCTAAACAATTAGTCAGTCGCAGTAACTTCTGGGAGGGAATATGTGCTCGCCATCTGGACTGAAGAATTTGTAAACGTGGGGAAGCGTTTATTATTAGGCCTATTAACAACAAGCATTTAGAGAGTACTTACTGTGTGCCAGGCACTATACAGATACCTCATTTGAGGCTCCAAATACCCCTAGGAGGCAAATGCCAGAATTCTTCCCATTTTTCAACTGAGGAAACTGAGGCAGACAGAAGTATGGTGATTGACTTGCTAGATTTGAACTCAGGTCTTCCTAACTCCAGGTCCAGCACCACTTAGCTTCAGAATACTCAATCTGGAATCAGTAAGATCTGGGTTCAAATTCTCTTCCTTCCTGACAGTGAGCTATATGACTGTCTTCCCGAATGTCCAATTCCTCCCAGTCAAAGTGGCGATATGTACTGATCCCACTTTACTATGGGTAATAGGAGATCCCCGGTACTTGGTGAACCTGCTTCAAGAGGGCTCAAGAGAGATGCTGTGGACAAAGGGCTACACAAATTAACAGCCATCTTTAGTCTTTCCCAGCTGCAACAAGAGAAGTTAACAGTTATGCTGCACCTACTATGTGCCAGGCCCTGGGCACAAATATGCTATGATCTCACTGGGCCCTCACCAGGACCCTGAGAGATGGATACTCTTATTATCCCCACTTTAGAGGAAGCAGGCAGGCAGCGGGTGAGTGCCTTATCCAAGTAGATAGGTGCCTGAGGTCAAATTTGAACTCAGGTCTTCCTGTCTTCAGGCTCAGCCCTCTCTTCACTGTGGCCACATCTCGCTGCCCTCCCCTCCCAATGGCAGCTGGGGGGCTCCGTGGAGAGAGAGGGAGCGGAGTGCCAGGCCTGGAAACAGGAAGTCCTGGGTTTGAATCTAGCCTCAGACACTTCCTAGCTGAGCAAATCGCCCAACCCCCCACTGCTCAGCCCTTACTGCTCTTCTGCCTAGGAACTGATAGAGATTTCAAGACCTGACATCAGGGCAGGCAGGAGGCTTTTACACAAACTCAGACCCCGAGGCGGACCAATAACTGCTTCGCCTTGGGCTAGGGGCTCACCTGGGCTGCGGGAGGATTTTGAGCTTCTCAGGCGTCACTAGATCCAATCCCTCCAGGGGAGCGAGCAGGGAAGGGACTGGCTTGAGGCCACCAGCCCCGCAGTGGCCTTCTCCAGGCCCAGTTCTCACACCTCTAGCCCAGACAAGTGGATCCACGTGCCACCATCCCCCAGAAGCCCTCTCGGGGGCGGGCAGGAGAGCTCCGCCCCAGCGGGGATGAAGAGGAGCGGCAGGAGGGAGTTTAAGTTCAAGTTTGGAATTTTACTTCCGGGAAAGGCAGCCTAGGTAGCCGGGCCGGCCAGGCAGGTAGGTGTTTGGGGCGGGCTAGGCAACTCAGCCTTCCCGGGTTACCTGAGGCAAGAGGGCGGGGCCTGCGACTGTTCACTCTTCCCGTCTGGCCCCGCCCCCTCGTCCCAGGCCGGCCGAGCAGCCCTAGAGTTGGAGTTGGGAAGTGCTCGGGAAGCCCGAGGGTGGACACCTCCTCCTCCGCTCTGCTGCCGCCGCCCTAAAGCTTTGGCCCGGCCGGCCAGTCTTGGGAGCAAGGGGCGCATGGAGGGGCCCGTAATCCTCTGCCTGCTATGGGCTGCGGGGGTGCTTGGCACCCCCGCCACCTCCTCGGAGATCCCAACCGGTGAGTGAGGTGCCCGGGGCTGGAATCGGCCCCCGGTGGGCTGGGGCGGGCACTTCCCTGAACTTGGGGCTCTTCCCCTGCCTGGAAGCTGACGGAGATCTGGGCAAAAAGTTCATCGATGGCCGAGAGAGAACGAACGGGGGGGAGGGGGGGGTTAAGAGGGGGCAGCCTGCTGGGAAAACGGACAGACGGACGGACAAACACACGGGCGCTCGAGCTTTAAAGGGAAAGAAAAACTTTCTGATTTCTCTTTGGCGGCTTGACATTACCCTGTCCAGCAAAGCCTCCCTCAGGGAGAGACATTCTCTTGGCCGGTTGGACTTCGTGGCTCCCCCAGCAGAAAGGCAGCGTTGGCCAGGCTCGCTGGGGGGGGGGGGGGGCGGGGGGCGCCTTTAGGGAACATCCAGCATGAACCCCCACAGCTTCTGAAGGGAAGCGCCAAGCCCAGAGAGGGCGAGAGACCTGGCCCAGCTCCCACAGAGCAGCACAAGGACTCCAACTGGGCTGCTCAGTCGGCTGGCCTCTGACTAGGCGGCCACACAAGCCTGGTTCCATCTGACACCTCTGTTGGGCTCCTCAAATCCCTTTGTAAATGGCGGTTTGGACCTCGGAAGAATGAGGCCCACTGGATTTCCAGGCTGAGTGGCGGAAGGAGCTGGGCAAGGGAAGGTCTAGAGTGGCTTCTAGCAGCAAAATTGGCCAAAGTGGCTCCTAGCTCATTGTTCTTGGGGTTTTCACAAACCCTCAATCGTGTAGTTTCTCACTACAGATAACCACAGAAAGCTTCATGGAGGAAGAGGAATGGCAGCCAGGCCTTGAAGGATGGATGAACTCTAAAAGATTGAAGGGGGGGGGGGGGAGGGCTTTCAGGTGAAGGCAAGACTGGGGGTAAAAAAAAGCCTGGCAGAGAAATCGGCTGAGCGGGTGGATTTTGAGAAGGCCCGGGGTGTGGAATAATGAGGTGTTAAATGAGTAAGAAGAACGAGTTAGATTTGATGTGGCAACAAGGAAGAAGGCTTCTTGTAGGGGAATGGCTCCATGAAAGTAACATCCTAGGGGGAGGGAGTTCTTTCTCTTTCTTCCTTCCTTCTCTTTCTCTCTCTCCCTCCCTCCTTCTTTTCTTTCTTCTTTTCTCTCTCTCCCTCCCTCTCTCCTTCCCTCTTTTCTCCCTCCCTTTCTCTCTCCCTTCCTCCCTCTCCCTCTCTCCTTCTTCCTTTCTTTTGTAAATTAAATATGAAAAAGACAGGCATCTACTAAGATGTGGTTAATTCACATGTGAAAACTGGCCTGGGATGACAGGCTACACACCCTTTGTTAGTGGACCAAATGCCTTCCACACTGTTTTGTATGTCACACTGTGGCCCCCTGATGCCCTCCCTGTATGTGGTAGGGCCTCAATATTTGTCAGATGCAAAAACTGAGAGGAAGGGATGGACACAAGAGATGCTAAAAGGAAATGGACAAGATTTGGTTAATGACCAAAAGATGGGGAAAAACGAGTCAAGGGTCAGTAACTCCCATTAATGTAGAGATTTTTTAAACCCTTACCTCCCATCATATAATCAATACTATTATGTATTAGACCTAAGGCAGAAAGAGCCAATTGGGGTTAAGTAACTTGCCCAAGGGTCACACAGCTAAGAAGGTTCTGAGTCCACATCTGAACCCAGAACCTCCCATCTCTAGGCCTGGCTCTCTAGCCACTGAGCCAACTAGCTGCCCCCAGATAGAAATTTTTACAGAATACTTTTATGAGAAGAGCCCTGGTAGGTAAGCAGTACGTATATAATAGTATCCCCATTTTCCAGATGAGGAAACTGAGGCTCACAGAGGTTAGTCATACAACCAATAAGAAGTATCAGCTGATACAAACTCCAAGCTAGCAAAATTAACACTTCATTTTCTCTTCCCAGAAACCCACCCAATTCTGTCAGTGTTAATAAGTATTCACATAGGAGAAGCCAAAAGCTGGGATTTTGTAGAAAAGGCTAGTCAATTCTTCATAATGCCAAGAGTAGAGAGTTTGGTCATGTGCCATATTATAGACTAAATAAAGGATCATTTTTTTCCTTTCTAAACTTGAAATCCACAGTTTGGGGGTTTCTTGCTGCTTTAAGGGGCAATGTGGCAAAATCAAAAGAGCATTGGACCTTGTTATCAGGAAGACCTGAGTTCAAGTCGTGCCTCTAACACTTGCTAGTTGGGCAACCTTGAACAACTCTCTGCTTCCTCATCTCTAAAATAAAAGGGCTTCTCAGGTCCCTTTTCCCTCTGAATCTAGGATCCTCTGACATCACTCAAGGTGTCCAGACCACCAATCCCAGCTCTTAGAGAAAGTTTTCTGGGCAGAATTGCAATGTGGTCGTCTTTGGGGACCTTGCAGGATTTCAGAGCCCTGCAGACTGAAGCAGATCTCCAGAGTACATGTTTTTCAATCAGAAAATAAAAACGATATTCAGATTTGTACCTTTAGCTTGAGACAGCATAGATGAGACCTCGACTGGAATTATAAATCTGGATGCTTTGGGTCAATGGGGGAGGACATAAGACAAAGAGTCAAAGTTTTCTAAAGGCTCTCAGGAAGATATAGTGGAAGATGTCAGAGGACTTGGGTTGGGTTTTTTCTTCTAATGTTACTACCTGTATGATGGTGGTGTTAAGATTAAAATTAGTTTCTCTGCTAAAAGTATTATATTTTTATGAGGTTTATTAAAGATTAAGAAATAAAGAAAATACAGAATAAGAAAGCACGTGCCGAGGAAGGCCTAAAGGCCCATTCAATTTCACTTACTACATCTTGAGAGACGCGTGTCCTTGAAAGCAGAAGCAGGGAGTGTGAGCCGCGTGTACTGTCAATTTAAATACCCCTTCTCCTCTTGGCCCAGGTGAGGACCTCTGGTGAGATTAGAGGGCATCTTGGGAACTAGCAAGGACTTCTGGGAATTGAAGTCTGGGGTTCAAATCTCCATTTTTACAGTGGCAAATCCCCTCACTTCCCTGTGCCTCACTTTCCTCATCTAGACGATGAGGGATCTGAACTCGCTGGCCTCCGAGAGCCCTTCCTGATCTCTATCTTTGATCCCATGATCTTAGTCTAGAAAGAAGTTTTCTCTGCTCATCCTTTAGCCTCTGGCGCCTGATTCCATCGCCCTGCAGAAAACAGTTGATGATGTCACTATTCTTTTCATCCCCATTTCAGTCCCCATAACTCCTCTGCTACATTTACTACCATTAGCCCTACATACTATTCACCTTAGCATGCCTCTCTCATACAGTAGATTGCGTTGGTGCAATATTATTCATTTATCCATGCAGAACACATTCCCAGTTAGGGCAAAGACTGTATCTTAAAAACATTTTCTCTCTGTCCCAACCCAATCTAGTATAATTCTCTGTACACAGTTGGGGGAAGGGGGTGACTGTGAATTGTAGCAGGAAGACCTGGGTTCAAATTCTACCTTAGACTCTTGGAAGTTCTGTAACCTTGGGAAGTCAGTTTAGATCTCTCAGTCTCAGTTTCCTTCTCTGTACTCAGTAACCCCTAAAGACCCATCCTGAGATCCTATGACCTGCTTTCTTCTTTCTACTTGATACTCTATCCCCTGGTGGTGAACCTATAGCACACATACCAGACTCAGAGCCCTCTCTGTGGACACACATGCCATCATCCCAGGATGGAGTTCACAAGAAGTTGTTACTAGAAATCCAGAGGAATATGGGACGAGGTTGCTCTGTTCCCCCTCTTCACAGGCCCCTAAGGACATTTCTCACATCACCCACCCCTATAAAAGGTTTGCCATCACTTTTCTATCCTCTTCCAGGATGACTCCTTTGCTAGCTTCTCATCCTTCCCTCAAGGTTTTGTCCCTATAATTCTTCTCTCTACATATCTTCTCTCCTTTTATCTTCTATCTGTTCCAGTGGCTTCAATTAGGACCTCATTGCAGATAACACTCAAATCTGTGTCTCCTCCTGACCTCTCTTGAGAGCTTTAGTCTTCAGTGTCCACCTGCCCTATTGGACAAAGCATCGAGAACAACCCCATTGGCATCTTGCACTCAACACCTCCAAAATTCATCACCTCTAAAAATCTTCTCTCTGTCCAGCAACTGCTTATGATGGTACCGTCATTGGGCCACTCACCTAGACTCAAGCACTTGGAAGCATCTTTGACTCTCCCTTCTCTGACATCGAAACCTTTTCTACTAGTCTCCTATCTAGCCTTCCTTTGTCCAGAGACTCCCTTTCACACAAGTAATCTTTATAATGCCCCGCTCTGATCACATTACTGTACTCTTCAAAACCTGTCTAATACAAACTAAATTATAACCTCTGATCGTAGCATACATTCAAGGCCCTGCACATCCTGGCTCCAACCTACCTTACATTACATGCCTTTCTCTGAAATCTTTACATTCATGCCACACTGCAACCCAAATTCACCATTCACCATCCACTGCTCTTTTCTACCATTTCACAACTCTGTTTGCTGGGCTTAAAATGGACCCACCCCACTGGCTCAATCTCTAGCTGTGGGAATCCTGCCTTCCCCTCAAAGCTCAGCTTGGCTGCTGTCTTTTTGACGAAGCCTTCCCTGGCATCCACTCCCAATACCCCCATTAGCTTGCCAACCCTTCCCCATGGATAGCGGCTGGTGTTTCTTCTTTGTGTACTCAGCACCAGAATGGAAAACAAAGCCATATGCCACAAGCACTGAATGTTAGAATTGATCCAAATACACAATGTAAAAAGTTAGCAGGAGAATATTTTAAGCCCTCACCTTTTGTCTTGGAATCAATACTGTGTATTGGCTCCAAGGCAGAAGAGTGGTAAGGGCTAGACCATGAGGGTCAAGTGACGTGCCCTGGGTCACCCAGCTGGGAAGTGTCTGAGGCCCAGATTTGAACCCAGGACCTCCCGTCTCTAGGCCTGGCTCTCAATACACTTGCTTCCCAGCTGCCCCCAGGAGAAATTTTTTTAAAGCATAGAAATGCTTGCCAGAATGGCTACAAATTTGAAAAAGAAACTGGGGAGACTAGGTGATGCCCCCCATCTAAGATAGAACTGGCCAATTCACTGGGGAGTACAGAAGTGTTCGACTACTTACAAAGCACTTTTCCCATCCCTTGAGTCAAAGCTGCAGGTGCACAATTGATCTGAGCAAATTTGGGAGGTGGGGAGAAGAGAGAGAGAGAGAGATTTTCTTAGCAGAGATACTGGAGTGGTAGTTTGCCATTTCCTTCTCCAGCTCATTGTACTAATGAGGAAACTGAGGCAAACAGGGTTAAGTGAGAAGCCCAGGGGCACACAACTAGTTAAGTGTCTGAAGCCACATTTAAACTCAAGTCTTCATGACTGCAGGCCCAGCACTCTACTTTCCCACCTAGTTAGCTTCACTGGAGAAGCCATTTTCTTTCTTTTTTAAAAACCCTCACCTTCTACCTTAGAATCAATACTGTGTACTGGTTCCAAGACAGAAGAGTGGTAAGGGCTAGGCAATGGGGGTCAAGTGACTTGCCCAGGGTCACACCACTGGGGAGTATCTCAGGCCACATTTGAACCTAGGACCTCCTACTTCTAGGCCTGGCTCTCAATACACTGAGCCACTCAGCTGCCCCCCCCTTTTCTTTTTAAATTTTTTTTTTCTGTATCTTATTCTAGTTACAAATCTTCACTTAAGTTTTCCAAGGTTACATGATTCATGTTGTCTCCCTCCCCTCTCCTGTAGTTGACAAGCAGTTGCTCTGGGTTATACATGTATTATCTCTCAAAACCTATATCCCTGTTGTTCATTTTTATAATAATCTTTTGTAACCTTGGAAAATATTCTAAATTAACTAATTAAATAAGAATTTCCAAAAATAGTCATCTTTTAAAACCAAACCCGAAATCCTATACCCATACAAACAAGTGCTAGATTGCATGTTTTTCTTCTGTGTTTCTGCTCCCACAGTTCTTCCTCTGGCGGCAGAGAGCTTTCTTTCTCACAAGTCCCTCAGGTTGCCCTGGATCACTGCACTGCTGTTACTAGCAAGGTCTATCATATTTGATCACCCCACAGTGTTTCAGTTACTGGGTACGACGATGTTCTCCTGGTTCTGCTCATTTCACTGCACATCAGTTCATGGAGGTCTGGAGAAGCCATTTTCAAAAGCCACTAGGAAAGACTTATTAAAATGAAGTTGAAAAGGCTTTTCAGTTTCATTAAGAGAACCTTAGACAGTAGAGAAAGAAAGAAGGAAATACACATTTTTAAGCGTCTGCTTTGTGTCAAGCACTGTGCTAACTGCTGTACAATTAGATCCTCACAACCAGCCTGGGAGGTAGGTGCTATTCGCATTCCCATTTTTCCACTGAGGAAACCGGGCCCGACAGGTTAAGTGACTTGCCCAGAAGGGCCTGAGGCCCAGGTTTGAACTGGGTCTTCCTGGCTTCTGGCTCAGCACTGTGGTGCCCCCTAGCTGCCGGTAGTACCCTGACTCTGAAAGTCAAGGCAGAGTGTTGTGATTGAGGCAGATGAGCAAAGAGTACTGAATGGACTCTGGACAGAGAAAGCTAAGGTTGGGAGCTAGACTAGGGCCTATATTTTCAGTACATACATATAGAGAGATAGAGATGAAAAGATCCAAAGCGGCATCGATAATGCCAAGAGATATTTGTTGAAAAAACAAACAGAAGACTTTTCTTGTGCTTGGTTTGAACAGAAGCCCACCCTCCACCTGTGATCAATTTCAGTGTTTCAGTGAAGAATCTCTGTACAATATATTGGATTTGGAGTCCTCCTGAAGGTGTCAATGCAAAATGTGAGCTGTGGTATAAAAGTCACTTGGGGGAGGAAAAGGTACTGTCTAATTCAATGGTAAGTTTTCTTGCGATTCATTACGCTGGTCACACAAAATCGGCATCAGGAATTCTGCCAAAAGGTTGGGCAAGTTTCAATCTCATATTGGTTTTGGATTGCCCTTCTAACATCTTCACATTAGAGTTCAAATGAAAATATTGAGAAAATGGAACATTCCCAAATTCTGGCCATTTCCAGGAGAAGATCCAGGTGAGAAGCCACGTGTGTTTTTGTTTCACATGGTTGCAGTAAGCATTCGTGGGGCAAATGTGGAATGCAATTCGTTTTTCAATGCTTGTTAGTCCCATAAACAGTCATGCAAGTGCACCGTGCCTAATTGTTCAAAGAGATTTCATGCCTTTTAGATCATTAAATCGCATTGGTTCTTGCCACACAACCAATTATGATGAATGAACACAGGCAAAATTCAGTTGTTTCTAGCAATGGGAAGTTAACTTGCACAACTGACAGGGAACTTTGAACAGTGGCCAGTTAGCAAATTTAAATGAATTTTTCATTATATTCCAATATTTCAACAAATGGTAGGACAGTCTCTGTACTACTTCCTCATGTGCCACTAATAATTCTTGTATATAACTCAGTAAATCATCTTTCTAAGGGGCAGTGCCCCCAAAAGTATCACTTGGAAGACATTTCTGGTTCATTATGTTCACTTATCTTATCCAACCACAATTCTTCTTCCCCAGGATGCCAGTGTCCTGGAGCAGCATTGGCAAAGGTTTTCAAATTCACATGCCCAAACTGCAACTTCAAGCTGCCTGTGAGCCTCACCGTATTGCCCAAGAGAGAGGAGGGAAGAAGTGCTCACTTTGGGTGGCTGGACAGAGGGACGGGCTATACAAAAAATGTCCTCAGGTGCTGGGAAGAGGGGGAATGGAGCAGCTGCTCCCCCATGCCAGTTGGGCATGTGTGCCAACACTTTGCCAATGCTGTCTTTAGAGCTCCCCAACGAGAGATGGTATTTGTATTTCCTGTTGTTGTTGCCCTTACTGTCCTTAGAATAGGGTTTGGGGTCTCTGAAAGTAGGGGATTTCTGAGAAAGCAAATAGTATAAGAAGATATTCATGGTTTCACATACAACTTTTTCCTGTTGTAATTTATGTATAAAACCGTTCTGGGGGGGTGGCATTCATTAAATGAAGACAAAACCAAAAGGAGTAATACTAATTAGTACCTTTCAGCATTTTATACAGTTGTGAGGAGGAGTGTCCTATGCCTGCTAAACTGTTATTACCCATATTACTTAGGCATTAATTAATTAATAAGGTATTCAGTGAGATGGCAAGGGTTTAAGGTGCACTAGAGATACAATATTTGTATTTTCCCAAGGAACTCAAAAGACATTCAAAACAGTCGCTTTGCAATAATGAGAGAGCACTGTTACAACTATAGACCAATCCCACAAATGACTATCAATGCAAAAATTTGAAATAAAATGCTAGCAAGGAGATTACAGCAATATAACACAAAGATCATTCACTATGACCAGGTGAGATTTATACCAGGAATGCAACGCTGATTCAGATTAGGAAAACCATCAGCATAATTGACTCCATCAAGAACAAAGCCAAAATCACATAATTATCTCAATAGATGCAGAAAAAGCTTTTGACAAAGTACAACACCCCTTCCTATCAAAACACTACAGAGCGCAGGAACTAATGGAACAGTGCATAAAGTAATAAACAGTATCTAAAACCATCAGCAAGCATTATCTGTAATGGAGATTAGCTAGATGCCTTCTCAATAAAATCGTGGTATGAAACCAGGCTGCCCATTATCACCACTATTATTCAATATTGTACTAGAAATGCTAGCTAGAGCAATAAGAAGTGAGAGGACCAGACAGGGGATATCAGACTGTAAGCCACTTATTCCAAAGATTAGCCCTGATTTGGTTGAATAGTGGTGACTGTCACTGCCTTAAAGAAGTCCAATGAAGGGAGCTTCGGCGCTGCCAGATATTACTGCCATGATAAGAGCCTAATCAGACAATTTCAGTAGTGAAAGAGAAGCCATCTGTCCAAACAGAAAAGGATCTCCAGCAGTAAGAATAGAAAAAGGAATTTAAACAGGCAATGACGAAGCAAAACTAGCCTTCTGGACAGACGACACGATGGTATACTTCGAGACTTCTAGAGATTCAACCAAAAAGCAAATCAAAATCACTTACAATGTTAGCAGAGCTACAGGATATGAAATGAGCCCACAAAACAAATGGGGCTCGGGAAACCCCTTGAGAGGTGAGGGTGCCATCGACACCTCGATTCTCTGTTGGAAAGAAGGGCAGGAATCAGAGCCCAGAGAGGTGGGACTTCTCACTGCTCACGGAGGAGGCCCAGACTGGGCATGTGGGGGCGTCATTATGTTATTACAGTGCGCTATGTTGATGGAAAGTTTCTGTCTGCAACTGAAACTTTGCAACCTTTAGATTCAGACCTCTGGTTGAAAATAACTAGAAATAATCTACCCCTGACCTTTTCGAATGCCGTTATGTTCTGTGCTATAGAGTATTTATAATGTATCTTTCACATATTCATGGGGCATATTGAAGCAACAGCTTAACTTGGATAAGACATTCAGGGTTCCAAAGAAAGAATTTAAATATCTTAAATGTGTGCCACATCTTCGCCAACATGAGCCTGTGCTTTTTCAGCATAGCTATTCATTCTTTTTTTAACCCTTATCTTCTCTCTTGGAGTCAATACCAAGTATCAGTTCCAAGACAGAAGAGCATTAAGGGCTAGACAATTTGGATTAAGTGACTTGCCCAGGGTCACACAGCTAGGAGTACCTGAGACCAGATTTAAGTCCAGGAACTCCTGTCTCCAGGCCTGGCTCTCTATCCACTGAGCCACCTGTCTTCCCCTTAGCTTTTCATTCTTGAAGAGATACTATTGAAAACACAATTGTTAATGTAAATATATTTTGCATGACCACATACGTATAATCTATAAGATTGCCTGCCATCTCGGGGAGGAGGGAGAAAAATTGGAGCTTACATTTTAAAAAACCCAGAAGTTAAAAGTAGTTTTTGCATGTAGTTTAAATATATATATATATTTTCCACCAAAATAAAAAGAAAACTTGATGATTATAGTCAACATGTCTTATGTGAGATGCCAAACAGTTCTTTGGGATGTTGAGCGACGACAGTCTTTGTACAAAATACAGAAGTGAAAACTGATAGGTTTTCAAAGATATTAGAGGAAATGCCAGCCATTCCTTCATAACTCAGAGCCAGGTCTGTGGCCAAGCAAGATGCCATTTATTTGGGATTACAATAGTGATTTTCCCCTTTATTTCAAATAGATTTTCACATATTACCTTGTGAGTGTTTCGTTTGAGAATCAGTTTATTTCCCATTGTTTCTGAAAGTGTGTGGTATTGGATTGGGCAATTTTGATGGTCCTTGTATTTCTTTTAGAATTAAGTTGAAAATAGAACACATGGCCTTGGAGTCAAGAGGACCAGGGTTCAAGTTATGCCTCCTGCCTGTGCCATACACTGATTGTGTGACCCTGGGAAGGTTCTATCACCTCTCGGTGTCTAGGAAATCTTCTAAGACTCTATATTCAAAAATAGTTTCCCATCATTTGGGGGAGGGAAATTCCTCCCAGCAATGCAGTAATGGAGCCCTTTATCACTTACTTGTCTTGTTTTCACAGGGTATACACTCATGCTTTTTGTTTGTTTTTATTGCCAGATGGTTAGTAAAAATAACTTTCGGATTGAAGAAGTGGCCCTTAATGAAAGAATTTGCCTCCAAGTGACATCACAATGCAATGTGGAGAGCACAAATACTAGTGACCCTGTAGAGATGTGCATCGAGCCCCCTCAAGGTAAAATTCTCTAGAAAATGTTGCTGATCCAGTAAATCCCTTCCAGCTTGGAAGCTGGGCAATAGCCAATGGCCTCAGAGAGAAGAGGCAGAGGCAGGGCCTGAGCCTTATAGTTCAGGACCCAGAAGGGGATAGAAAGGGGGCAGGAGGAGATGTAGGAAGTAGGGTTGTGTGCAAATCAAGCATGGCAGTAAAGAGCCTCCCTGGGAAATCAGTGGGGCTCAGCGACCTCCAACTGCTGAAGAAAGAGGTCATGGAGGATGGGGACAAAGGAAAAACCATTGTTTGGGGTAATTATAACTTGTCATTAATGACCTTAGAGAGACACGTTTCAGTAGAGAAATATGAGACTTAAGGAGTGAATGGGTGATGAAGAAATGGAGGGAATGAATGCAATTACTTTTATATCAAGTTTGGCCTTTGAAAGAAAACACAGTAGGTAAAGAGGGTACAATAGGGTCAAATGATGGTGGTTTTTAAAATGCGGAGAATTGGATATTTTTCAAGACAGTAGAGGAAATAAAACAGTGGACATGACATATAAGGAAACAGAACCCAATGAAATGGGCAGGAAAGAGTTACCTTTATTTTTTTTATTTTATTTTTATATTTTTTCCATGGTTACATGATTCATGTCTTCTCCCTCCCCTCATCCCTTTCCCCCTTCCAGAGCTGACAAGCAATTCCACTGGGTTATACATAAATTATTGCTCAAACCCATTTCCATATTATTCATTTTTGTAAAAGAGCAATCCTTTAAAACCAAAACCCCAAATCACATAACCATATAAACAAGTGATGAATCACACATTTTCTTCTGATTTTCTACTCTCATAGTTCTTTCCCTTGATGTGGACAGCGTTCTTTCTCAATAGTCCCACAGAATTGTCGTGGATCGTTGCATTACTATTAGTAGAAAAGTCAATTACCTTCAATCATCCCACAATGTTAGTTTCTGTGTCTAATGTTCTCCTGGTTCTGCTTATTTTACTGCACATCATCAGTTTGTGGAGGTCTTCCCAGTTCTTATAGAAATCCATCAATTCATCATTCCTTACAGCACTATAGCATTCCATCACCATCATATACCATAATTTGTTCAGCCATTCTCCAATCTAGAGACATCCCCTCATTTTCCAATTTTTTACTACCACAAAAAGAGTAGCTATATATTTTTGTACAAGTAGAACCTTTCCCCTTTTTAAAAATCTCTTTGGGCAGCATCTGGGTGACTCAGTGGATTGAGAGCTAGGCCTAGAGTTCAAATGTGACCTCAGACACTTCCCAGCTGTGTGACCCTGGGCAAGTCACTTGACCCTCATGGTCTAGCCCTTACCACTCTTCTGCCTTTGAGCCAATACGCAGTATTGACTCTAAGATGGAAGGTAAGGGTTTAAAAATAAATAAATAAATAAATAAAAATAAAAATCTCTCTGTGATACAGACCCAGTAGTGGTATCACTGGATCAAAGGGAAGACAGTCTTTTAGTGCTCTTTGGGCATAGTTCCAAATTGCCCCCCAGAATAGTTGGATCAATTCACAACTCCACCAGCAATGCATTAATGTCCGACTTTGCCACACCCCCTCCAGCATTCATTACTTTCTGTTGTTGTCCTGTTAGCCAATCTGCTAGGTGTGAGGTGGTACCTCAGAGTTGTTTTGATTTGCATTTCTCTAATCACAAGGGATTTAGAACATTTTTTCACGTGCTTATTGATAGTTTTGATTCTTCATCTGAAAACTGCCTATTCATAGCCCTCGACCATTTGTCAACTGGGGAATGGCTCGATTTCTTATGAATTTGACTTAGTTCTTTGTATATTTGAGAAATTAGACCTTTGCCAGAGAATTTTGTTTCAAAAATGTTTTTCCCAGTTTGCTTCCCTTCAAATTTTGGTTGCATTGGTTTTGTTTGCACAAAACCTTTTTAATTTCATATAATCAAAATTATTCATTTTACATCTTATAGTACTCTATCTCTTGGTTGGACTTAAATTCTTTCCTTGCCCATAGATCTGACAGGTATATTATTCTATGTTCACCTAATTTACTTAGGATATCAGGAATTAACTTTAGACAGAGGGAATGCCTCTTCTTTTGATTGGAGGGGAGAAAGGGCAGATGGCAGAGAGATGAAGCTGTGCCTCCCTAATCAGCCTGGACCCTTTGCTCAGCCATTTTATTGACATCATTAGATCCCTAGAATCCTTCAGCTCCTAAAAAAACTGGCCATGGGACCTGCCCTGCCAACCTCTAATTCTGCTTAACCCCCACCATCCACTTTTTTCTACTCCTAGATACTGAAAAAAAGTTCCAAAGTGCCCAGGTCTCTCTCAAATTCGTGCTTTCTACTAGAATGGCACTCACAGCTATTTGATAGACTTTTAGACATCCAATCTGTTATTCTTCAGAGTGTTTGTATTCCTTAAGTTCCCGGTCCTATTCATTCAGCTCTAAGTAAAATTGAATTGTGGAATTTCTTTAACTCTCCTGCTCCAGACTTTAAGCTTCTATGTACTCTACCCATTCTCTTCTTTTTGTGTCCTCCTATTTCTAAGGAGGTGATAGCTTTCCTACTTTCTAATACATCCAATATGCTTTAAAAAGCTATCTTCAAATCAATAGTAAGTATTGGTTCCAAGGCAGAAGAGGGGTAATGGCTAGCTAGTTGGAGTTAGGTGACTTGTCACACAACTGGGAAGTATCTGAAGATTTGAACCCAGGACCTCCCATGTCTAGGTGTGGCTCTCTAACCTCTGAGCCACCTAGCTGCCCACACTTCAACTATGTATTTTTTGTCTTAAAACTTTCCTATCCACTTATTTGTTTCCATATCTACAAACTTCAGTCCTCCCTGTCCTTAGGACAAAACCTTCCCTCCATCCTGCAATTTCATTTCACTCTTTCATTTTGCTGCCAAACCTCTAGAAAGAAATAGTACTCCCCAGTTCCTCATCCCTCTTACCCTTCTGTCCTCACCACTGTATTGCAACTGCTCTCTCAAAATCCACCACTGACCACTCTCCTGCCAAGTCAACCACATTTTCTTCTGTCTACATTCTTTTTGACACATCTATAGCATTTGAAGCTTAAGTGCTCTTTCCTCCTCGGGAGGTCAAAATTTGGCCATCTCCTGGTTCTCTTCTCTGGCTCCATTGTTGTGTCCTCATCTTCATCCTCACCTTTTTTCTTCTTTCTATACTCACTCCTTTGAGAGGTTTTATCTGCTTCCCAGACTTAAACCACTCCCTCTATGGCGATGACTCCTCAGTCTTTATTTCTACTGCCAACTTCTCTTGAACTTCAGGTTCCCATTTTTGCCAGCCTGCTAGACATCACCCCAATCTGCTCTCTTTCCTGATTTCTCTCATTTTATCAAGGGTAACACTATCTCATTCACCCAGGCTCAAAACCTGACTCAACTTGGACTCTTAACTGCCACAGTTAGTGCTTTCCTATTTAATCCCTGGGCAAAGACCAACAGATTACTTCTCCCTTGGCACTCTCTTACATCCAAACCCTTTTTCTAAAACTCACATGGCTATTGCCCTTGGGTAGGTAAACCTTCATCCCTTCTCCTTACTTGTCTTCCTGCCTTCAGTTGCTCCTTTCTCCATTCCAGCCAGCTTACTAGAATAATCTTTCTGGTTCTCAATTCTAGGCATGTCACTTCTCTACTCAATAGCTTTCAGTAGCTTCCCAGTGCCTACAAGATAAAGTCCAAACTCGTGATCCAGACATGTCTTTGCCCGACATACTTGGGTTGGGCTACCTGGCCCTTCAAGTCCCTACAAATTCGGTATCCTAGTAACCAAAAACATTACTGTTATCTTAGACTTCATTGAGAAATGTGCAGTGTCTGGATTGATGGAGGTGGCAATCTGTTTTCTGCCCTGGTCAGACCCTATCAGGACTGTCCTGCTCAATTCTGGCCCCCACAGCTTAAAAAGGATGCTGAGCATGCCCAGAGGAGGGCAACCAGGAGAAGATGCATGGTCATTCCATTTGAAGGTTGTGCTCAATAAGGCTATTGAGCTGGTAGCTGAGAACACTTGGGGAGACATGAAAACCATCTTAAGGAGCAGGAATTAAGTGAAGGGGGGCTTGAGACCTTAGAAGCTAGATGCAGCTCAGAGCAATGGCCAGAAGTGTCATAAAGTAAAGAAAACGCAATGAATTTGGGCCCCATCAAAGCAGAGGTAGCTCTCGGAGAGCCTAGATGAAATTGCCTGCCATCTCTGGGAGAGGCACGAAGAAGAGGAAGGAAGAGAATTTGGAACTCAGACTTTTGGAAGATGAATGCTAAAAAAGGTTATTACATACAATTGGAAAAAAAGGTCATACTAAAGAAACTGAAGTAGAGTGAGCTCCGCCAGGGAGGAGTGGGCTCCTTCTCACTGGAGAGGTTCTGATTCCAGCTGGATAACCACTGGGGCACACTAGAGGGGAACCTTGTTCAGAGCTGGTTTTGACTGGTTGCCTCCTTGAGTTCTTTCCAGCTCTGAAGTCTGGTGAAGCTACCATCCTGTGTGTAGAATACACGTCTGTTTTGGCCAGGCTTCCGGGGCTCAAGGTCTTCGACGATAAACTGTATTAATGAGCTGAAATCTGTTTTCAGCACTGCCTGCTTACCCCAACTCCCCCTGGACTTCTCTTCTGCTGCCTCTGTCTGCC
This sequence comes from Monodelphis domestica, assembly GCF_027887165.1. Classification (NCBI taxonomy): domain Eukaryota; kingdom Metazoa; phylum Chordata; class Mammalia; order Didelphimorphia; family Didelphidae; genus Monodelphis; species Monodelphis domestica. Next base: position 9,381,062 of record NC_077235.1, read on the forward strand.
CTCTCTGGGCTCTCCTTTTTGCTCGATTATCCCTACCTAATACAACTCGTCCAGTCTGGCCCATCCCTCGCCTTCGTTTACATAAGACATTTTGTCCCAAATCCTAACGTTCTGCAGAGCCCAGATAAGCACTCTGGGGCTGTCTCTCTGTCTCTCTCTCTGCGGCCTCTCCCTGGCCTTCATTTTCCTCACCTGTAAAAGGAGGGAGTTGGACCAGATAGCCTTGGAGGGCCTCTCCAGGTCTGAGCCTGGAGTCCTTTGAGCTAGCAAATGAAAACGTTACAGTGGGAGCTCTGAATCCTCGCCTGCCTGGTAAACAGCTGGTGGTCGTTTTGATGGTCCTATTTTCAACACTTACCAGGCTTAACTCAAGGACTTTCTAGCACATCCCATCAATTAGTCCAGGCTATTATGTTAATGATGATAATGGCTCTATGTAGGGTTTGCATTTTAACAAGGGCCTTCAGAGCAGCAGGTGCCTTAACCCAAGGGATCCTCGTGCCAGAGCCTAGGGGCCTGTGGTGGGCTAATGGGATGGATGCCATTCAAGTCCAGGCACATTTATTAGGCCCTTGCTATGTGGCGGGCACTGTGCTATGCCCCGAAAATGACAGGCCCCTTTTAGCTTAATTCAACTTAATTGAATTTAATCCTGGGGGGATTTGTAGGGGGACGAGTGCCAGATAACATGATGCCAGAGAGCCAAGAAGGTACTTAAAGAAAACTTGAATAGGAAGAAGAGTGCTCTGGAGTCAGTCCAGAAGCATTTGGTGAATGCCTACTATGTGCCAGGCACTGGGCTACGCTCTGAGACTCCTCAGACAGGCAAAAGCATTCCCGGCCCTCCAGGAGATCACATGGGGGGGGGCGATATTTGTAGGGATGGTGGAGGGCAGCCAGGGAAGGAAGCTGGGAGGCAGCCACGGAAAATGCCAGGAGCACAGCCTTTGTCTCTGGGTCACAGTGCATGGAGGAAAGGAAAGGAAGAAGACCTGCACCTGCACGGGCAGAAGGCACCAGACCCCGAAGGACTTCAAAAGCCCAGGCAGGATTTGCTAGCCAGGCCTGGAGCTCGCTCATAAGGACCTGCCCTGGACTTTCTTGTCCCTGGGGTCGCCTCGCTGAGAAGGCGGGCTTGCCAGGAAATGAGGAGAAAGAAACCCTGCCAATGGCGCCCAGAATCTGGCAGGATTTCAGAACAGCTAGTCCCTGAGCCCCCAAAAGCCCAGGTGGGGCCATTGGCCCCGAGGCAGAAGGATGCGGAAGCCCCAGGGGGCCCCTCTGGGGAGGAGCTAGAGCACCCTGGGAGGACCACCTGACCTGACCCTTCTTTTGTCTGGGCCACTGCAGGAGCTTTTTACTCCTTTCTAATGTCAAAGATTCTGACAGCTTGGCTCCGCCATCTGCTGAAGCCCCTCCCCCGCTTGGTGATTTCTCTCCCGGCAGGGGGCCTGGGGCTGAGGAGAGCTCGGGGAGGAGCCATCTTGCTTTCACTCACCTTGCAGCTGCGGGGCCTCTAGAAGGGGGGAGGGGGAGCACTAAAGAATGCAGATTAGCCAGCCCTCCCTAAGGACTTCTAGGCCACTTAACCCCCCCTTCCTTCTCGAGATCTCGAAAAGCTTTCCCAGGTGCCAGCAAAATGGCCACATCCAGCCCAGAGCCCCTTTTCTCGGGGTTTGCTACCAGATCCAGGTGCTCCTCCCCATTAGCTCCTGGAGAGGGCTGGAGGCCACTTGTGGATGGTCTATTGTTAAGGATGGGGGGGGGGCTGGGACACCCGGGACACAGGCAGGGGAAGGGAGAGTGAAAGCAAGCCCTGGAGCATGATGGACTCCAGAGCCAATATTGCCTTACAGAACAGCAAACAAAGCAAAAGCACGAACCCCACCAGGCAGGGAGAAATGGGTTTGCTTGTGACTAGCACAGAATGAGAAGCTGAAGGGGAGGCACCAACGCCATCTTCCTGCAGCCTCCTTTCTCCTTGGCGCTCATAGTCTCTTCCAGTTACCATCCCTGGAACTGAGGTAGCCAGAAAGATGCTGTCCCAGAATTTCTGTGGCAGCACTGGGGAGCCCCTGGCTGTGCCTGAGCCAGCCAGGCTGCATGGAAGGGCCGCCTTATGCGTCCCCAGCTTGCTGCAGTAGCTCGTCTTTCCTCTCTCTGAAGGTGGCTGGCGATAAAGCCCTGGCCACGGATGGAAAGGATAACTCGGACTAGCGGGCAATCCTTTCCTTGTCTGCAAGGCCGTTAGGGCCCAGGAAAAAGCAGCTCCATGTTTCTGTTTCCTGAGGCACCTTCTTGGGTTTCTCGGGCATCTGCAGGGACACCATTTAGGGCCACTCAGGGGCAACAAACAGGGCTTCTCCCGACCAAGACGTGCAAGGAAGGGCAGATGGGGTGGGGGACATGTCTGTCCTGGGCACCTTTTGCAGGGGGAACAGGAGGGAGGAAATGGGCTGAGAAAGCCTCTAGAGTGACCCTAGGTAAGCTGCCCCCCTCCTCCCGAAGTGCTGTCAAGCCCACTGGGCCTTCAGGCCTGGGCCATTATTTCCAGAGGCCCCTGTTAAAGTGTTGCCAAAATGACAGCTCAGCACGCTCATTTGGCAGCACTTACCAGTGTAAAGCAATACAATAAAAACATGGATTTGGTTCTCAAACCCTGGAGGAGATATGACAGCCAGCAAGTAGGAGAAGGAGGGAGGCAGCCTAGAGCACAGCTTTAGTGATCGATCTCAGCCTGCAGTCACACAAACAGCCACATCTGGAAGGGATTCTCTGCTTCAGCACCCTGCTGCTCTGGGGCCTCGCAGGGAAGCAGAGAGACCTTGGGACAACGCCTACCCCAAGCCACCCTCCTATCTTAAGAGGGGAGGAGAGAGCTTGGGAAGCAGGAAATGCCACCCCGAAAATTGCAGGCCTTCCTCACTTGGGGCCCAGGACAAACATTTTGTGAAGGGAGGGAGGAAGAAGCAGTTACCCTGGTGGGCTCCCCTGGGAAGTGAGGAGAGGGAGAAGGCAAATGAGACCCTCCACTTCTTTCACTCACAATTGTGACTGGGGCTGAGGCTGATCTGAGTCTGGGCTCTACTGATCCCTTGGACTTGGGTATAAAACCCTAATGGGAGGGAATAAATCATCCGAGCTAGCCTTTACGTGGTGCTTTAAAATAGACACTTTTCATTTGAGGAGAGGCCAGAGGAAGAGAAGCCCAGGGTACAGCCTCGCAGAAGCCTACGGCAGAGTTCTAAGGTGTTCTGACTCCTGATTTTCAGGTGACCCAGAGACGGCTGTAAAGAGACTGCAGTGCATTTGGCACAACTTGAGCAAGATGAATTGTATATGGCTCCCTGGGAAGACGGCACCTCCTGACACAAAGTACATTCTGCACTACTGGTAGGTGGGGCTCATCCATCCTTCTTGGGAACTCCCAGGTTGGACACATATCATCTCTGAACTGGGGGGCCTACCCCAGTAATAGAAGGTACCCCCACATCTGCATACCCCAAAGGTGATTTCCAACAGTCCCAGAGGATGAATGAATGTTCAGACTGCCGCTGGTGACCTAGCCCTTCAGCTTGGGTTAGAATGCCACCTTTTCATGGTTTTTTCACCAAGAGAGAGCTTGTGAGCCAGGTCTATTTTCCACTCTATTCCACTCTGCCCACTCTATTTTCCCTGCTGTTTGTAAAAGCTGCCGCTGTACATTTATTTGGCTAAGAGTTTCAGAGGAGCACTGGCTCTGCCTCCCTTCCTCGGTGTGGGCTCCTTACCTCTCGCCTGGGAACTCACCCTCTACTTGTGAAACCACCAGGTGATCCATGGACCCTCATTTGCCCCCTGCCAGGCATGGCAGAAGGAAAAAGAACAGAAAGTACTTTGCTATGCTCGCCTACTTTGGCTGGAGGGGATGGTGAGTCCCTTGGCTCCTCCTCCACTAGAAATGGGGGTCATCCCAGAGGGATTGCTTGGATTTCTGCAGAGTTCATCTCTGGGCCAGGGAAGCCAGGGAGATTCTGACAACATTCAGCATCCTGGAATGTTTGGGAATCTCCAAAGGCTATCTTGCATTTCTATATTAAGCACCTCATGTTTCTTTCTTAAAAACAAAGGAAAATGATTCCTGGAAACCAATACAACCATATAACCAGAACTCCTCTAACTTCAATTTGAAATTGTCACTGGATTTTAATTCAATATAATCAAGTTACATGTATTTAAAAAGTATTTCATCAAGCCCAAGATGGGGCCATCCTAGCCATACTTTGTCCACCACTCATCTTTGTTCTTAATTCTGTGGATGTATATACAATCTGGCCATACAGAGAAGGCTTTTGTCCTCATGCAGTTAGTCCCAGCCAGCATGTTGGCTATTTTTCTAGTTCTGCTTCCTTTTTGTTACTTCACATGTCTCTCCATATTTGGGAATGGAAAAGAAAGGCAAATGGCACTCAAAGACAAAAGAGCTCAGACCTGTGTAATGTGCGTCTTGACTCAGGAGGTCTAGCAAAGGGGAAACCCACCCTCCTTCTCTTGTTTAGAGAGGTGGCAGGCCACAGGTGAGCAATAAGACATACATTACCCAACATGGCTAATATGTTCTTTTGCTTTGACTGTACTGCTCTATTAAAAGAACCAGGAGAACACTGTACACAAGGTGAAATATTGTGGAATGATCCATTGTAACAGACTTTGCTGCTAGTAGCAATGCAACAAGCCAGGACACTCCTGAAGGACTTATGGGAAAGAACGCTAACCTCATTGAGAGAAAGAACTCTGGGAGAAGAAACGCAAAAGAAGAACAAATGACATCACTTAGCACATGTATATAAAAGTATATGATTTAGGATCTAGGCTTTAAAAAAATCATTTGTACAACCCAGTGGCATGGCTCATCAGCTCTGGGAGGAGGGAGGGAAAGAAAATGAATCATGGAAACCTGGACAGATATGTAGAAATTCAAATACACAGGTTCTATTAGGTGAGGGAGAGCAGGTCTTGAGAAGTGACAGGGATTTTTTTAAAAACACAGCTGTTAGCTGTATTTTAAGGGATGGTGGGAAACTGAAAACAGAGGAGGGCGTGTTATGGAGCCTTGAGAGACAGATTAGGCACTGTGAAGACAGATTAAAGAGGGCCTTAAAGGCTGGGGACTAGAATTTGGATTTGAAGCTATAAACATCAGGAAAATCAGTCTGACAGCTCTAAGTAGGGTAAGTTAGAAGATGGAAGAGACTAGAGGCAGCAAGACCAGAAGAAGCTATTGGAGTAACCCAGGTATAAAGTCATGAGTGCCTGGTCTACAGCAATATTGGTGGGAATGGAGATGAGAGCTAACCTAAGAGACATTCCAAAGGAAGAAAGGATGGTGGATTAGACTTGGAGAGGGAAAGACAAAAAGGTGATTCTAAAGATCCTGACTTGGGAGATGAGGAGAAGAATGGGGGCGGACCTGCCAGTGACAGAAACGGAGGTTAGAAGAGCCATTGAGAGGGAAGAGAGAATTAGCTTTCAACATGTTGGGTTTGAGATGCTTGTGGACCACTTGAGAGGCAGTCCCTGCTCAGTAACTGGAAATGTGGGATGAGAATAAAGGTGGAAAGTCAGAACTAGTGGTACTAACTTGGGGGTCTTTGGCAGAGAGGTGACAGTTAAAGGAAGGAGTAGGGACCCCAAGGGAATGACTACAGAGCCAAAGGCTGAGGACTAAGATTTGAAAGCTAGCTGGGAGGAAGGAGCCATCCAGGGTAGCAGGAGAGCTAAGAAGGTGAAACATCACAGAAGCCAAGAAGGGAAGTTTGTAGGCTCCTGAGGCCTAACTGAGAAGCAGCACACAGCACAGCTCCTTCACACTTGGCCTTTCTTCTGCCACAACATAGCACACAACAAGCATTTACCATGCATCTACCTGCAGAACCAGGTACCATGCTAAGGGCCAGGGAGACGGTGAAAGCCAACTATCCTTGCCCTCAAGGAGCACCCAGTCTAACAGTAAAGACAACCTGTAAAACAGAGCTGGATTACTATATCTTCCTAAGTGGACTCTCTATTTTCAGTCTCGACTCTAACCCCCTACACAGATGACAACTTAATCTTGACAAAATGTAGGTAAACTCAAGAACATTCATGGCCCTCTATCGACTTGAGAAGAAAATGTAAAGCATTTCCATAAGCTGGAGCCTAGCTTTCTGGACTTATTTTCTGTTGTTTAATTTAGGGCACTCCCTATTTGTTCTGTTTGGCTGATACGTTGTTCTTTGTAGGCACATACAAGAGGAGAAAGGGTAGGTGGAAATGGGAGAGCCATTTCACAAGTCAGGGCATTTTCGTCACTGGCTTCTCTTGTCACTGAAAATAAGGTGGACCTTGGGCAGAGTATGACTCCAAATGCAGTTGACTCTCTTCGCTTTCCACTATAGATTGGGTGGAGCTATTTTCCTTCCTAGACTGTAAATGGAAACGCCTTCTAAAAACAAGCTTAAAAAAGAAACTTGGCCTTTCTCCCAGCACTCCCTGCTTTCCATAGGCAGGTACCTAAACTTTGGTCTGTCCTGGATGCTGAAATATCATTTAAACACTTTGTAGAGAAGGTTGTCTCCATTTCTCTACCTGCAGGTACAACACTCTGGAGAAAAGTCTGCAGTGCACAAACTTCTATGTGGAGGGACAATTCAATGGATGTTCTTTTGATCTGCTTGAAAAAGACGTTTCCTCTTCTGATAAAATTCAAATCATGGTCACGGATACAACTGGAGCAATTAGACCTTCCTATAATATCATTAATTTAAACAATGGTAAGTCACATTTCTTGTTAATCACAGAAAATAATTGCGCTCAAATGTCTTCATTTCATTCTTAACATAAGAATTGGCTTCCCCCACTAACAAGTGGGTCGGACTCATGTAACCTCATCCTTGGTAGATCTCTGCCATATGGGGAGCTTGAGAGGATGCTAGTCCAGTCATGGACAAGGGGGTCATCTCTACCTGCCATGCAATTAAATAGTAAGCAAGTCATTGAACACAAGCTGAGAAAGTTTTGAACAGGGAGCCCAGGGCCCCTTAAATGATGGGCAGTAGAGTGAAGGCAGGGAAGGCTGCATAACCGGAGCAGACAACCACCACCTACTGCTCATCCTCCAGTAGCCATGAAGGAAAACCCATGAGGGACCATAGGCGGCCCAATCTAAGGTCTTAACTGCTGCCAGCCAAAGGGGACTCCATGCTGGCTGCAAGCCCTAGAGAAGGCTAAGTTAAGCTAGCCTTTTCTGTCCGTGAATATTAATGGTAAATGAAAATAAAGTCTTTGGCTAAAAGGTGCTAATGGCTTTAAATTGTATCCTCTTACCTGAACGTGAGGCAGAGCCGGGACTGGCTAAGGTACAAAACCTGGGGCTTTTTAGTATTGTAATCCCATCCTTAGCATGACTGTGTGGCAGGTGTGAAATCCTTCCTTGGCCACCATCACAGGCTACATTGAAAAAGAGGGTACTCCGTGGCTACTGACCACACCGAGTGCTTTTCAAACCATCCTAGTACAAAGAGGCACCAGCCAGGTGACCTTTCAGCATAGCTGCCATGAGTGTACACGCTGAGGATAAATGCAATGTGGAGTCACTCTGGAGTCTTGATTTCTCTCTATGTTGCAGTGAAGCCGGATCACCCCATCCTGACAAACCTCTCCCTCCAGAATGCCAGCTTGTACGTGGAGTGGGAAAGTCCAGCCAACTTTCGCAGCAATTGCTTAGTTTACCAGGTAGAAGTCAACAACAGCAAGTCAATGGAGCACAAGGTAAGCTGGGCCACGTATTGGTGTTACTTGAGCACTTTTAACGTTGCCCGTCCTCTCAATTACACTAACTGCAAAAATGCAGCCCGGGGTTGGAGGCTGATTTAGTGCTCTTCGGTAATATCTGAAGGTAGGCAGCTAGATTTGGGGTTGTTATGGGGAGGGGGACGGTTTAAATGTGGGACAGCTCAGAGTTCTCCCTGAGTTGGGTGGCACGAAGCAGTCTCATCTGCCCGTGTCTGTAGACTTAGATGGGTTTCAGTGAGCTTCGCTGCTCTTTGCAATCTTACCAGAAAGGCACTAGATGTGCCCTGGGAAATGCTGCCCAAAGGAACCTTGGTGTATTGACCCCATTCCGTTTCAGCAAGATATTTCCTCTCCTCTCCTCCCAGGAATATAGGCTAAGGGCAGGGACTGCTCCATTTGTGTCCTTGTACTTGTTTATAACTCAATTGAGGATACTGCTGGAAAGTGACTAAATTCTCATATTTAATCTAACAGATAGGTGGCACAGGGAATAGAGCGCTGGGTATGGAGTCAAGTTAAATCCTACCTCAAACATTTGCTAGTTGTGTGACCTTGAACAAGTCACTTAACAAGCTTTGTTGGCCTCAGTTTCCTGAATAGTAAAATGGGAATAATAACCGCACCTACCTCCCAGGGTTGTTAACGGGGGTCATTTGCGAGAAGACCTTAGGCCAGGACTGGGCATAGGAGGTGCTTAATAAGTGTTTTTCCCCTTTCTCTTCCAAATGTGCCTGGTAACCCATACTGCATCTTGCCAGTACTAGGTGGTATATTTGTTACAGCTCAGTGCCAGAGCAGTTGGAACCAGTTTCCAAGAAAGCAAGTAAACATTGACAGCCTACAACTGCTGAGAGGGAGACGGCTGGCCTCAGCTCACAGTTGGATAGGGTTCTCTTGGAGATGTGCAAATGTGTACAACATAACTAGGGGCAGCATCACGATCAACAGCATCATAAGATGGAGGGAGGGGCTAAAAAGGAATCCAAGGGACAAGGATCCTGGACTAGTGATTTCTTTTAGACTTAGTGAGAATTAAGGAAAACCATCAATTTCCCTGATCATTTTAACCTCCATTGATAGCACCTTGCTTTTGTCCCCTCTGAACACTTCAGCCATTCATTTGGGATGCTTTATGTTCTGCCTTGAGAGACCTTGCTATGTTGAGGATAGACTGGCCTTTAAATTAGGAAGACCTGAGCTCAAGTCCTGAAGCTGGAACACGCCAGTTATGTGACCTTGGGCAAGTCACTTAACCTTCTTAGTGCCCAAGGCAACTTTCTCAGACTAGTAGTCGCTGAGGAAATTTCCATACCAGGAGTTCCCTGCAGAGATGAAATCTTATGGCGAGCCCAACCCCTCTACTCTCCATGTACCTAGAGTCGGGACTTGTACTGACTTAACCATCTCCTTTTTCTTTGTCTTGGCTACAGCACCCAGCCCAATCATTCAGCTAGGTCTTGGACAAACACACCAGCTTTTCATTCATTTGGCTTACTTGGTAACAAGGACCATGGCAAAAAGAAAGCCTTTGCGGGGTGGGAGGCTCTTTACATTGTGCCAAGGCTATCGAACAGGATTTCAAATCACAGGACAGGGGCTGAAATCACAGGCCTGCTACTTACTCGGAGTTCCTTAAGACAAGCCACTTAGCAAGTCTCTGAGCCTCAGTTCCTCCCTGTGTAAAGTCAGACAGTTCAGTTAGATGATCTCAGAGGCCCCTTTCAGCTGTGACATTCTCTAAGCTTCTGACATCAGTGCCGGGATGCAGGGAGGGTAGGAGGATGTCAGCCTGGTGCACTGGGATGAGCACTTGGGCATCAGCAAGTCTCTTGGCATCTTAGAGTTCAGAGACTTCCATCTTACCTTCCTCAAGCCCAGTTTGTTCATGTGCACACTGGGAAGGATAATAGCATATCTTATGCTCTCTAGCTCCCTGGGTGGTTGCAAGGAAAGTACTCTCTACAACTCAAATCCCACATAAATGCAAATTGTTTTCATTTCTGTCCCCCTCCCATACAAAAGCATTTGAGAACATTCAGGCTCAGAGAGTTGATGACTTGTCTTCAGTCACTGACTTTTGTTTAATCTCTTGGCATCTCTCATTCCTGGTCATTCTACAGGCTTCTTTTTCACTGAGGCCCAATGCCAAGATGAATATGGTATGCTCCCTTCCATCCTGGAGACAACTGGTCAGGGGCACAATGCACAGAGCTCTGGGTTTGGAGTCAGGAAGACTTAAGTTCAAATCCAGCCTCAGATGCTTAACTGTATCATGACCCTGGGCAAGACACTTAACTGCTATCTGCCTCAGTTTCCTCAGTTATATGGGGGTAATGACAGGGCCTCCTTCCCAAGGTTGTCGTGAGGATCAAATGAGACAATAATTTGTAAAGCACTTGGTACATAGTAGGCGCTTAATAAATGCTTGCTCCTTCCCCCACGCCCAAAAAGCTTATAGTCTTGGTAAATTGAGTTGTCATTCCTTTGTGAGTCTGAGTTGACAAGAACATACATACTCTGGAGCTCAAAGGCTTAACTTGGAATAGTCGTTCATCTTGGCTTTGAAAAATGTTCTGTTTATACATTTGAGTAACTGGTATAAAGGCTTGACATTCTGTCTTTAGCAGATGTTCACCAGCTGCTTGTTCTGTGCTCTCATTTCGAGTTTTGCTTGTTAGAATGTTCCTATTTCAGTCCCTTGGGGGAGGGAAGGGGAGTGTTAGTTCACAGAGAGCAGCAGTCAGCAGTGGGCAGCTGTTTTATTTAGGAGTAGGCCGAATCCAGGCCAGGGTAAGTGTGGTGGCATTGCCAGGACCACAGCCAGTCCCAGGCAAATCGATCAAGTGAGTGAAATGTGTCCTTTCCGGAGGCTCAGTTCCTTCAGGTCCTTTCTACCCATCCCACCAAGAAGAAGAGGCAAACATAAAGAGGCTCCAAGGCCGATTCCTCTAGATGAGGTACTTACATCTCCAAGGCAAGCAAAACCTTAAACCCAAGGAGGGCCACAAATAGCGAAGTAGCTTCGGGTAGCTGGGACTAGGGCGCAGACCGAGCCAGATATTTTCAGCCGCCCCCTCCCCAAAAGAAGAAAAGAGCACAGAAGAGAACCAGAGGGAATTCTGAGGGAGATGTCAACAATCAGGGCAGGGCAATTGGAACTAAATGCTGAACTTATTGTCTACTTTTTCAAAAGTCTGGTCTTTATACATGCACATGTTCGTGTAGGTCGATGTTCATCAATAAAAAATTAAAATCTTGGGAAAAAGTAAAGAAAATTCATCTCCCTAAGACCGCCAACCAAAGAAACCAGTCTAAGTCATCAGCAGTCTCTGGGGAAGGCTAAATACTCTCACCCCTCCGGATGACCCGCTGCATGTAGACCAGGGGTGGCAAACTAACAAAAACAGGATCACTAGCCTATGCAGAAGGCCCCCATTGGATGCACGTTGGCCTCAAAAACCACCTATTAACACTATCTTGGGTTTACTTTTTGAAAAATGGATTTTGTCAAATATTTCCCCATTACATTTTAATCTGGTTCAGGCTACACTCAGGAGTGTTGTGGGCCTCCATGTGTTTGACACCTCTGATGTAGATAATCCTGCCCTGTTGTAGATACTGATTGTGTTCATATCCTGTTCTCTGGGCCAAAACTATCTGAGAATTAGCTGGAGAGCCCGAGGGGCTGCCTTTTCTCTGCTTACTGTTGATAAGACTAGCCCATCAACATTGATTCATTTTGTCTACACACTAGAAATCCAACCGTAGCCATTTCTCCACATTTAATCCAAAACAACAGATCTGTGCCTCCCCTCTACTTTGGTTCTTCTTTAAGCTTTCCTGCAGATTCTAGGGGACAACATGCCAAATAACCTTCCGAGATCCTCTCTGAATTTTCGCCTATATCTTGGGATCTCTTGCCCATATGGCTCTGTCTGTTTAATAAGAAGTGACTTTACATATGCAGGGGAAAGTTCTCTCTCTCTCTCCCCCCCCCCCTCTTCAAACTTGACTCTCATGTGTTTTTAATTAAGGAGGTTTACTTAGATCTCATCGGAACTCTGAAAGGTTATGGTGATGCCTCATAGCCACTTTTAATATTTTCAAGGTTCACGAGCCCAAAAGCAAATGCCACATCTCAGAAACTCCTCCAGAACCTGAAGGAAATTCAAAGGTCAGTAAATTTTTCATTATTTAATTTGTTCTTCTTATGATCACAGACAAATTTGAGGGCAGAGTTTCTTTTTCCTAAAACAGCACAAAACCTGGCTAAGTAAGTCCAGTTTAAGGTCAAAGTAAGGACTTGAATTGAAATTTGTTTTACTTGTGGGAAAGCATTCTATTCATAAATGTGCAGCAGAGTCCATGGGTGCCTTTCCCCATCACACCGGCTATTCTTTTCTGTTTTAGAATAAACATTGTTTTGTGATCCATGATGTTGACCCTGATGCTCCATATACAGTCAGAGTGAGAGCCAAAGCCAGTAGGTTTTGCTTTGAAGACAATGACCTCTGGAGTGCTTGGAGCCAAAAAAAGCATATAGGTAAGAGAGTAGAATTTCCTCAAATGGAAAAGCTTTCAGATGTGGAAAGAAGGAAAGCCCCAAAGGGATGTACGTCCTCTTCTCCTTGGCACTTCAAGCACTTCATAAACTGATGCTATCCTTGCCTTCCAAGCTACTCCACAATCTAGCCATACTGGCCTTCTTGTCATTCCTCACACAAAACCACCCATCCTCTGATTTTGCCTTAATACCAGCTATCTCTCCTGCCTGGAATGAACTACTTCTTAGCCTTATCCTCATGGAATCTGGTTTCCTTCAAGACTCAGCTCAAGGGATCTGGAGTGCAGCTAGATGGCTCAGTGGATGGAGAGCCAGGCCTAGAGATGGGAGGTCCTGGATTTAAATCTGGCCTCAGGCACTTTCTAGCTGTATGACCCTGGGCAAGTCATTTAAACACCACCCCCCCCTCATCGGCCAGCCCTCACGATCTTCTGCCTTGGAACCAGTACAGTGTTGATTGTAAGGTGGAAAGTGGGTTGTAGTTTTTTTTAAAGACACAGCTCAAGGACCACTTTCTGCTGGAGGCCTCTCCTGCTCTGTCTCCCCCACGGTTTATGCCTCCTCCTCCCTGAGGGAATGGACTGTTTCACTTTTGCCTTTGGATTCCCAAGGCTGGGCATCTAAGGGGCTCTTAGTAAGCATGTGGTAATTCAAAGTCCAGCTCGCAAAGTCATTCCAAAAAGTGATCTCCACTTCTCCTGCTCCTCTCCCCAACCTCAATCAATACTGACTTCTTGCCTCATAGTTCACATGATAGCATGTGGTTATCCAGACTGTATTTGTGCCCTTTCTCCCTGTAAGACTATTGCTTCTATGAGGGCAGGAATCAGGTCTTTCCCAACGACCAGCACAGGCATTCGCACATATGTGCTTCATACATATTCATGAAATAGCTGAGTCAATTTGAAGAATGTACACCATGAAAAGGTTTTACACCATTAGAGAAACCATCAGCATAACTGACCTTGTCAATAACAAAACCCAAAGAAACTGTATGGTTATTTCAAGAGATGAAGAAAAAGCTTTAAACAAAATACAATACTCATTCCTGCTAAAAATACTCGAGATCAGTGGAATATTTGGAGTTCTCTTTAAAATGATGAATATCACCTAACTAAGATCATCAGCAAACATCTATAATGGGGAAAAGCTAGAAGCCTACCCAGTAAGATCAAGGATGCCAAGAAATATAGTGAATCAGTGGAACAAATTAGGTACTCAACACACAGCAATAACTGACCATAGTAACCTAGTGTTTTGATAGGTCCAAAGATCCCAGCTTTTAGGAGAAGAACTCACTATTTGACAAAACTGCTGGGGAAACTATGAAACAGCATGGCAAAAGCTAGGCATAAACTGGCTTATTGCACCATATTCCAAAATAAAGACAAAATAGATTTAGAAATGAAGGGTAAAAAAAATAAAAAAAGAAATGAAGGGTAAATCCATAAACAAATTAGGGGAGCTTCAAATAATGTATCTGTAAGGGAAGAATTTATGACCAAACAAAACACAATGAACTTTCTACGAGATCTCAAATGGATAATTTTAAATACATTAAATTTAAAAGATTTTGCACAAACAAAACCAAACAAGATTGTACAGAAAACCAAAAGCTTGGGGAAATGTTTATGGTAAATGTCTGACAAAGGCCTCATTTCTTCAGTATTTGACAAAAGAGAACTGAGTCAAATGTATAAAAATACAAGACATTTCCTAATTGATAAATGATCAAAGGAAAGGAACAGGCAATTCTTAGATGATGAAATCTAAATGATCTATAGTCATATGAAAAAAGTCTCCAAATCATTATTGATTAGAGAAAATCAAGTTAAATCAACTCTGAGGTACCACCTCATACCTATCATATTGGCTACTATGAAAAGAAGGGAAAATTATATATGTTGGAGGGTACATGGGAAAACAGGGACACTAATACATCGTTGGTGGAGCTCTAAACTGATCCAGCCATTCTGAAGAGCAATTTCAATTGCCCAAAGGGCAATAAAACCTTATATAACCTTTATATAATGAGCAATATATGTAAGGGGAAAAGTGGTTATTTTTAAAGGGGTTGGACTATATTATTTAAGAGTGTGGTCGCCAGGAATTTCTATTAATTCCAAAGAGATTTATTTACAATTTATTTTTATTCCTTTTAAACAGTATTTTATTTGGTCATTTTCAAACATTATTCATTGTAAACAAAGATCATTTTCTTTTCCTCCCCCCCTCCCACCACCCTTCCCATAGCCGACACGCTATTCCACTGGGTACCACATGTGTCCTTGATTCGAACTAATTTCCACGTTTTTGGAATTTGCATTAGGGTGTTCATTTAGAGTCTCTCCTCAATCATATCCCCTCAACCCCTGTAGTCAAGCAGTTGCTTTTTCTTGGTGTTTTTTTCTCCTAGATCCCTGCAGATTGTCCAGGAACATTGCACTGACACTAATGGAGAAGTCCATTACGTTCAATTGTACCACATTGTATCAGTCTCTGTGTACAATGTTCTCCTGGTTCTGCTCCTTTCGCTCTGCATCACTTCCTGGAGGTTGTTCCAGTCCCCATAGAATTCCTCCACTTTATTATTCCTTTTAGCACAATAGTATTCGATCACCAACATGTACCACAATTTGTTCAGCCATTCCCCAATTGAAGGGCATCCCCCCCATTTTCCAAGTTTTTGTCACCACAAAGAGAGCCGCTATGAATATTCTTGTGCAAGTCTTTTTCTTTATTATCTCTTTGGGGTACAAACCCAGCAGTGCTATGGCTGGATCAAAGGGCAGACAGTCTTTTAGTGCCCTTTGGGCATAGTTCCAAATTGCCCTCCAGAATAGTTGGATTAATTCACAACTCCACCAGCAATGAATTAATGTCCCTACTTTGCCACATCCCCTCCAGCATTCATTACTTTCCATAGCTGTCATGTTAGCCAATCTGCTAGGTGTGAGGTGATACCTCAGAGTTGTTCGGATTTGCATCTCTCTGATTATAAGAGATTTGGAACACTTTTTCATGTGCTTATTAATAGCTTTGATTTCTTTATCTGAAAACTGCCTATTCATGTCCCTTGCCCATTCATCAATTGGAGAATGGCTTGATTTTTTGTACAATTGATGCTATGGCTGGATCAAAGGGCAGACAGTCTTTTATCACCCTTTGGGCATAGTTCCAAATTGCCCTCCAGAATGGTTGGATCAATTCACCACTCCACCAGCAATGAATTAATGTCCCTACTTTGCCACATCCCCTCCAGCATTCATTACTTTCCTTTGTTGTCATGTTAGCCAGTCTTCTGTGTGAAGTGATACCTCAGAGTTGTTTTGATTTCTTTATCTGAAAACTGCCTATTCACGTCCCTTGCCCGTTTATCAATTGGATAATGGCTTGATTTTTTGTACAATTGATTTAGCTCTTTGGAGTAATTAGACCTTTGTCAGAGGTATTTTTTATGAAGATTGTTTCCCAGTTTGTTGCTTCCCTTCTCAATTTGATTGCATTGGTTTTGTTTGTACAAAAACTTTTTAATTTGATGTAGTCAAAATTATTTTGCATTTTGTGACTCTTTCTAAGTCTTGCTTGGTTTTAAAATCTTTCCCTTCCCAAAGGTCTGACATGTATACTACTCTGTGTTCACCTAATTTGCTTATAGTTTCCTTCTTTATGTTCAAGTCATTCACCCATTCTGAATTTATCTTGGTGTAGGGTGTGAGGTGTTGATCCAAACCTAATTCCTCCCACACTGTCTTCCAATTTTCCCAGCTATTTACAATTTATTTACAAAGTGTAGAAAGAGTGAAAAAAGGGAAATCAGAGAGAGGACAGGGTAAGATATCTAGTCTAAGCACTAGGTAATTTACTTCTAGCCCCTAGCCCAACCCATGCAGGGAGAGTTGGTTCTTAGCTAGCTTTGGCAAAGCTGAGGATCTGAGGGAAAACCATTCAAGAGGCTAGTCTCTCCTGAAGTTAGTTTCTTCAGAAAATATCCAGGAAAGGAGTCAGCTCTTTCACTCACCATGTGTCAGTCCACCAGTCTCATCAGAAACAGGGTCTCAGGTCCAGCCAACATATTTCTCCTTCGGCCTCCACTCCAAAGAATGAAGATATCTCCCTCATAGGAAGTGACCACTCCTTTTAAAGTTGCTTCTTTTGCATCACTTCCTGTGTCTTCCTCCATTTTTTATGTGGACAAATCATACCCTAAAGCCTTGCTTGGGACTGCCCAGGAGGCAATCGATTCTGATTTGCCACCCACTATTGCATACATGGGTCACAGACCTCCCACTTAATGATTAAGTGGAATGTTTACATTTTTGGTGATTAGACCTAAAAAATGGGCAGATCTTCCCACTCAACTTTAAGTAGGGTGTTTTTAAAAAAATTTTTTTAAACCCTTCCTTACCTTCCATCTTGGAATCAATACTGTGGATTGGTTCCAAGGCAGAAGAGTGGTAAGGGCTAAGCAATGGGGGTGAAGTGACCTGCCCAGGGTCACATAGCTGAGAAGTGTCTGAGGCCAGATTTGAATCCAGGACCTCCCATCTCTAGACCTGACTCTCAATCCACTGAGCTACCCAGCTGCCCCCTAAGTAGGGTGTTCTAAAAATAGGCAGGGGTTACAATTTGAATCTTCACAATCAGGGGAGAGTTCATTTTAATCTTCACATACCACTACTAGGTCATATACTAAAGAGATCAAAAAGACCTACTTACACAAAAATATTTACAGCAACTCCTTTTGTGGTAGCAAAGAATTGGAAATGGATGGGATGTTCAGCAAGTGGGGAATGGATGAACAGGTTATGGTATGTGATTGTAATGGAATACAATTGTGCCATAAGAAATGATGACCAGGACAATTTCAGAAAAATATGGAAAAACTTGGATGGCCTGATGCAGAGAGAGCAAAACCAGGAGAACATCATACACAGTAATATCAAAAGTATATGATGATCAACTGTGAATGACTTGGATATGCAATGATCCAAGACTATTCCAAAGGATTTATGATGAAATGGGAACTGGTGGAGTCTAAATGAAGATTGAAACACACCATTTTTCACTTTATTTCATTTTATTAATGAGCATTATCTCAGATGTGTGATATGCCTTCTTTCACAATGTGAAGAATGTGGAAGCATTATTGCATGACAGCACATGTATAACCTAGATCATATTGCATGCCACCTCAAATAGGGGATGGGGAAGAAGGGAGGGAAGGAAAGAATGAATCTGAATCGCAGTACATCAGAAAACAGAGAGACTTTATATATATATACATATATATATATATATATATACACACACACATATACATATAAAGTCTTTGGGGAAAATATGTATAGAGAGGATAGCCTCCATCTTAATGGATGACTTACTCTCCACCCCGCAGGCTTCCCAGATCCCTCCCACTATCCCACAGATGTCTTCATCTGAGCCTAAGTGGTCCTTTATGCTCAAGCCTCTTTTAAGTATTCCCCTGCCCTCACCCAGAAGAAAATGTATCTGGCAGGAACTGTGGCTTAATGGTCTTTTCTCTCTCTCAGCACTAGCAAAGAGCTCTCTATATGATGGGTACTTCAAGTCTGTAGAATAGACAGACGAATATCTTCCTCCAAAGTTGTGGGTAAATTGAATCTTTTTTTAAACTATACTGGGCAGATTTGTTCCTTAATGGAATCCTATATTGAAACCTTTTCTAAAACAAACAAAACCCAAAACATGCCTCTTCTATCTTTGGTTCCTTGAGTTGCCTGCTGATGGCAGTGATTATGAATCCGAGACCATCAATTACCTACAACTGATGATGGAGGAGAAGAAGAGCACAGCACTTCAAAGTGTGCATAATGCTCTCACAGTCTAGGAACAACAACCTTATGAAAGATGGGCACGGTTCATCTTTGAGAAATGAGAAAAAAGACCCAGAAAGGCTTAAGTGAGTTTTCCCATGGCCAAGAAGCACATAACCTAGGCCTTGTGTTGCCTGACTAACTGTGAAGTCAGACCCAAGAAACAGCTTGTTTCCAAAATGTTTTTATCCTTTGATTCATAGTCTTTGGTGTACGTTTTACTTTCCAGGCCAGAATCATGACTCCAAGATTCACACCATCACCTTACTCTTCATTCCAGTTGCTATCTCCATCTCTACTCTTCTGCTGCTGCTATATTTAAAGAGGTAAAAGAGCTGCTGCCTTGGCTGGTGGCTGCTCATTCTTAACCCTCCTGGTATCTACAGAATGCCTTGGGAACATTCTTCAGAGGCACACCTCCCCACAGGCTTGTGGTGGTCTCCACCTTGCATTATTATCCATCTGCCCATTGTTTGAGAGTGACCAAGGGACCAGATTCTCATACAGGGCCCATCCATGCCAGGGGCACAACAGATAACATTAAATTGTGTTTTCGGATTGAGCTAGTTCCTTTCCGACAATAAAGCCAGGCTCAATACCAACGACAGCTTTAGTAACAAATATTTAAGGATTGTTGGTATTCAATCATTTTTCAGTCATGTCTGACTCTCCATGACCCCATTTGGGGTTTTCTTGGCAGAGATACTGGGATGGTTTGCCAGTTGCTTCTCCAGTTCATTTTACAGATGAGGAAAATGAGGCAAATGTGGTACACTTGCCCAAGGTCACACAGCTAGGGCCTGAGGCCAGATTTGAACTCATGAAGATGAGTCTTCCTGATTCCAAGCCCAGTAGTCTTTATCTACTATGCCACCCAGCTGCCTGTATTTAAGGATAAGATAGGAATATTGAGCAGGTATAGAGCCAAAATTTTATCCTAATTAAAATAACACTGTGATTTAGAAATGGAGTGTGTAAGAAATAGGAAAAGGAAATGAAAAAAATGATGGAAGAATGTGTTCCTTTCCCAGAGCAGATTTCTTCAAGTCATTTCAATCAACAGTTCTCTGCCTGGTATAATAGGCCTAAAGAATCTCTTAAAAGCAAGAGGTGGAAATCAGTCCTTGGAAATATCTGCTCTTCTTCTGGGGCCTCCCAGCCCCTCCCCACACACATGTAGGAATCAGAATTCTTAAGACATCCATTTCCCACAATTTACTTTTAAGTGATTACACCAATCAACTTCATTACTTAGAGAGCCACTTATATGGGTTCACATCTTCAGAGGCAACTATGTTTAAGCTAAGTAGCCTTTTATTAGAACTCTTCACCCAAAATACTTATTTCTGATTTTTTTTTCTTTAAGACTGAAAATCATTATTTTTCCTCCAATTCCTGACCCTGGGAAGATTTTTAAAGAGATGTTTGGTGACCAGAATGACGACACACTGGTAAGCATTGATGATTTGGAGTTAGAAATTATTTATTTTTATTATTTTGGCTTTGATTGACATTTTCATGACTAAATGGCTCAAAGAGGGGTTAAATCAAAATCTAGTATCTTGATCCTGTCAAAAACCTTTAAGCAGTGCACAAGATCCTATGTTAATTTCACATACCTGGCCTTGATTTCTCCCCTTAATTACTATGGGGTGTATTTTCATTAAGAATGAAGAAGAAAAGAAGAATCTCTTCCAGCACTTAGTACAAGCACCTGGCACATAGTAGGTTCTTAATAAATGCTTATAGACTCATTGACTGCTCTGTAAAGCAAGGCTTCTATAGAGGCCTTCCAACCCTTGTAAGATCAGCAACATGGGGAAAGAGAAAATCTGGGGAGGAGAGAGAGCAAGGATAATGGTGAGTCTTGGGTAAATCATGGGTAGTTGACCACCCAGGCAGCTGTGGGAAATGGGGCACCCCATTTGGATCAGACCTCACTGACTGGTGGAATATTGGAAATAAAATCAAGGCCCCCTGACTCCCAGCCCAGGATTCTCCCTGGTATAGTGTGCTTCTAATGGGCATGGCCAACGTCTCCAAAGCTTCCAATATCTGAATATGTTTTGGTCAGCACTGGGCATGGGTTCCCATTTAAAAATTGTCCAACTGAATTCCACTCTGCTGTTTGTTCTTTTGTGACTAAGTGGACTGCTCTCTGTGTTAAGAGGATTTTCTCCTTTTCACCATAATTTATACTTACCGATTGAAAATCAGTCCATCTATCAACCCCTGCTTCCTAGTATCCATTTGTGTCTTACCTGATTTGTGTTAATTCAATATACTCAATTATGAAAAGTGGCTTTTCTGTGTTTACAAGAAACAATTGGCCTTCAGGTGGTTGCTCAATTTTTAAAGACATGAAAATGTCACTGCTTCATGTGGCACTGATTGGCTTCCAAGTGCAAACAGTGTGCCAGCTTCTATGGCTAAAGCCCAGGCACACAAAGGCCATACTGACCTCAGCGAGAAATTCACAGCGAGAGATCTCCTCCCTAATGGCATTTCTGGCCTTCAGAGTAATCATAAACTGAAGTTTGGCATTTCAGCATGCCACTGTTTTATTCTGTTTATAACACCAAAGTAAAAGGTCCTGTAGCTTGACAAAAGCCACTGATAGGAAGACAACTAGAGATGTATTTTAGCTACCTTCTGCATTGGTCTTGATTAGCTCTTGATCAAAATCAAAGGCTCTTTACCTGGACTCCGGGACCTTGTTTTTTTAAATATTTGGATCACAGTATTTTAATTGATTTGGTTTTCTTTGGAATCTCTGCACTTTGTTTTATGCATTAAAATCATCATTCTGAAACTGGACCCAGAGACTTCCCTAGATGCCAAAGGGTACCAGGACATTTAAAAACGGGTAAAAATCTCTTTCTAAATATAGTATGATAACTTCTTGGGGCAGCTAGGTGGGCAGGAAATAGGGAACTGGACCTGGAGTCAGGAAGATCTTAGTTCAAATCCAATCTCAGACACTTATTAGCTGTGTGATTCTGGGAGAGTCACTTAAGCCTGTGAGTCTTAGTTTCCTCAACCATAAAATGCACAGAAGAAGGAAATGGCAAAGCACTCCCTTTTTTCCTTTGCCAAAAAACCCAAATGGGGGTCACAAAGAGTCGGACAAGACTTGAAACAAGTCACCAACAGCAACAGCTTTTTGAAAGATTAGGCTGTGGGCTGGTAGCCACACTCAATTTTTTTTATTTCCACATATAATTTAAGATTGAGTTGGCAGGTAGTTCTGAATTTGAAAGAACTCTGCCAAAGAATTAAAAGCCTTGCATAGTTATTTTCTACAAAGAAATACTCAGTGTGAAACTCAGGTTGGCAGCAGCTATTTGACTGCCTGGGTACGATTTGATATAAGACCTGCCTAACTCTTCTATCTAGTTGGGAGATGAAGGAGGAAATTCAACCAAATTAATGCTGTAATGTGTGAACATTCCAAATGACTTCAGATACTAAGCAAGCAGAGGTGAATATGGGTTCTACTTACTGATAAAACTGATGAAGATGCAATTCTGAAGGACATGTAGTTTAGGCAGGAGATTATGGGTGACCATTCTTTTTTTTCAAGTAATGTTTTCCAGCCAGTACGTGTCAGGACAGAACCCTCTAATCATGCTCCCGATTTGGAAACTAGCTTAGAGCATCTGCTCCCCACCTGAGGCAGTCAAATGACCATTGCTATGCTTTCTTCTTCTCATCTGGAAATATACATTTAGGGAAAACGAGAACCAATAGACAGGAAATGATCTGCCCATAATGGAGGCCTAAAATCAAAATCACTGATGTCAATCCTCTGAGCTATGGGAAGACTTCCTGTTGCAACCACCATTATAAGGAATAGCTTTTGGTCAGAAAGTTCCAGATGGTTCTTTGGGCCACATTTTTCGCTGATGAATGGAGACACAGAGGCCTCATTGTAATGTTCTTTACCTTAGTTACTTGTTTGCTTCTCAAACAGTGAAAGGAGCATAAGCTTTAGAGTCAGAGAACTGGGGTTTTTTATTCTGGCTCTGTCACTACCTTTATGGGGGGGATTGGTCACTT
Organism: Monodelphis domestica; assembly: GCF_027887165.1. Lineage (NCBI taxonomy): Eukaryota > Metazoa > Chordata > Mammalia > Didelphimorphia > Didelphidae > Monodelphis > Monodelphis domestica. Next base: position 9,403,352 of record NC_077235.1, read on the forward strand.
TCCGTCCCTAGGCCTCAGGCTCCTCCTCTCTAAAAAGACCCTGTGGGACTAGAAGCCTTCTGAGGTAGGTCGGTCCCTTTTAGGATTGGTGGCTAGAGAGCTAAGACATGCATCACCTTTCTAAGCTAGGGGATCACATCTGAAAAAGAAGCAGGAAGAGAAAAGGGTTAATGACCAAGTGAACCAGTTGAAGGGGAAAGGAACCACTTTTGCATGAGACTTAGCTCCCATTTGAAGAAAATTCCCATTGTGTTTATCCTTAGGGATGACATATTTGCCAACATACGACAGTCTTGTGCCTTTTTCGCTCTTAATGTTATTTCCAGGTCATTCTGTGTCCTTAACTTTCCAAATAAATGAAAGTTCCTTAGGTCAGGCAAGAGGTACACTTTTCCATGCATTAGCAATGAGTGCCCGGAGAAAGGACATCACTTAAAAGAAATTATCTCTTTTTTCCCCTTCTCCAGCAATGGAAAAAGTATGACATCTATGAAAAACAAATTAAAGAAGAAACTGATTCAGTGGTGCTGGTTGAAAATCTGAAGAGGACCTCTCAATAGAGTGAATAATTTATTTGGACATCTACCAGGAAATGTCTCCCATTCTCCATTAGTTACCTTGAAAATCATTCAGTGAAAGCTGAAAGCATTGGGCCAGTTACTTCAGAAGAGATATGTTGTAAAGCCATTTCAGGTACACACGCTGTACGACTGAATGCAGAGAAAGGAGTGGGCCATTCTCATATGGTGGTTACAAAATTACTATTGGGAGAAACCACTTTCTTGGGAAGGCTACCTAAGCCAAAGCCAACAAACCAAAAAGACGATGGCATCAAGAGTAGCTCATGAAAACTCATGCCAGTTTCTCTTTCACCAGTTCACACCAGACGGCAGTGTATTGTAGAAGACTAAGCAGAGTACATTTACTTTCATCCAGAAATCCTGATGAGTTGATATACTTCTATTTTTAGCCTCCTCAGCAGTTTGTTGCCTTTCTTGACTCATGGTAAGATGGAACCCAAAGTGCCTTTCAATGCCTGTCCTGATGCTGCTCTGAGAAAAAGTGGTATGTGACAAGCCTACCAGGATGAAAAGCCTTCACTTGCTTCATTTGGACTTCCTTGGCATCTTCCCTTTCTCGTAACTGAAACATCTTTTGGAGATGATTTTATTACAGTCTACCAGTAAGAAATGGGCTAATTACAGCAGCAAGTGGTGGGCCCAATTGAGATGTTGGTCCCTTCAGATGCGCAGCTCTGCTAATGTGTATACTGGACAAAAAGACGAATTCCTAGCTTTCGAGGTCTTCTTCATCTGTTCTTGAAGGGGCTTGTGTCAGGTGACCAATGATGTAAATCAGGAGTACATTTTGGTGGACCTGCAGGAATCTGCCTGCCTTTTGAGTCTGCACCAGTATTTACAAGCCCATGTTGGCAGTGACAACAACCAAAATGAGGTCAGAGTGAACCCCCATCTCAAGGCCTTGGAAAGCCACCAAAGCCCCTCGAAGCAAATGGGACTACAGGAGTCTTTGCCTTGCTTTGGACAACAAGTATTGAGCACATGTTGTGTGTGCCCCAGTGTGGAAGCCAGAAACAAAGGTGAAGACATAATGCCCTTAGAATGTATTATCCATTTGGAGGCTCTTGTTCATTGCTGTATTTGCCCACCCCTTTCCCTCCTTTCATTTTGTAGACTTGCCCTGTTTCCCAAGTTCTCCCCTGACCAGCAGAGAATGCAGGGAATTAGCAAACTGAGGAAAACTAAGTGGGTGTTGGTAAGGACCAGATATCCCCCCCACCCATATTCTTCTTTCCTCTTTGCCCTGCACTCTGGCTTAAAGTAAGTGTGGGCAGGTCAGATGATATTTAAGGGGTGTGCACGCTTTGGTTTTGTTTGGGGGGGGGGTTAAGGCTACATCTGTTATTCAGTTTTTGATATTAAAGTGCAAATGTTTCTGCATGTTTTCTAAGTGAAGAGTTAAGTGTACTTGGAAGCTTGCTTTTTTGCTTTGAGGAAAGAGTAGACTTGTTTTTCTCATGGTCCACAAAGCTGGCCCTAAGAACTCTTGAGAGCCCCACTCACTGCCTGGCCTTAGCTTGAGTGGGTAGAGAGGCTTGTGTCATTCATCAGCCAGCCAGCCAAGTAGCCCACGTATTTATTCCCTGGGAGCTTTTTCACCTCACGTGTTCCCTCCGATTCCCATTTGCCTTGGCAGTCCTAAATTGCTTCTCCCCATATTTCTCCAGCAGCACCACCGTGTTGTCTTTAACAGCTTTTAACAAGGGAGCCCTTCAAGGTGTTGTCAGGTTACTTCTCGAGGAGTCAGTCAGAGACTCATTTCTACTTGGTGGGAATGTAAAGGGAGAGAGGCCAAGGGCCTTCAAATCCTGGGCTCTCAGCTTTTGTGTATGGGGACTCACCATGGTGGAGAAGGACTATGTTGCTGTTTTTCCTTACTGTTAAGCTGTGTGGCAGCATTACATTTGTAGTGGTTTCTCTGTGGGTTTCTTTTTGAAGCCAGATGAAGGCAAGGGTAGATTGGGGTTTGTGTTCCTTTGTGCGCTTGCTTCTACCTGTAAGGAATTTGCCTTCCTCTCTAGGAATGAGAGTCCAACCTACAAATCCTAGGTGTCTGCTCCAATTTGGGGCCTCAGGTGAGGTTTAGGCCTCACCTAAGGGGGCTGCTGGCACATCTTAGGGATGCACGTCTCATCTTGGCAGTGATGAAAACAAGTATGGTCTGCAGAATGGCTGAAAACTAAGGCCCAGGACACTTGGGAAATCATCCTGAAGCACCCACATAGAATGCTCTATGGAAGGTTTATTCACCATTCCATGTTTTCCCTGCCTAGAACCTTCTCCCCAAACCAAACATTCATGGGGTGGGACAGCAGTTCGCAATATTCATTTAGGTCTCATTCTCCAACTCTGCACAGTGACAGTGCAAACCAGGCTGCTTTTATTTTTTGTTTTGGGGATGTTTGACCTCAATTGAAAGTTTAAAATAACTCTGGATTCTACTTGGTGCCATCACTTTGGTCATCTTTCGGCTACATTGTCATAGGAATGACATGGCATGGAAGAGAGGAGTTCAAAGGTAAGCTTTTCTGTGCAAGTCAAGATTAGCCATAGAAGCAGCACTGAACCACCTCTGCACCAGGCACTGAGCTCAGTGGCAAAGATATGAGTGAGAAGAATGAAACAATCTCTTCCGGCCATGAGCTCACATTCTAGGGTACATGCATATACGTACACACAAAATGAACATCTATAAATGGGAGGGAGAAAAGGGTCTGCAAAAGGCTGCGTGCAGAAGAGGGGTCTGAGCTGCTAGGACCTTCTGGAAGCCTCGTGCTTCTGCAAAATAAAATGTCTACATCATACTCCCTTCAAGGAGACTCAGATACCTCTTTTCCCCATTAAAATCTTTTGGCTTGTGTATCTATGTCTGTATTTCACTTGTCATTAGTCCAATTCTAAGCATATACAGCAAGGAGGGATGGAGACCGGGGAAGCAGGTACATTACTAGGCAAGTACTTGTTAGAATTGATTATTTCTTTGGTGCTGCGAACTTTACAGAATGCTTTTCTCAACACAACGCTGACATAGGAATGCAAGTGTGAGTCTCATTTTTCAGCAGAGAAAACAAGCTGAGAGAGCTGAGGCGACTTTCCTGTGATTACACAGCTAGATTTTAGATGAAGGAGTACATTTTTGGAGTAAATGCCCTTCTACCAAAGGTGAAAGTCTAGGCAGAATACTTTGTGGTTTCACATTTTCTGGAGTAGACAGTTATATGGTTTGTACAAAGGAGTTCTACCAAACTCCTTTTACGACACAAACATGGTACTGATCCCAAAGCCAGGCAGGTCAAAAACAGAGAAAGAAAACTACAGACCAATCTCCTTAATGAATATAGATGCAGAAATCTTAAATAGGATACTAGCAAAAAGACTCCAGCAATTCATCACGAGGGTTATTCATTATGACCAGGCAGGATTCATACCAGGAATGCAAGGATGGTTCAATATTAGGAAAACCATCCACATAATTGACCATATTAACAAGCAAACTGACAAAAATCACATGATTATCTCAATAGATGCAGAAAAAGCCTTTGATAAAATACGACACCCATTCCTATTGAAAACACTAGAGATTATAGGAATAGAAGGGTCTTTCCTGAAAAGAATAAACAATATATATCTAAAACCATCAGCAAACATCATCTGCAATGAGGATGAACTAGAAGCCTTCCCAATAAGATCAGGAGTGAAACAAGGATGCCCATTATCACCTCCATTATTTGACATTGTACTAGAAACACTAGCAGTAGTAATTAGAGAAGAAAAAGAAATTGAAGGCATTGAAACTGTCAATGAGGAGACCAAATTATCGCTCTTTGCGGATGATATGATGGTCTACTTAAAGAATCCTAGAGAATCCACTAAAAAGCTAGTGAAAATAATCAACAACTTTAGCAAAGTTGCAGGATACAAAATAAACCCACATCAGTCATCAGCATTTCTATATATCTCTAACTCGTTTCAGCAGCAAGAATTAGAAAGAGAAATTCCATTCAAAATCACCCTAGACAATATAAAATACTTAGGAATCTATCTGCCGAGATAAACACAGGAACTATATGAACACAACTACAAAACACTCTCCACACAACTAAAACTGGACTTGAGCAATTGTAAAAACATTGATTGCTCATGGGTGGGATGAACTAACATAATACAAATGACAATCCTACCCAAATTAATTTACTTATTTAGTGCCATACCCATTGAACTACCAAAAAACTTTTTTACTGAATTAGAAAAAAAAACATAACAAAATTCATTTGGAAGAACAAAAGATCAAGGATATCCAGGGGAACGATGAAAAAATGCAAAGGAAGGTGGCCTTGCATTCTCAGATCTCAAACTATACTATAAAAGCAGTGATCATCAAAACAATTTGGTACTAGCTAAGAGACAGAAAGGAGGATCAGTGGAATAGACTTGGGGTAAATGATCTCATCAAAACAGTCTATGACAAGCACAAAGATCCCAGCTTTTGGGACAAAAATCCACTATTTGATAAAAACTGCTGGGAAAATTGGAAAGCAGTGTGGGGGTGATTAGGTCTCGATCAACACCTCACACCCTACAACAAGATAAACTCAGAATGGGTGAATGACCTGAATATAAAGAAGGAAACTATAAGTAAAGTATGTGAACACATAATAGTATACATATCAGACCTTTGGGAAGGGAAAGATTTCAAAACCAAGCAAGACTTAGAAAAAACTTACAAAATGTAAAATAAATAATTTTGATTACATCAAATTTAAAGTTTTTGTACAAACAAAACACAACCAAAATCAGAAGGGAAGCAACAAATTGGGAAACAATCTTCATAAAAACCTCTGACAAAGGTCTAATCACTCAAATTTACAAAGAGCTAAATCAATTGTACAAAAAATCAAGCCATTCTCCAGTTGATAAATGGGCAAGGTACATGGCAGTTTTCAGATAAAGAAATCAAAACTATTAATAAGCACATGAAGAAGTGTTCTAAATCTCTTATAATCAGAGAGATGCAAATAAAAACAACTCTGAGGTATCACCTCACACCTAGCAGATTGGCTAACATGACAGCAGAGGAAAGTAGTGAATGCTGGAGGGGATGTGGCAAAGTAGGGACATTAATGCACTGTTGGTGGAGTTGTGAATTGATCCAACCATTCTGGAGGGCAATTTGGAACTCTGCCCAAAGGGCTCCAAAAGACTGTCTGTCTTTTGATCCAGCCACAGCACTGCTGGGTTTGTACCCCAAAGAGATAAGGAAAAAGACTTGTACAAGAATATTCATAGCTGAACTCTTTGTGGTGGCCAAAAATTGGAAAAGGAGGGGATGCCCTTCCATTGGGGAATGGCTGAACAAATTGTGTTATATGTTGGTGATGGAATACTGTTGTGCTGAAAGGAATAATGAACTGGAGGGATTCCATGTGAACTGGAACGACCTCCAGGAGTTGGTGTAGAGTGAAAGGAGAACCAGGAAAACATTGTACACAGAGACTGATACACTGTGGTACAATCGAAGGTAATGGACTTCTCCATTAGTGGCAATGCAGTGATTCTGAACAACTTGGAGGGATCAATGAGCAAAACCACTATCCACATTCAGAGGAAAAACAATTGCTTGATCACATGGGTTGAGGGGATATGGCTGGGGATGTATACTCTAAAGGAACATCCTAGTGCAGACACCAACAACATGGAAATGGGTTCTGATCAAGGACACAAGTAATACCCAGTGGAATTGCACGTTGGCTATGGGAAGGGTGGGAAGAATAGAAAATGATGTTTGTAACCAAGGAATAATGTTTGAAATTGACCAAATAAAATTTAAAAAATAAATTAAAAATAAATGAATATTTGAAGATGTAGCCAAGGCACGGAGGAAAAAGTTGTATTCACACTGTAAGTGCTCAGAATCTCGACATCAAATCCTGGGATCCTGTAAATCTTCCTGAACTTTCCCAGGTTTTTCTTTGTGCAAATTATCACGACAAAGAATTATACACTTGTGATGCGATAACCTTTACTTACAAGATTCCTTCTGAGGACATTTGTTCAGAGGTAGCTATGGAGAACTGCGGCTAGAGTGCTGGACTTGGAGTCCGAGGTCCCTCTGACACTTAGCTATGTAATTGGAGCAAGTCAACTTCTGTCTGTTTCCTCATCGGAAAATTGTGGATTATAATAGCACCTATCTCACAGGGTTGTGTAAGATAACCTCCGTTGAGTACTCTATAAACCTTAAAGTACTCTCTACGTGCTAGCTATTACTAGCCATAAGAAAAGAGCCCATCATATTTTCCAGCTGATATGCTAGATGGACGTCATATAAAAATGGTATGTAATGCTCCCTGGACCATTGGATCAAAGTGACAGCTGTCCAAGTGTTTTCTGAGAGCACCCAAATTATTTGGCAGCTGCCCTACATTTGAAGAATTTAAGTTCCCTATTAGTGGCCAGGTTCACAACCTCAGTGCCACAGTCAATCTCTTGCCAAGACCTGTGAATTCTGCCTTCCCAACATGTCTTGAATACATTGCCTTCTCTCCTTTGACAGGGCCACTATTTGAGTGCAGGGGCCATTACCTCATACCAGGACGGTTGCAATAGCCTGCTAGTTGGCCTACTTGCATCAGTCCATCCTCCACTCAAATATCAAACTGATCTTCCTAACGCTCAGATCTGGCCGGGTCACTTTCCCTAATTAAGAAACTCCAGGAAATCAAAACTATTAATAAGCACATGAAAAAGTGTTCTACATCTCTTATAATCAGAGAGATGCAAATAAAAACAACTCTGAGGTATCACCTCACACCTAGCAGATTGGCTAACATTACAGCAAAGGAAAGTAATGAATGCTGGAGGGGATGTGGCAAAGTAGGGACATTTATTCATTGCTGGTGGAGTTGTGAACTGATCCAACCATTCTGGAGGGCAATTTGGAACTATGCCCAAAGGGCGATAAAAGACTGTCTTGCCCTTCAATCCAGCCATAGCACTGCTGGGTTTGTACCCCAAAGAGATAATGAGGAAAAAGACTTGTACAAGAATATTCATAGATGCACTCTTTGTGGTGGCCAAAAATTGGGAAATGAGGGGATGCCCATCAATTGGGGAATGGCTGAACAAATTGTGGTATCTGTTGGTGATGGAATACTATTGTGCAAAAAGGAATAATAAAGTGGAGGAATTCCATGGAGACTGGAACAACCTCCAAGAAGTGATGCAGAGTGAGAGGAGCAGAACCAGGAAAACATTGTACACAGAGACTGATACATTGTGGTACAATCGAAGGTGATGGACTTCTCCATTAGTGGCAATGCAGTGATCCTGAACAATCTGCAGGGATCTAAAAAATACTATCCACAAGCAGAGGATAAACTGTGGGAGTAAAAACACCGAGGAAAAGTAACTGCTTGACTACAGGGGTTGAGGGGATAAGACTGAGGAGAGACTCTAAATGAACACTCTAATGCAAATACCAACAACAGGGAAATGGGTTTGAATCAAGAAGACATGTGATACCCAGTGGAATCACGTATGGGATATGGGAGAGGTGGTGGGAGGGAGGGAGAGAAGAAAAGAAAATGATCTTTGTTTCCAATGAATAATGTTTGGAAATGACCAAATAAAAATTAAAAAAAAACTCCAGGGACTCCCACGATCTCACGTGCAAATATCAAATCCTGTTTGGGTTCTTCAAACCCTTTATAACCTGGCCCCTTCCTACACTGTCAGTCTTCTTTCCGCCCTATACCTTGGCCTGGATTCTTTGATCTAGTGTTAATGGTGGACCAAAACTACCAAGTGGTAGTCTCCACCAAATGGCAGTTTACTTGGCAATGCATATAGCTACAGAAACAAAGCAGGACCAAGGCTCCCTTGGTAGGTAGCCAAGGTCATCGACCACTGGTTCCTACCCAGTTAATTACCAATTTGGAAAGAGTGAAAAACAGGATGTGGGTCTTGAGATACTTGGTTTCTTATTGATGGAGGGTGTTCCAAGACACTGAAATGAGGGAGAGGAGTGGTTTTGAGACATTCCTTAAGTGGAGGAACAGTTGGGAAGGAGAATAATCCCAAAGCAGGGAGTGTCCAAGAAACTGAAACGGAACTGCACAAAACGATGGCTAAGGACAAAATGTACGTTAATGTAGCTCTAGTGACCTTGGCCTCCTTGCTATGCCTGGCACAAGACACTCCATCTCAGCTGCAGCCATTTTCACTGGCCGTCTCCTACGTTTGGAACACTTTCCCTCCTCATCTCCATTTCTCAGCTACCTTCTACAGAAAGCTTTTCTTGGCCTCCTTTAATGCTGGTACCTTCGCTCTACTGATCATCTCCAGTTTATCCTGACTATATCTTGCTTGTACATAACCAATGTTGCTGCCTCCATTTGGATGGCGGGGGAAAACAGGGGACTCGGAAAAAAACAGGGACCACCTTCTTCCTTTCTTTGAATCCCAAGCACTTAGCATCGTGCCTGTCACAGTGTAGGCTCTTAAATGCTTGTTGACTGAATTACTGACTGATCTACGTGGAGTAAGCTGTTGAGTGTTGTGGGCTTTGCCTCAGAATGAGGGGAGGGGTATTCTGGTCCCTCAAGGGCTGAGAGCACAGTGCAAGGGACAGTTCCTTGAGGGCTCATATTGAACTAAAAGACTTACCTGATCTTCCTGGCAATGACTGATCATCTGGCCTGAAGGATGTTCAGATCAAAAAGAATCATGGTGACTGGAAAGTACTCCTGATGGCACAGAGGAAAAAGCTAAAAGCAGAGGTCAAAGTCTTGTCCGAGATCACAAGTTAAGAGCAGAGCAAGTCCCATGTGGCATAGGAGGGTTTCCATAACTTGGAACTTTGAATCTTAACAGCAACAAAGCCATTTGCATCCGCATGCTTCAGCTGCCAAGGGAATCTTTTGTTAAAGCTTTTCAGTTAACTGTCCTCTGCACTTCTGAACAGAATTCCCAATGCTTCCACTTTCAGTGCTTTGTCTTTCTGGCCCAGTATGGTAAAAAACGTCTACTTCAGATGCCACAATTGCCGAAGAAACTGCCTTTATAATCGGGGTTCTGGGAACACTTTCAAAGCTATGTCAATAACTGTACTTTAATTATAATTGATTTCCTTTGTAATATGTAACTATGTGCTAAGCAGTTTACAATTACTGTCTCATTTGATCCTCACAACAACACTGGAAGGTAAGTGCTATTATCCACGTTTTACAGATGAAGAAGAAACTGAGGCAAACAACAGTCAAATGACTTGCCCAGGATCACACAGCTAGTAACTATCCGAAGCCACATTTGAACTCGGAGCTTGATTCCTGGCCCAGCACCCTGTGAACTGTTTATTCTAAACAGCATTGGCTTTCTCAAACTGACCACTCAAAGGGTCAACGGCACAAAGAAGGTAGAGAACTCCGCTGTAAGATCGTCACAAAGGTTAGGCAGCTGAATTACCTTTTCCCATTATTATGTAAGCTCCTTGAAGGCATGACTTGTCTCTGCATCCTCGGTATATAAAGGTTTATTGACTTATATGGGTCCATAGGTTGTCCATCCAGACAGCGAGCAATGTAAGGAGGCAGTCTAGAGAAAGAATATTTTGACCAAAAGCACTTTAATAAAAGAAATACAAGAACTGAGCCAGCGAGCTAGATCATTCATTAAGCGCTTGCTATATGCCAGACACTGCTCAGTATAAGAAAGCAAGATAGTACTTGCCCAATCCAATGAGGGAGACGGCATGCAACAGTCTAGAAACAAGCAGGCAAGCCAGATACAGAGTGACTCAGAATAGAGACACCAGCATTTAGGGGAGATGGGAAAGGAGCTTATCCAGGACAACTCTGAGGGACTTGGGAGAAAGAACGCTCTCCACCTTGAGAGGAAGAACTGTGGGAGCAGAACTTCAGGAGAAAGCATAGGATTTGTCACTTGTTTACATGGGTATAGGATTGGGCGTTGGGGGTTTAAGAGATCCCACTCTTACAAAGATGAACAATCCGGAAATAGAAATCCACATCTAACCCAGTGGAATGGCTTGTCAGCTCCGGGAAGGGGGAGGGAGGGAGCATGAATCATGGAACTTTGGAAAGCCTATGTGTAAATTTGTTATTGGGAAGAGCCAAGACAAAGGGAAAAAAGATGGGATCTTAGCTGAGCCTTGAAGGGAGCTGGGACTCAGAGGTGAGGAGGGAGACCATCTTAAGTATCAGCCAGCCTATGAAGATAGAAAACGAGGAGATAGAACATCCTTTGAGGAAGAACAAGGTGGTCAGAGACCAACCAAATGGAGAGTGGTCGGGGGAGCCTATTTCTTGCCTTTCAAGACTCAGGGACTTTCAATGGTGACAAGATGGTGAAGCATCCTCTGATTAACTTGTGAGCTTCCAGCTCCCTGGTTGTACCCCTTTGGAATCATGTCCCAGAAAAATCTTTATCCTGAAGGTTCATCTCTGCCCTGGAACCCATCCCTGAGCAGTGCCTCTGGCCCTGGACTCCCTTCCTCTGATTGGAATGGCTCCTTCCGGAGCCTCTAGTGAAGGAGGGTGCCCAGGCCTCCATTTCTTCATTTCCCTGTTGGGATGTTTTTGTCGTATCCCCAAGCCGATTACCTCAATCTTTTCAGCTTCCCTTTAGAATGTAAGCTCCTTGAAGAAACAGACTAGAGTGCTTTTGTGCATGAATTTGTATTCTCAATACTTACCACCATTATACTTTAAATCTAAGCCAACTATCCCCATGTATTTTGTATGGACTCCAGGGGGAGGCAAGGCGGTGGGTGCAGCAGTGGAGAGAGCCCTGGGCTTGGAATCAAGAAGATTCATTTTCATGAATTCAAATCTAAACTCGGACATTTACTAGTTGTGTGACCCTGGACAAGTCACTTAACCCCGTTTGCCTTGGTCTCCTCATCTTTACAATGAGCTGGAGAAGGAAATGGTAAACCAGTATCTTTGCCAAGAAAATTCCAAATGGGATCCGGAAGTCAGACACAAGTGTGCCAACTGTTCTTACTACATCATCTTAGTAAATACCTCTCTTAAAGCTAAGTCATATGTAAGCAGGCTGCTTGCCAATGGGGAGCGCACCAAGAGGGATTCAGGAATTGCAGTATACTAAGTTACTCCTGTAAAAATTAAATTATAATCTCTAATAATAAAATATTATATTTTAGGAGATTTATTAAATGATCACTAGAAATCAAGGAATAAAGAGGATACAAAAGAAAACCACGTGCCCTTGGCTGGTTAGCCATTTTCAGCCATCCCCACTCACCACCATCACTGCTGATTGTTGCCCAAAAAGAGGACATGGGAGGCGTTACTGCCATTTAAATACCAATAACGTGATCCCACCAACATTGAGACTCAGGAGAGATTATAGGGAATTTGGGGAAATATTAAGGACTTCTGGGGAATGAAGTCAAAGGTTCAAAATCTCCATTTATACACGCCTAGGACCCAAGGTAGCAGTTACTTCTCTGGGGACCTATTCTGAATAAGAGTGAACGTTGGGGACAGGGAGGAGTGACCCTACCTACTCTCAACGAAATATTATGGTCTGGATATCAGGCATTCTTCAGCTATGTATTTTTCCTTATTAACTGGGTTGTGGCTCCTATATAAGTAGCTCCACAATATTCTGGGACTCATTGGGATTGATGCAAGAAGTATAATGTCATCCCCAATCAGTGCAAACGTGGCCAGCCAACGCAGAGCCAGCCCACAGGGCCCCACAGTGCCAAGAGCTACCCAAACCAAATTAAAATGGACCTGGGAAATAGTTAACAAAATTAAAATATACCATTTAAAAATGAGTAAGTGGCCTGCAGGGCAGAGCAGTGACGCCACCCCCCTTCCAATCTTCTGTTTGAGTTGACTCTGCTAATCTGGAGGGCCTCACCGTCCCTAAGTAATTCCTCTTTAGCCTGGAGCGTGGGCTGGATCTCTTCTCTGACAGTCAGAAGCAAGCAGCCTCTCTCTATTATCCCTCACTTGAAATAATGACTACAGGGTTGCCAAGGTTACCTTGTATCATTCTGCCAAATGCCCAAGAAATCTCTTGTTGGCTCTGTGCCAAATCAAATGCTTTATGAGTACAGCGGCATATTATATGAACAACGAGGAGGAAGATGAGGAAGACAATGGCAGCAGCTAGGATTTCTATGGCCCTTAAGGTTGCCAAGCACTCGACCTGTGCTAACTCATTTGACCCTCACAACCACCCATGGAGGTAGGTGCCATTATCATCTCCATTTTACACATGAGGAAACTGAGGTACAAAGAGGTTAAGTGACTTGCCTGGAGTCATATAGCTTGTAAGTGTCTGAAGCAACATTTGAACTGACTCCAAATCCTGTGTTTTACCAATGTTCCACCTGTTGGAATACTGCTTACAAATCCATGGCTGTCCCTTGATATGACATCCTCTTTGGTCCTCTCTGAGCATGAAGGACAACAGCCAAACAACCGTATTCCCCAGACCACATCTGGCCCACCTCCTCCAAAGGAGTCTTGCTAAGTGACTAACATCTCTTTCTTTGGAGTCAAAGGGCTTGGATTCCAATCCCTGATTAGCTACTAGCTAGTGATCTTAAAGCAATGCCTTAACCTCTCTGAGCCTCTTTAAAATAGATGGGGCCAGGGAATGGGGAAGAATGAAGAGTGGAGGTGATTACTAAGCTCCTTTCCAGCTCAAACACCCATGAACCTTGAAAATCAACTAATTCATGCTATGGTGTTGGGGACAGGATGCAACTCTTCCTAGAACATTTTCACTTACACACGTAGACATGCCTGTATACGTTACCTATATGTAAATGTACATATATTACAGCTACCTCTAAAAAGAAACCATTAGGGCATTAAGTTTCTGATCTTAGCAATAGGAAAAGAATGGGGATAATAATAATAGCAAACATTTATACAGCACTTAGTATTTGCTGAGCACTGTGCTAAGTACGATTATTATTTCATTTGATTCTTACAATAACTCTGAGAAGCAGTTGCTATTATTATGCCCATTTTATAGATGGGGAAACTGAGGCAAACAGAGGTGAAGTGACTCGCCGGGGTCAAACAACTAGTATGGGCCTGAAGCTGGCTTTGAACCCAGGACTTCCTGATTCCAAGCCTCATGCCTTATGTGACATATTTAACAAACATCAACATTTCCTTATACAAAGAACAGAGAAAGAAATTTGCCTCTGGCACCATTCATCTCAATTACACTTATTTTTTTCTCAGTGTATACTAAATCGCTCTTAGTAGTCCCAAGATTGCTTTGCCCATTCCCCTGCTCTGTGTTTCCCCATTTCCCTTTTATCATATCACAGTCCTGATGTCCACAACACCCAGCCTTTTCATCCTTTAGTACAGTAATATCCCATTACATTCACTTACCATAATTTGTTTAGCCATTTCCCAATTGGTGGAGAGCCACTCAGTTACTACTTCTTTGCTCCAACAAAAAGTGCTGCCATTAGCACGTCCAGCCGGATGGGGCTTTTCCCTCTGGCTTTGATCGTGGGTAAGAGCACAGGGCTTTGAAGTCAAGAAGGGATAAGCTGAAAGTTCCAATCCTGCCTCAGACCCGGATTAGCTGTGTGCAAGTGGCAAATTTAAAGCCGGTGTAAAGAAAAACTCCCCATCAATTAAGGTCACCTCAAAGTGGAAAGACCTGCTATACATTCAACAATCAGCTCTATGCGGATGACTCTCAGCTTTACTTATGCAGCCCTGACCTCTCTCCTCACCATCAGTCCTGCATCCCCAACCACCTCAGACCGGATGATTATTATGATTTATTATTTACTTGTTTAGCAATCTGAACTTAGTATCTTTCCATGCAAATACTGTTTCCTTCCTAACTTTCCTGTTATTATCAAGAGAGCCATCACCCCACAAGGTCATCCTAGGCTTACTCTCTCTCACTTCCCATATCTAATCTGTTGCCAAGTCCTGCTGATTCTGCCTTTGCAGCATCTGTCCCATATACCTCCTTCTCTCCTCTGACATTGCCACCACAGTGCTGAAGGCCCACATCACCTCACATCTAGATTACTGCAATAGCCTATCAATAGAGCTATTTACCTCTCTCCTCATTCTAGTCCAACCTCCATTTTTTTAAGCCTTTACCTTCTCTCTTAGAATTACTACTGTGTATTGGTTCTAAGGTAGAAGAGTAGTATGGGCTAGTGACTTGCCCAGGGTCACATAGCTAGGAAGTATGAGGTTATATTTCAACCCAGGACCTCTTATCTCTAGGCCTGGCTCTCCATCCACTGAGCCAGCTGTCCTCTATTTAGTTTTTAAAGGGATCTACCTAAAGTGCAGGTCTGACCATTCAACAAACTCTAGTGGTTTCCAGTCTCCTTACACCAGAGTTCCTGTCTATGTACAGGTGGGACTACAGTGACACTGGCCTCTCCCATAATAAGAATCCGTACCCTCACTATCTCCAAGCCCGAAATGCTTTGGGCCCTCACCCATACCTCTTATTTCCAGCTTCAGCACCAATCCTCCTTTCTCCCCAGACCTTTGTAAACACCTCCTCTGCTAATGTCTTCTATCTGCTCAGTATCTTGGATGTGGTTTCCTCAATTAGGCTGCAAACTTCTTGATGGCAGGGACGGACCATGGTTTTTGCCTTTCTTTTTATCCCCAGTTCTTAGCACGGTGCCTGGAATCAAATGTTCCTTGGACTGAGAGGAAGAGACTTGTCTAAAGTTGACCAACACATAGATAGCAAGAGTCCAAACTGACACTAGATTCCACTCAGCATCCTTTGCACTGCACCACTCCATTGAAAACAAGATTAAGGAACAAAGGGGGGGGGGCTTATCTGATTCCACTCTTCTAATGTAGAGATTGAAAGCAAGCCTACCTTAATGGAAAAATCTTCCAGGCTCAACAGATTACCTAAAGGACCAGGGCAGTTATCTGGGGTGAAAATTCCCTCTGGAGACAGTCTATTCGTTGCAACAGCTGAGGGAACAGGGGCCAAGAACTGGGCAGCACACCAAGCTTGGAGTCTTTGGGGCAACAATAGCCCTTCCTGATGGCTTAAGCTCAACTCCATCCTCTCCAGAAACCCTAGCAGGCTTTCCTCTCATACTGGGACTGTGGCATTTTACTACTGCCTACCTGCTGAGAAATTGTATAAATTACAAGAGAAGTGGCAACGTCAGCCCTTAAGTGGTGTAAAGTGTTCAAACCTGTAGCAGCAACAGCTGCTTGTTTGTGATTTCAGTCAACTGAACTAGTAGGCAAATGCAAGAGAGTAGCCTAAGGCACAGGACAATTTAGTGACTTCCTCAGGGTCATACAAGTAGCAAATGTCAGCAGTAGAACTGAAATTCAGCATCCTATCTCTTCCCTCCTCTCCCCACTTTCCTTTTTGTGAAGATATTTTCTTTTCCCCGTGATATGTACTAACAATTTTCCATCTAAGTTTTTGAAGTAGTATAAATTGTCACAAATTGTCACACTCCCTCCCTTCCCTCCCAATTCCCCGAGAGGGTAAGCAATTTCATTTGGGTTATACATGTATCATCATGCAAAACGTGTTTCAAGACTGTTCATTTTTATAAGAGAATGCTCATATAGAATCAAAACCCCCAAATAGACTCAAGTGAAAAATCATCTGCTTTCATCTGCATCTGGACTCCAATGGTTCTTTCTCTGGAGGTGGAGAGCGTTCTGTCATAAGTCCCTCAAATTGCCCAGGATCATCGTATTGTTGAGAGTAGCTCGATCTGTCACAGTTGATCATCCCACAATATTGCTGTAACTGTGTACAATGTTCTCCTGGTTCTGCTTATTTCACTTTGCATCAGTTCCTGGAGGTCTTCCCACTTCTTATAGAAATCCATCAATTTATTAATCCTTTGAGCACAATAGTATTCTATCGCCATCCTATACAACAATATGTTCAGCCATTCCATACCCCCAACTGCCAATTCTTTGCCACCACAAAAAGAGCGGCTATAAATATTTTCCCACAAGTAGGTTCTTTCCTCTTTTTATCTCTTTGGGATATAGACCTAGTAGTGTTATTACTGGATCAAAGGGTATGCATTGTTTTATGACTCTTTAGGTGTAGTTCCAAATTTCCCTCCAGAATGGTCAATCAATTCACAATTCCCCCAACAATGCATTAGTGTCCCCATTTTGCCACGTCCCCTCCAACATTTAACTTTCCTTTGCCGTCATATTGGCCAGGTGTGAGGTAGCACCTCAGCGTTGTTTTAATTTGCATTTTTCTAATAAAAAGGGACTTAGAACATTTTTTCATATGATTATTGATAGCTTTGATTTCTTCATCTGAGAACTACTTGTTCATATCCTTTGACTATTTTTGTCAACTGGGGAATAACTTATATGCTTATAAATTTGACTTCGTTCTCTATATAGCTAAGAAATGAGACCTTTATCAGAGAAATGTGTGACAAATTTTTGCCCGGTTTGTTGTTCCCACTCTCTCTCTGCACAAAAGCCCAGTGACCAATGATTACTAAATGAGATTACTATCCATCCATAACAGAGAACTGAGATCTGTGCTCCCTACCCTCAGTTAAGCTTAAAGTGGAAAGAACATTGTATTTGGAGTCCAAGAACCTGGGTTGGGAATCAGACCTGGGTCAGCTCACTGTGTAACCTTGAGCAAAAGTTATTTAACCACCCTGATACTCAGTTTCCTCACATGTAAAATGAGGAACTTAGACTAGATGCCCTCTGAGATCCATACCAGCTCTATCTGTATGATCTTATCTGTTACCTCTACATAAGGAGGCAACCTGTATCAATGTAAACAGTGATGCAATCAGTTGGGAGATGGAACTTGCAATTCAGTTCCCATGTTACCTGTGTGGCCCTACACAAGTCACCTGCTTAACTTTTTGGAACTTCAGTTTCATCATCTGCAAAATGGGGATGATGATAGTAATAGCTAGTGTTTATGTACAAGAATTTCAAGTCTTGCAACATACTTTATGTCAAAAAATGTGACCCAGAACATTAATGCATTGCTGGTGGAATGGTGAATTGATCCAGCCATTTTGAGGGCAATTTGGAACTATGCCCAAAGGGCACTACAAGACTGTCTTGCCCTTCAATCCAGCCATAGCACTGCTGGGTTTGTACCCCAAAGAGATAATGAGGAAAAAGACTTGTACAAGAATATTCATAGATGCACTCTTTGTGGTGGCCAAAAATTGGGAAATGAGGGGATGCCCATCAATTGGGGAGTGGCTGAACAAATTGTGGTATCTGTTGGTGATGGAATACTATTGTGCTCAAAGGAATAATAAAGTAGAGGAATTCCATGGAGACTAGATGCAGAGTGAGAGGAGCAGAACCAGGAAAACATTGTACAGAGACGGATTCACTGTGGTACAGTCAAATGTAATGGACTGTTCCATTAGTGGCAATGCAGTGATCCTGAACAACTTGGAGGAATCTATGAGAAAAACCACTATCCACATCCAGAGGAAAAACTGTGGGAGTAGAAAAACAACCGCTTAATGACATGGGTCGATGGGGACATGATTGGGGATGGAGACTCTGAATGAACATCCTAGTGCAAACACCAACAACATGGAAATATGTTCTGATCAAGGACACAAGTAATACCCAGTGGAACTGCATGTCGGCTATGGGAAGGGTGGGGGTAGGGGAGGGAGGGATAGAAAATCATTTTTGTCACCAAGGAATAATGTTTGAAATTGACCAAATAAAAATGTTTTTTAAAAATGTGACCCAGAGATTCCAGCCCTGGGCCTATACCCCACAGATGTCACTGAGGAAAAGAAAGGCTATGTGTACACACACTATTTGTATTGCTTTTGTTAAGGGTTTTTAATAGTTCAGCTTCTATTAAATAAGGTTACATTTCCAGAGCTATACACATCCCATTCATGGGCTTCAACCCACCAAAGCTTGAGGCTACCTTTGCCCTGTAAGACCTCTGGTTTCTCTTGCCTAAAGCCTGTAGCTTGGGCTTTTGCCAGTTGAGGCCACGAGCCATATCATGGCTTCTTTTTGGCTACCCTTCCTTCATGAGAATGCCCCTATGAAGGCATCTAACTTGGTGGACCCAAATCCCACCAAATGGCTCTTTTTCCCCTCCTTCCACTGTGCCAGGATATTTGTTTAGTGGCCTGCAGACTCCAGGAATTCTTGCTGAGCCCAGTGAAGAGGGAAAGTTGGAATTTGGCATTCAAGATGAGAAATAAAAGGTCAAAGCACATGATATTCCTGAAAGAAATCATCCCAGTTTTCAGGAACGCAGACCACTTTTAACCCATAAAGAAGGAGTCGTGCAAAAATGAGGTGCTTCCTCCTGTCCTTGGGATGAGGATAGACCCCTACAAAGAAAGGGGGCTCTCCCAGTGGTTAACAGAGCAAAGTACCCTCTACTCCTCCTCAGCCTCCAACTGCTATTTTGAAATAAACCAAATGGGAAAAAACAAGTGGAAAAAGTGGATATGACAAACCTGAGGAGTTAATGCTACATCCAGGCGTCATTCATGCCTACGAGCCCTCTTCTTGCAGCTTTGGGGCCACTCTAGTCCCTTTGGTTCACAGTTCCAGCACCCAGATTATCTCCATTTTGAAGCCTCAGAAAAGAGAGGGCGACTTTTGGAAACGTCTACTTTTGGGAAACGTCAGAGCTAGGGTTCAAACCCAGTTCTCTTTACTCCATATTAAGAAGCATCTGCCAGGTGCCAGGCACAGGGCTAAGTGCTGAGGATGCAAAAAAAAGCCAACAACAACAGCCCCTGTCCTCAAGGAGCTCAGAGTTTAACGGGGGAGATGGCATGTGAACAGCAATGGATGAACCAGACCTAGAAACTAGAATGAACTAGAGAGAGAGAGTCCTAGAGGAAAGGAAGGCAGGCAGCAGCAGCATTCAGGAGAATGGCTGCGGCTGGCTGAGTGGGCCTAGGACATTTGGGAGCAAGTCGGGCCCCAAGCCAACAGCTTTTACTAGCAGAAATACCATGTGTAACGCAAAGTGAAGAAAGGAACTTGTCCCATGTGTCTTTCCTCTGGGACTTCACTTACCCACTTCCTTAATGCAGACTAAGATGAAGAGAAATTCTGAACAATTCAAATAATCTTGGCTTGGCCTTTCTGGAAGGGAGGGACAAGGAGCCAATGGCTTCCTTTCATTTTCAAAATGGTTATTCGTTGAGCAAGGAGGGCCAGTTTTGCCACAGTGGAGTTATGGAAAAGTACAGCCATTATTCAGTCAAAGTTCTTGGGAGAGGCAAGGGGATCCAAGAAAAGAAGAGCAGAGTCAGAAGTCAGGAGACCCGGATTCTAATCCCAGTTTAGCTTTGCTAATTTAGCCAAATCACTTCCTCTCTCTGATCCTCATTTTTTCCTCTAGCAAATGCAAAAGTTGAACTAGAGGGCTTCTATAGAATGAGGCCACAGGTCTCTACTCTGTCCTTCTATGTGGATAACCACTTGGGGATCTGCTCTCCCCAACTCTAGGGTGCTCTGGTAAAGTCAATCAAGCATCCCTGGATTCCCCAAATAGTATATAGGTTCCCCCACGTTCTTTTGTTCCTTGGCGCTGTCACTTAGCCCAGTGGCACTCTTGAGAGTTCAGTGACCAGAGCTGCCAGAGTTTATAGCACATACCTCTGTGAGGAGGCCTACTTTAGCACTGAATCCTATCCATAATTAAAGAGAGGTTTTCCTGATTATTTAATAATTCTGTGTTTTTTCCAGTTTAACAATCACAATAAAAAGTTCGTTCCTAGTCAAGACTCATTGTTCATGGGTTCTTTCTTAATGAAGCTGTGTCAACTGTAGTTACACATACTGGTGAAGACTCTTGAACTATACCTCTCTTTTTTAAACCACTTATCTTCCACCTTAGAATCAATACTATGGATTGGTTCCAATGCAGAAGAGCGGTAAGGGCTAGGCAATGGGAGTCAAGTGACTTGCCCAGGGTCACACAGCTGGGAAGTATCTGAGGGCATATTTGAACCCAGGACCTCCCATCTCTAGGCCTGCCTCTCAATCCACTGAGCACCCCAGCTACCCCCTATACTATAATTTTCAGAATGCCTTGAAACTCAAGAGTAGTTGTCTCCCAGAAAATACTTCCATGGCACTTGGTTTGATGTTACCACTCTTAAATATAAAAGGAGACAACTTTCAGATAAGTTCAAATCTCGCCAAAGGAAACTGGCAAAGATGGAAGAAGAAAGCAAACAAGTATTGATTCAGTACCTGCTCTATGCTGAGTTCTTTATAAATATGAACTCATTTCATACTCATAGAAATCCTGGTAAGTTGGTGCTGTTATTATTCCCATTTTATAGTTGAAGAAACTGAAGCAGACAGGTTAAATGCCTGACCCAAGTCCACACAGCTAATAAGTGTCTGAGGCTAGATTTGAACTTGGGTCTTCCCGAGTCCAGATTAAGTACTCCATCAGCTGTATTTAGTTACCTTTAGGCTGGAAGAATGATCAGACCAAAAGAAAGAAGGCCATGATAAAGAGATATAATGGAGGTAGGGCCATGGAAAACCCCAAACCAGAAGAGAATAGCTTCAGAACATCTATAAGCAAAGCTTCAAAGAAAAACAGAGCCCGTCCACAAGGTCAACTTGAATTCCTGGAAGAAATATGGCAAAAGAAAAAAGATAAACTCCATCTCAAATAAAATCAGAACTCTATAATGGATTCTTGACCTACTTTCGTATCAGGAACTCCTTTAGCAGTCTGGTGAAAACCTATGGGTCCTTTCTCAGAAGGATGTTTTTAAATGCATGAAATCGTGTACATAGAATTACAGAGGAAACCCATCATATTTCAATGGAACCTCAAAGGAAAAAAATCTGAGGCCCTGAGGGATCCTCGAGGGAATTCTAGCCAACATTCAAAAAACAAATAATTCGGAGGTTATAAAAACTGCTTGCAGAAATAGGAAAAGAGGAGATCCGACCAAATTCTTTTTATGGTACAATTATGGTCTTGATACTGAAATTATGAAAAGTCACAACAGAGAAATAAAACTGCACACCAGTGTCCTTCATGAATGCTGATGCGAAACTCAAAAGAAAGAAAATACAAGCAGAGGAGAGGTTATAGCAACTGTTAGGGTCCGGGATTTCGCCCACCACCAAGGAAGACCAAAAGACAATGCAATTAGCAGGAGGGCCATTTATTGAACTGATGTGCACCAGCAGCACACACCAGGGGAGCTCCGCCATAGAGTTCCAATTGTAGTCTGGGGATGTTGGAATATATATTCCCTCCAGCATGCATGCCCCCCCCCCAGTCCCTGTCTGGTACACACCATCGTTGGAATGTTTGCCAGCATTTATGGTCCCTAAGCTCTTATCTGGGACCTACTGCTATTGGGATCTTTGACATATTAACTTCCAAGGCCCCACAGTTTTCCTGCTCCCTCACAACAAATAAAACAACATATATGTTAAGATCAGGCGTGACCTATGCAGGAAGGCAGAGTTGATTCCATTTTAAGGGAAACAATACATATAAACAGACTATCTCAGTAACAAGAACAATAAAAATCAGATGATCTTACCAAGAGGTTCAGGAGAAGCCCACCTGCTATTAAGAACACCGAAAAGAAAAAAGGAAAAATGAACCTTTCCCTGGTGACGGTAAGTATTCACTGTTGGAAACCAACTGCTAGAATTACATATCATAGGGATGAACAAAGGGGCTTTCTAATAAGAGCAGGAGTAAAGCAAAAGGATATTTACTACAGATACTGCTACTCCATTCAACACTAGAAATGCTACTTATAGCAACAAGACAAGAAACAAAAGCAAGAAATAATTATAGCCAAAGAAGAAAGGAAATTCTCATTTGTGCAGATACTATGATAAATTACTGAGAGAACTCTGATGGATCACACATTGATCTCTTAGACCGTCTACAACTTTGTTCAAAGTATTAGGAGAATAACTTGAGACAAGTTGTACAATATAAAATTATTCCACATAAATCATTAGCATTTCTGCCCCATCATGAAGAACTATAAAAATAAATTCCTTTTAAAAGAAATATAGGATGTGTTAAAAAATGCCTGGGGGGCAGCTGGGTGGGTCAGTAAATTGACAGTCAGGCCCAGAAATGGGAGGTCCTGGGTTCAAGTCTGGCCTCAGACACTTCCCAGCTGTGTGATCCTGGGCAGGTCACTTCACCCCCATGGCCTAGCCCTTACCGCTCTTCTACCTTGGAACCAATACTCAGTATTAATTCTTAGACAGAAGGTGAGGGTTTACAAAAATAAATAAATAAATGAATGAATGAATAAATAAACAAACAAATAAATAAATAAATTCCTAGGAGTCTGCCAAGACACACGCTGAAATGATACGAACATGACTTTAAAAAAAACACTCTTTATAGAAAGACACACTTGAAAAATTTGATAAATATCCATTGCTCATGGGGTAGGTCATGCCGATGCAATAAAAATAAAATAGTACTTATTCTGGGCCATACCAATCAAACTACCAAACCTCCTTTCTTTTGTACAGCTAGACAAAAAGAATGGCAAAACTCATCTAGAGGAACAAAAGGTCAGGCATCTCATAGGAAATGATGAAAATCTGAGGAAGGAGTCTAGCAATACCAGATCTCAAACTGTACTACAAAGCAGGAATCCTCACCACTATTTGGCACTGGCTAAGACCAGAGAAGCCAATCACTGGAAAAGATGAGGTATTCGACATAATACTAGCTTAGTAGCTGAGGGCAGGAAATCAGACTCTAGCTAGCTGCTGTTGTGAGGTCTAATTGTTTGACAAAAACTGGTAGGAAAACCAGAAATCAGTCTGACCAAAACTGGGGACCGAGAAGATCTCACCTCCTATACTATGGCAAGTTCCAGATGCACACATTACTTGTGGGATAAAACCGGTCACACCACAAGCAAATGAGTGGAACAAGAAAGGAATTATTTATTGCCTTGTAGGATGAACAAGCAAGGGGCAAAGAGCAACACAAGAGATAAAAGAGACAACTTGGATCATGTGAAATGAAAAGGTTTTGCACAAACTAAACCAGTGCAAAAATGAGAAGGGACAGTTAACTAGGGGAAAAGTCTCCAAGGACAGTTTCTCTAATAAAGGTCTTATTTCCAGCACAAGTGTGTATACACACATACACACATACACATATTTATATGTATGTAAACATATATATATATAATGCACACATATATACATCCGTAGCCATATGAAAAAATGAGGGAGATGCAAAACAAAGAACTCGAACTGCTGGATTGGCAAAGTCGATTTAAAAAGAAAATGGCCAGTGTTGGAGGAGCTCTAGGAGAATAGGACTGTTGATGCCATTTTGATGGAGCTTGCTTATTGTTACAACAATTCTAGTGAGTGATTTGGAGCAGCTAGTAGGCTCTAGCCCATACTCTCAAAGGAATGGAAGAGAGAGGAAAATGGCCCTCTCTACAGCAATATCTCTAGCAGCTCTTTTTGTAGTGTCTGTCAGAGAACTAAGAACAAGGGAATGAAACACCCATGAACTGAAGAGTGACTACAGGCCGAGTTAGGGTGTGTGTGGAACACTGTTGGGTCATCAAAGATGACAGAAAGCATGGTTTGGGAGAAAGCTGAGAAGGCTCGTATGATCAAATGCAGAGTGAAGTGAGCTGAATCAGGACGACCACCGATGCAAGAAAAACAACACTGTACATCGAGGATGAGGAGGGTAGCAAATGGTCTCCTGGAGAACAAATCTTTGTTTCCAATTTCTTACAAGGGTTTGGGATCCAGGATATATGAACAGCTAATAAGGAGCAAGAATAGCTTCCCCAATAGATCAATGGTTAAAGGATAGGAACAAAAGAACCACCAAATATCCACCACCACATGAAAAATGCTCCAAAGAGAAATGCATACCCAAAACGATCTTGAGGTCTCGCCTCATGCCCAACAAATTGGCAAAAAGTCCAAAACTGGTATCACTATGGAAAAATAATCCTCACTTCCCAACAAAGAGCCAGTGAACTGAAGACACAAAAATGATCCGTGCATTTGTGAACATGACCAAGCTAGGAATTTGTTTTGCTTGACTGTGCACATGTGTTACAAGGGTTTCCCTTTTTTTCAGTTGGAAGGGAAAGGTTTTAGGGATGAAAAAACAAGTTTTTGCTAAGAGGAGAGGAGAGGACGAACTGCAGCTTGGTATAACTCAAAGTCTAACGATCTAAATTAACCACTAGACAGTGTTTGATTTTTCTTGACCTGATCTTAATTCCCATGGCCTAGCCTTTACCACTCTTCTGCCTTGGAACCAATACTCAGTATTGACTCCAAGATGGAAGGGGAGGGGTTTAATAAAATAAAAAAATAAAACCAAACTGGAGCATCACAGGCAATGGGAATCCACCAGAACTTTCCCCAATAAAGTAAAGGGGAAAGGCACCCCCCATTATAACCATACTAAATAAAGATTATTTTATGTAATTCCAGAAATGCTAGCAATAGCCCTAAAAGAAAAAGAAAGAAACTGAAAGCACAAAAGCAGGCCAAGAGAATAAAAACTGCGCCTATTTGCTAATGAGATGACGGTTTTTCCAGGAAATGCTAGGAAACCAACACAAAAAAAGTAACCCTGGCTAAAAGCAGTGCCAGCAGAGTTGTGGGCCCCAAAGTAAAAGCATTTCCCATGAAAACAACAAAATCTGAGAACCATAACACAGAGCCAGTGCAAAATAACTAGAACCTTCGAGAGTGGCCACCCCAGTCACACTCTGTGCAGATCTAGATTCAGTCACCAAATGCTCACTGCAGAAAGAAAGAAACACGAATTTCCATAGCCAGAGGGTTGGGTGGTGATCATGGCTGGCATGATGAGAAACAAAGTCATCTGGAAAGCAAATGTTACCAGATTTCCCAGATCAACCCTTGCTGCAAAGGAAAGAGAAGAGGCGCACACACCAGAGCAGGAGCAGGAGCAGGCAGCAGAGGTGAGCAAGGAGCATAAAGAGCAGGCTGAAAACCCAGAGCAGGACTGTCTATTGTTACCCAACCAGAAGCAGGGGAGCTGCTGGGAAACCAGAAGGAATGGTGGGTGCCGGCCAGAAGTCTCTTTTGAGCTGCGCGACAACCCTGTCTCTAAGACGGCATCTGAAAGAGGGCACGGCTTGCCCCAGCGCCCATGATAAAATAGGGGTAGATGAGTTACCGGCGGGCCAGAAGCCATCTCTGCCTGGGGCTGGAGTCGAAATCAGGCAGTAATTGCACAGCTGAAAAAATGACCGGAAACCACAGGTTTGGGGATCTACTGAAACTTTGTTCTTCTCTTTTGGCTTTTAAAAATGTCTTTGTTGCCCGAGCTGGATTTGGGGGGGGGGCGTCCTAAAAAGCTCCCTGAAAATGGCACTTGTCTGCCTAGGAGAGAAGGCTGTTTCCCAGGACCTTCCATGTTAATGGCCATCTCCTTGCTGGAAAGGAGAGAAAAGCCAGAGACAAACAGTTTGAATAAAGCCAGTTCTCCGCTGTCCCATGACCCGTAAGTGGAGAGTGGGGCCATTCATGGACCGGCCATAAGGGAGAGCCTGCAGCCCAGAAATAGCCAGGAAAAGGAGGGGAAAGATGCTGGAGGAGGCTGCTGGCCCGGTACTCCCCATGTGCAGGGCCTGGCTCTGCCGCCTACTCTAGGGCTCAGCGAGGTCCCTGGGAAAAATGGGCAACCCAACTGGCCATCGTGGCCCAGCCGGGACTCGAGCTGGCTCCAAACTACAGAATCTGCTGACTCATTGGCCAAAGGCTGCCAGCAGCGTGGCTTCTGGCTCGGCCACAAAAGGCTGGGAATTAAGGAGAGACAAACATTATCTGATGGTGCTCCATTAAGAAGGCTCGCCTTGCCCTTGAGAGTTAGGCGGCTTCCTAGCTGGGGGCCTGGAGCCATTGTGAAAGAGCTCCCAAAGCTCTGTAAAAAGGCAATTCTTAGAGGCCCTCCGACAACGACGTTAGGGGGCCATTATATTGCCTTGAGGCTTAAAATGAGTTCATTGCGCTAATAAGCTCTTGCTTCAATTAAGCAGCCCTTCTTGCCCTCGGAATATTGTCCTCACGCACTCACTCTCCCACGTAATCCCCCAGAATTCAGGTAAGTAGCATATAGTTCACAGAAGTTTAATTGAGCCACAATTCCAAATGAAAGCGAAACCACACTCCAGCCCACGGAGCTGCAAGCCCTTCTGGCCAACAGGGATGATTCTGCCTTTCCCATTGCCCTCACATTCATCGGTCTTCCTGCGCCAGAGACTTCCAGTCTCCCCAGAGCACTGCGCCAGGACAATGGGAGTATCAACGTGGAATCTAGAACCCCCAAGCTTGTAGCCCAGTAAAAGCTGAAGAACCCCAAGTTTTAGCACTAGCTTGTACATTGGAGACCCCCAAAGCTTGTCCTTGTTCCTGTGAGAATCCCCCTGAGGGGAATCTCAGGCTAACAGTTTCAGACTGAATAATGGAACCCAAGGTAGGCAATCCACTTGAGGTGAGAGCCAAGGCCAAGGCCAGTGACTCCTTAGCACAGTAGGCAAATCAGAAGGAGGGTGTGATAGACTGGGAGAGATTTCTGGAGACTTCAGACACTATCTGTGTAACCCTCAGCATGCCACTTCAACCTGTTTGCCTCAGTTGCCTGGAGAAAGAAATGGCAAAGCCCTCTTGTATCTTTGCCCAAGAGTCAGCCATGACTGAAACTACAGTGATCCCTCACCTATTGCAGGAGTTATGTTCCCGAGACCCCCTGGAGAGATAAAAAATGGGGAAGTAGCGGCAGGCGTTCTGAATCTCCATTGTGCACAATACCATATTCATCCACAAAATCCAGTGATTTAGCGAAAGCTCCACAATTCAGAATTGAGTTTGTTAAACCCACAGTACAGGAAAGTCTCAATAAGTGAACCTCGGTATGCCGAGTGTACTAAACAACAACCCCGGTCCATGCCTTGGTCCCAGAGAGGGTGGACTCAAAGGGGTTGCTGTAAGCTCCCTTGCTGCAGGATCCAGCAGCTCAACCACTGGGCTGATTCCATGTTGGACCTGGTGAAGTCGGCTGCTCTGTAGTGTAGGACTTGGCTGCTGGCAAACTCTGGTACAAACACCTGTCACCAAACTTTTGTCTCTCAGACCCCGCAAAGTCTCACAAGAGGCCATCCAGAAGGAAAGAGGACACAAGCAGAAAGCAACACAAGCTTGGCTAAGAGGCCCTGCTCTCCTGGCTCAGCCTGGTTGGGGGAATGCAAGGTTACATCTTTCACCTGTGACCAGCAGGCAGGAAAGAGAGCCTATTTCTCTGCTGGGGCCTCTTGTAGGCACTCTCAGTTGTAGCAGAGCGGCTAACCAGAAGAAGGCCTTTGCTTCACCACACGGAAAGCAAACAGGAAACTGAGAATACAGTAAGAATAGGTGTATCTGCTCAGAAAGGAAGAGCCAGGTCTTTCTAGAACACATTAGCACAAACGATATAAGCAGGCTCAGCTTGGCCATGCTCCCCAGGCCTGGGCTTACCTAGAGAAAGAGGAAATTGGAAAGCCACTGAACTGCCCAAATGGCTAGTGGAGGCACACCTCAAAACCCAAACTGCAAAATTCATAGCATCCTTCATCTGGATGGTAAAATATATCCTCCAACAAATCTCAGTAGGACGTGTGGGGGGCTAAAGGGTGTTCGGGGAGAAGTAGCACCTCTTGGGTGAGTGCTTGCCAAGCCCTTTTCCTGGCTGTCCATCCACTTTGGGGGTCTACCTGGGGCTCCAAGAAGCTAGAGCATGCACCATGGTCACACCCCGGTCAAAAATGTCTCTGTGGAGTTGGGGGATGTCTAACCCAAGCATGTGAAGCCTTCCCCCAGAAAATGAGTGGATGAGAACAATTTGTTCCAAAGCAGGCAGCTGAACACAGATGCTGTGGAGCACTTATAGCTTGGTTGGGGATCCAACATGCCAAGGTCATCTACTGCATCCTGGGCCTATCCCCAGTCATCCTGACTTTTCTCCCCCCATTAGATTTTGATGACTATGGAAAAGAGAGTTGAACTGACTGTTGACCTTGGGGTACTCTGCTTTGCTTAGCCCCATCTTATGCACAGGTCAAGCACAACAACAACAATTTAGACACACATCTTCTGGATGTCTCCCCTGGGTGGTCACTGGCTTACCATAAAGCCACTCCTACATTTAGCACCAAATGGACCCCCAAATCTAGATTTGATTTGGAATAAAACCCTTAAATAAAAGAAATAGACATTGGCCTTTGGGCCCTTCAGAAGAGGCACACCCTTATTTAAGCATATGACAGCTTTTGACAGTTAAAGAAAAAATACAATTCCACATTATTAGTAAAATGAGAGTTAATGTGGCATAGCTGAGAGCCACCAATACTGGTGGTAGGAATACTTGGGTTCAAGTTCTGCCTCTGGCACAAACTGTCCATGTGACTCTGGGCAAGTCACATAACTTTGTAGTACTTTAGGCACTGATCTGCATCAGTAGAGAAATTAAAATATATGTTGATCATGGTGGGGGGAATTTTAGCTCACAAACAAGAGGGAGGGCCACCTAAAATCACCCTTCCCAAAGCCAAATCCAGATCTCTGCTTGTACCTATACATACGGATACATACTCACATATTTCCCTCCATTGATGTATGTCATTGGCATCTCCTACTTCCCATATGCTTGAGCTATCTTAGAACTAGTCTAAAGACAGGTGGTGCCCAACTAGATAGAGCAATGGACCTGGAGTCAGGAAGACCTGAGTTCAAATCCACTCCCATACACATATTAGGCGTGTGGCTCTGACTGAACAAGACTATGTCTGCCTCAGTTTCCTCAACTATAGAACGAGAATAATAATAGCTTGTACCTCCCAGGGTGGTTGTATGAAATGAGAGAATATCTGTAAAGCTTGTGGCATAGTATCTGGCATACGGTAGGTGCTTAATAAATGCTTGTTCCTCCCTTCCTCCTCCTCGTTAGATCTCCCTTGCTTTTGCAGATTGGCCTCACCAACATTTTTGCCTCTCTGTATATAGGTTGGCTGGCTGCAGAGACCTGTTTTCAAGCTGCTGCCTGTCTTCTCCAAGGACCAAATACTGTGATGTGACAAAGGGAAGAGGGATGCCCTGCAGTGCCAAAGCCTGTCCAGGCGGGCCATAAATCCATCTCATACCCTGTACTACCCCTGACTCCTCTGAATGGGGGGTACAGCATCTGGCCAAGTGGGGGCCACCCTTATCCAGATGAGGAAAACCAGGCCACCTCTCCCATCCTTTTCACGGTGCTTGAATCTGAATTCCCACTGGGAAATAGAAGGAAGAGGACTCAGCTGAGGAATGGGGGGGGGATATGGGGAACAGCCCCCAGAGAACCATAGGTGACCCACAGAGGGGAGAAGGTGCTATATACGAACTGCCTCGATCTCCAGACATGGGGCAGAGCCATCTGCTCATTTTACAAATGAGGAAACCGAGGCCCACAGAGGTCAAGTGTCTAGTTCAGGGCCTCAGAGAGTGTGGGGCTAGAAGAGAGCTGACATTTGACTATTCATGAACCTCCTTCCCTGGGGCCAGCGGGTCTACACTGCTTCTGACAGGTGCCTTTGGGTAGGCGGAGAAAGGAGGGTCCCAGGCCGTGGAGAGGGGACAATGGGGCCAGCGGGGAGACTCTGCCAGGTGCACCTGGATGGAGACAAAGGCCAGGGCCAGGTAGCACGGCTTGGGGCCTCAGCTACAAGGAACGCCCGCCCTTTAGGCAGGGCGCGACTGGCTTTTGTCTCGGGAGCCCCTGTGCCCTGGACAGGCTCGAAGTGCCCCGCTCCTCACTGCCTCGGGCTCGACTCCTCAGCCTGTCAGCGTCCAGAGCAGCCGCCCCGCCCACCAGGGCAGCTGCAGATCTGGGCGATGCCTTGGCAAGACAAAGAACGTGACGGGCTGGTCGAGCAGCCAATAGGAGAGCACCGAGGGAGCGGAGGCAGACTCTCGAGTCTCCCCCGCCCCCTGTCTAGGGTACTTGGTCCAGAACGCGGGAGAAGCAGAGTCGAAGACCTGGTGGAGGGAGGGCCCGCCGTGGCCGCCTGGAGGACGGACGGACCGGCGGGCGGAGAGCGCTCCCGCTCCCGCCTCCGCTCCCGTTCTCCCTCCGGGCGGCCGCGGCGGGGACGGAGGCGCTGGGGACAGTTCAGCTCGACGGGAGGTAAGAGCGGCAGCCTCGCCTCCCCAACCCCCCAGGCTTGAGGCTTGTCTCACTGCATCTTTCACTCCCCCCCCCCACGACCATTTCCATCATCCCCACCCAAGAATCCTCTTCTCCCTCATATCCCCACCCCACCCCTCCCTTCTTTCCTTCCCCATCCTCAGCTCTCCCCCATCTCTACTGTCCCCGTCCTTACCCATCCTTCATCATCCCCCATCTCCATCCCCCATTCTCCCCTCCCACCTCTATCCCCCAAACCCCATTATTCCCATCCTCACTCGACTATCCTCTTCTGCCCAAACCTCCATTACCCCCTCTCTTTCCATCTCCGTTATCCTCCCCCCACCCCATCTTGGCCATCCCCATTCCCATCCCTGCCTCAACATCCCTATCCCCACTCTGTCATTCCTATCCTCTGCCCCCCCCAGCCCCTCCCTATCCTTGCCCCCATCTCCACTTCATCATTCCCCACCCCCACCTGTCCCCATCCCCCATCTCCAACCCCACCTCTAACCCCGCCTATCCCTACCTCCTCCGCAGTCCCCACCCCCCCATCCCCCATCCCCCATCTTTATCCTCCACATCCCAAATCCTCTTCTCCACCCTGCTCTCCCCATCCCCCATTCCTGTGAGCTCCGCCATCTCCATCCTCACTGTGCCCTTGCCATCTTCACCCCTCCCCTCTCCAGAATCTCCATCATCTCCATGGCTGCCCTCACCTTCAGCCCCCTCCTTTATGTCCCTCTCCTCCCCAGAACAGGGTTTGCTTTCTGTACTCCTTCCTCCCCCTACCCCCACCCTGCCCTAGCTTGAGGGGGAGGGAACAGAAAGCCCAACCCAAGCCCTTGTGGTGTGACCTCAGCTTCCTGGCCCCCAGATACAAAGAGCCCCTGCTTTGCCCTTGGACTCCTCCAGAACCTTTCACCGAGACCTCCTTGGCTGACCCTGACTTTCCTGGCCCTACAGAAGGGGCTTCTCCCTCAAAAAGGAGGGTGGGGGAAAGAATGAGGAGGTAGGTGGGGTGTTCAAGCATTGGCTGCTCTGCCCTCTCTAGCTCTTCCTTGGAAGGTGAGTTGGCCATTGCTAACCCAGGCTCTCCTGTCTTTGTCCAGAGAACTGCAGGGGCGTGGCCCTCCTGCCTTTGCCAAGGGAACCAGCTGAGGGTGCCTTTCTTTGGGAAGGAAGTGGGGGGAGGATCAAGCCAGACCCCAGGCTGGTAGACCTATTGTTCTTGACTCCTCCTGGTTGGGAGCTCTCTGACTCCCGCTGGGAGCCCCTAGCAGATGGAGTGGCTTCCTGCCTTCCCCTCTGGGGTGGGGACACCAAGATGGAGTGGAGGAGGCGGGATGTCTTCCCTTTGGCAGTGGGTGAAGGTACTTGGTTGGTGGATTTCAAGGCTCTCAAAGGTCACCTATTCCAACCCTGTCATCTTACATATGAGAAATGGAGACTTGGAGAGGTGAAATTCTTTGTCTAGGGTTCCACAAGTTGTGAGTAGTAGAGCTAGAATGTGAACAGAGGGCTTCTGAGTCTGAATCCAATGCCCTTTCCATTGTGCCAGAAGTATTCTCCAATGCTTTGTTTCTGCTAAAAGCAGAACCCGGTACCATAGTTGCATCAAGGGATCTGGGGACACCCAGGCTCCACTTGAAAGCTCCCTACTCCCCAGTTATTGCGCTCTCACTCTCACTCTCTCTCTCTCTGTATCTGTATCTGTATCTCTATCTATCTTTCTATATCTCTTTGTCTCTATCTCTATCTGTATCTCTCTTATCTATTTCTATCTCTCTGTCCATCTCTATCTCTCATTCTCTGCCTATATCTGTATCTCTTTCTATCTATATCTGTCTTATCTCTCTTTCTATCTATATCTGTCTGTCTCTATTTCTCAGTATGCCTCTCTTTCTCTTTCTCTCTCTGTATCTCTATCTCTCTATCTATATCTCTTTGTCTCTGTCTCTATCTATATCTCTTATCTATTTGTCACGCTCTGTCCATCTCTATCTCTCATTCTCTGCCTATATCTATCTCTTTCTATCTATATCTGTCTATCTCTATCTTTCTATCTCTATCTGTCTCTGTCTCTATTTCTCAGTATGTCTCTCTTTCTCTCTTCCTCTCTCTCTCTCTCTCCCTCTCTCTCTCTCTCTCCCTCTCTCTCTGTCTCTCCCTCTCTCTGTCTCTGTGTGTCTCTCTCTCTTTCCCTCTCTCTGTCTCTCTCTCTCTCTATCTATCTTTCCCTCTCTTTCTCCATCTCTGGCTCTGGCTCTCTCTGGCTATTTCCAGGTGCCAGCCAGTCCAGAATCCCATCCCCAGCCCTGGAGTTTTCCCTTTGGCTTGGGGGGGGGGGGTGTAGAGCTTTTGCTCACAAGCCTGGAGAACTGAGGCCTGCTGAGAGTGGGTGCTTTGAGCCTCCAGAGCAGAGGGGCTCACATAAAGGCTCCTCACAATGGGAGTGGCCCAGATGGGGACTTTCAGGCTAAAGCCTTGATAAAGGGGCCACCTTGCAGGAGCAGCAGCTGATCCTTAATGGGCATAGGGGCAGGCTCCAGGCCTTCTTCAGAAGCAGGGATGATGTAATAGGCAGATCCCTATGCCAGAGCGCTGCAGTCGGTGTTGCCACAGGTGGCCACTAGGTGGCGCAGCGGAAGACCTGCGCCCTAAGGAGGATGGAGGGAGGTGGTGTTTGTACAAAGTGCTTTGGTGCACAGTAGGCACTACAGAGACTCTTATTTCCTTCCCTCCCTCTGTGCTCGGATGTGAGAGGAGGGAACAGAAACTGCTGTGTGTCAGTTCAGGAAATGAGGCTCACGAGAAGTGGTGAAGCTCACAGAGCCCTCACCCCTTCCCTTGGCCATCCTTCCTGTACTGATTGTAAACTAGAAACGGAAGGTGAGAACCAGGCCAAAGGGCCAAGGACCTTTTGACTTTGTTCTTCTATGGTGGGCCTGCTTTCTTGGGCTCTCCAGGGGCAACTTCCAGAGAGCCATTTAACAGACAGTTCAACCTAACTTTCTTCTTCCCTCTCCTCAGTTCTTTCCAGCCTGAGCCTATTGTTACCAGCATGGGGGAGCAGCCTGAGGCTCCCCTTGAAAAACCCGAAGAAGGAAAGAGAGCAAAGATCCCTGAAGACCACCACTGGCACTCTCGAAGCTACACCCTTGGGGCCATTTCCAGCTTCCTGTCTACGTTTGTGACCTTTCCCATCTACAAGGTTGTGTTCCGCCAACAGATCCATGCCGTATCTGTACCAGAAGCCGTCAGTCAACTGCACCAGGAGGGTCTTCACCGATTCTACCGGGGAATCTACCCACCCCTTCTGGCCAAGACCCTTCAGGGGACCCTGCTCTTTGGCACCTATGACAACCTGCTCCAGGCTCTCTCTCCTACAGGACCCTCCAGGCTATGGCAGCGCTGGGTGGCTGGGTTCCTGTCCGGGGCAATGGAAGCTGTGGTGCTGACCCCCTTTGAGCGAGTACAGAATGTTCTACAAGATGGACGGAAGGATGCCCGCTTCCCCAGCACTTCCAGCATCCTTCGGGAATTCAACTCCTACGGCTTCTGGGAACGACTGGCCTTGGGCTACTATCAAGGCTTCCTTCTGGTCCTCCTGAGAAACAGTCTGGGAAGTGCCCTCTACTTCTCTTTCAAAGATCCCATCCGAGACAGCCTGGCAGAACAAGGTTTGCCCTGCTGGGTCCCAGCCCTAGTGTCTGGTAGTGTCAATGGGACCCTCACGTGCCTACTGCTTTATCCCCTCAGTGTCCTAGTTGCCAACATGCAGTCACAGGTAGGTTGTCAGGAAGCACCAGGCCTGTGGGCTTCGGCTCAGGCTGTTTGGGAGGGTCGGGGCCGAAAGCTGCTTCTGATCTACCGAGGTGGCTCTTTGGTCATCCTACGTTCCTGTGTGACCTGGGGACTTACCACTGCTATCCATGATTTCTTGCAGGAAAACAAATGCCCCAGGGTGGAAGAGAGTGACTGATTAGCCTCAGAGGCATCCCAGAGGGTGTTAGGACTGTGTTCTTACAGCCTGGGTCAACAAAAGGCCAATAACTCACCTCTGGGTCTGTGAAGTAACTCATTTGCTTCTGGTCCTAGAGAAACAAGAGCAGTAATTCAGTTAGTCATTTTGAGATGATTGGTAGTGAGAGAAATTCCCAGCAATCAGATTATCAATTATTTTATCATGTAGTATTAACATCAGTATGTTGGTGCGGTCATCGCTGTGGGCACCCTCCCTTACACTGATACAGAATGAAGATTTCCATTAACTTGGCAGATGATCTCTGAGAGTTGACGTAGCCAAAACAATCAATCACACTGCTGCCAACCTGGCAATGAGCCTCTCCGAACAGAGCAAGACTGTTGCTCCTACGACAGGTATGAAGTCTAGCACCAGGCCCCTACCCGAAGCCTTCACAACTGGGGAGGATCTTCTGGAAGAACCTAGGCTCATTGCCATGCCATGAAGAGGCATCACCGGAGGACTCCAGGGAAGAATAGAGCTGGCATCCATGTTATTTTTCTGCTATCAACAAAGCCACACAGCATTCCTTGGGTCAGAGAAGGATCTCACCCCTTCCATCCACAGCTTTGGTTCCCTCATCCTGACCCTGACCTTGAGGATGACCCAACTTTCAGAAGTGACTGGAAACAAGGATGTGCCCTGAGTTCTCAAGGATTTTCAAGAAAGCAATTGAGAAGAGTGAAAGAATGTGTTGTGGCAAGTCCAGCTGAGGGGCTAAGGGAGTAAGACCCACAGTTTCAAAGGACCATCCTTGACAGTAGAAGGATCCCTATGGTAACTCTGGTAAATGAACAGATCACCTCATTTCAGCAAACACCTTTTGAGTCCCAGGCACTGAGCTAGGTGTTAAGAATGCAAGGAAAAGAAAAAATCGTCTCTTGACCGGAAGAAGCTTACATGGGGGGAGGGGGGAGGGGATGGGGAGCATGGGGGGGTTGTGGGTGGGGGGTGGGTGGAGTAGAGATAAAACAGGCATTTGTCACTGTGATCACTTCTAGGAGTGGTTTCAAGTTGGTTAAGATCTAGAAAGTCCTGCCACTTGTGGGTCCTAGTGCCCATGCTAGGGTAGAGGCTGGGCCCAGAGCCTTTCTGGGCTAAGTTGATCTGAATTGTTTGTACCCCAAAGGACAACCAGGGTTGAAGAGAAGTGTTCACCAGAGGGAATAGAGTAAGGTTTGGGGGGTTTAGAGGGTAAATGAGTAAATAGTTGGGGAAGATTTTAAAAACTTTTGTAAATTTTGTCATATAAAAGGACATGCAAATAAGACAAATTAATCTTATTTGCCAAAAACTGTTGGTCTGGAGTCACACTACCTGGGGCCTAATTCCCAGTGTTCTGCTGCTTTTTACCCATGGAGGAAATCACTTCACAGTTCTGGTGTAGCTAACCTCTGAAGTTCCAACTCTAAATCCAGAATCCAGTGATGTTAGGCACTGTTTTAGAACATGTCATCATGGCCTTTCATTCTCTCCTCAGTCATTTCCTCTTCCCCTTTCCTCGAACCACTACCAGCCCAGAAGCCTGTCATGAACACCACATTGGACATCTGCAGTCTCCCATCCCACAGGCAGTTTTGATAGGAGGACTCTGGCATTGCTGTGTTTCCTGTTAAGGCATTTGAGTGCCAACAAGATCTCTGGAAATCAGAGGCCTGTATCCATCTGAGGAGCACTAATTCAACTGCTGATCTGAACCCAAGATTCCGCATCTGAGGTCCAGTGGACTTTGCCTCAGTCCCATTTGGTGAGGCAGCCTGAGGACAGTGACATTCAATTCAGTTCATTGTACGAGTATTTGTTAAGCCCTGTGCTCAGCATCCACTGGCCAATGGAACTAGACTGAAACCCAACACAGTCCCTGCCCTGAAGGACAGCACATCATGCCATTTGTACTCCTTTCTGCAAGAAAGGAAGAAAGATAGGGTGGGGCAGGGCGGGTGATAGGTTGGGAAGAGTGCGGGTAAGAAGGAGCTCGCTCCAGCTCTAGCTCCCATTCTGTCAGAAGGGGTGTAAGGAGGAGGCTAGGGACCCTGGTCACCAGGATCCAAGCTCTGGCTCAGCCTAGGCAGAAGGTGGGAAGCCAAACAATCTAGTGAGGCGGTCTCCTCATTGCCAACTAGAGGGGCCCTTTATGTTCCATGTGACAGCATATTTTGTTTTCCCAGGAGCAGCGAGCATCATAACGACCAGAGGGAGGAGCAGGGGCAAACTTGATGCAAAATTGAACATTTCCAACCAGCTAGGAGTCTCGAGAAAGGGGACTGGCAGAGCGAGCTTAGAATCAGCTTAGAATTCTCTGCTCAGTTGCTTGTCCTGAGTGATGAGGCTGCAGTTCTAGAAGGCCTGGGAGGTGGAGAGGGCAGGGGGAGAGGGGTGCCACTGAATTTTAGCAACCTGGCTGAAAGAACTGGGGCCTGGGTAGGAAAGGAGACTTGGTTCTAGTCCCTGATATGATAGGAACCCTCCAGAAAATGGAGAATTTGACAAGGTCCTCTCTGAGGCCTCTTCCAGCTCAAAAATCTATGTCAAGTTAATGAAAATTGGGCTCCCTTTGTTCCCACCTTTGCTCAGCCTCAGTTTCAGTAAGAGTGAAATAAGTCTTTCTCTGGAACCTCGGGCAAGGCAGTTTTCTCCTCTATAACAAATGAACAAGTTGGACGAGAATGAAGGGGTTCTAATCTACAGTCTGTGACCTTGCTTTTTGTTTTGAATGTTTTGATAACTGTTCTTGGATATCACTGGTTTCCTTTGTAATTGTGTGCTCTATTTTCTTCATTTGACAACATTCTTCAACAAGACCCAAGGAGGCTTCATCAGACTGCCAAAGGGGAGAGGAGGAATGCATAGCATTACAGATGGGTGATTTGAGGGCTCTGCTGAAAGCCCTTTTAACTCCAGCATCTGTCTGTTTGTTGGGATACCATTTCACGTTCTACCTCCATCCCCTCCCTTCAAATCAGGCTTTTAGAACTTAGCATTCTGGGAATTGAGTCACTGCCACAGAGACAGTATTTGCACTCCACTCTTGTAGATTCTTAAGGCCAGACTTCTAGCCACTAAACTATGCTGCTTCTCTAGCATCTTGTTATAAAAAGCAATTAGTTAAAATGTGAAACCACCAAATGACCCATTTCTTGATGGGGGGGGGAGATGGGCCACTCCAGCAACAAAGAGTTTCTTGGGGTCCCTGAGGAGATAGCATGTGGCAGCAAAGTCAAACTTCCTTAGAAGTCTCCATTTGGACTCAATTCCTGACCCTGTCCCCAAGGGCTGCTCCCCCTCCAGGGCACTATCCCTATTTCCAGCACACCCCCTGTCACTACCATCATTAAACTAGATTCTCACCACCAGATCCGTGGCACTGTCAAAAGCTTAGCATCATAAATGGAGGTGGTTTTATCAGTGGAAAGGCCACTAAAGAAGATGTATTATCATCTGTTTTACCATTGCATTCTAAGAAGCACTGGGCTTTTCCATCTGCCCTGCTGCTGAATCTCCTATATATGTTGTCTCACCTGATTAGAATATGAGTTCTACGAAAGCAAGGATTGTCCTGCTTTTCTATTTATTCCAAGGCGCAGCGCTTGGAACATAGTAAGTGCTTAATATAAGTTTTTCCATTCAATTGTTTACTCATTCATTCATTTACTCACTCATTCATTCATTCACTCACTCATTCATTTACTCATTCACTCACTCATTCATTCATTCAGTCTATCATTCCAGGAACTGGATAACATGATTGCTAAGCTCCCTTCTGGCTCTAATAGTCTAGGAGTCTTTCATTTTGCTTAGCACAGTGCCTGGTACATAGCTGATGCTCTTAATAAAATACTTATTCATTCTAA
This sequence comes from Monodelphis domestica, assembly GCF_027887165.1. Classification (NCBI taxonomy): domain Eukaryota; kingdom Metazoa; phylum Chordata; class Mammalia; order Didelphimorphia; family Didelphidae; genus Monodelphis; species Monodelphis domestica. The sequence goes on from NC_077235.1 coordinate 9,442,048, forward strand.
TCATATCTTTCTCAGGAGTTGAAAGCTGGCTTTCAATTTAATGTCTTCATAGTAGACATCGGGTGGTACTCTTGTCAAAAGGTTTCCACCTTCCATCCCTTGAGTTTTGATGACTGTGTCAAGATGCTTTTTTGGCAGGTGCTATTCCCTTCCTTATGCCAGAAGAAACATCTCCATCCCTCAGTCCCATTTCACAGTCTCGTGCATCATGGTCAGGGTTTTTTCCATTCAGTTTTATTTTCTTTCAACTATCAAGCCATTTCTTTCTTCGCCCTTAACTTCCCAATCCCCTGAAAAGACAAAGAAATCCCTTGTAACAGCTTTTCAGCCAAGCAAGACAAATTCTCATCCTGGCCAAGCCCATTGCCCCTGTCAGGAGGTGGTTAGCCTGCCTCATCATCTGTCCTCCAGAATGATGGCTGATCATTCCAAATTGTTCATTCTTTAAACCATTCTCCTGGTTTGTTCACTTCACTATGAATTAGCTCATACCACTCTTCCCCGGTGTCTCTGAAACCATCCCTTTCATCATCTCTTATGGCACAATAGTATTCCATTACCTTCATGCACCATATTTGTTCAGCCATTCCCCAATGAACGGGCATCCCCTTAGCTTCCCATCTGTGGCTACTACCAAAAAAAAGGATTTGTACATATAGGACGATTGTTGAGAAATGCCAAATTGGTGACCCAGCACATGGCAGAAAGCAGACTTTTGTCTTGGACCCCCCTTTGGCCAGTTGGTGAAGTATACAGACCTCTTCTTAGAATGCATGCACAAATGTAGGGTATTACAAGGGAAACCAGTTATATTGAAATACAGTCATCAAAATCATTTTGTAAAGTTCACAGACACCAGATTAAGAACCCGTGGTAGAGACGTGTTGTCAGTGAAATCCCAAGTGTGTCGGTGTGATGTGTGCATGGGGAGCCCCATCCCTCCAGCTCTATCTGCTTTGAAGCAAGGTTTTGCCTGTGGCAGGGACAGTCCAGTGATGAGCTCATTTGGAGGTGTACAAATAGGATGCCACCTGGAAGCTTGTGGTTTTCACTAATTATTCTTGTGCAAAACAGATAGGTGGGTGTAGTGAGCAGTTTTAGGCTTGGAGCCTGGAAGATCTGGGTTCCAGTCATGCTTCTAACACTTGTTAACTCTTTGACCATTGGCAGATCATAACCTTTCAATGCTCCTGAGAATCTCTTGCGTTTTTTCTTAGTTACAGAGCTGTGTTCCACCTCAGAAAAGTTGCCTCCACCAAATGGTTGAGATCACAAGGCCAATTAAAAGAAATCCTGGATTTGACCTATCATAGTTGTCCGATGCAGCCATGCTCTCTAAATTTTGCCATGGGGAGGTCAAGCACCCAGGCCCTAGCTGTAAAAGCCAATGGGGTCCATGTGGGTTTGCATTAAAAAAAGGACAGCTTTCAGGAATAGGAAGGCAATGGTCCTCTGATCTCAGCAAGTTTCATCTTGAGTAGCATACTTCAGTTTGGGGAAAGGCAGTGAGAACCTGCAGAGTGTCCAGACTGGAGCACCACTGGGATCTTAGCTGAAGGAAGACTGAGGGGAGAAGGCGGTGGGACATGATAGCTGGGCTGTCAGGTGGAAGCAGGTTTGGTCTTGCTCTGGTCCCAGAGGGTGGAGGCAGGAATGGCAGTGGAGGGAAGCTAGAGAGATGCAAAGTCAGACTGAGCATGCAGGGAAAACTTGCCAACTGTCGGCAGTGTAAGGAAGAGCGCTTTTCCTCACTGGAGGATGAGGATGACCAGATTCTAGTGGAAGGACTCTTGAACTGTGATTCTGCATGGCTGTAGAGGAGCCAGAGACTGGAGGCTGCCTGGAAGCTTTGTGTGCTGAGGGAACAGGAAAGTAGCTAGACACATGGATGCAGAAGGCTCTGTGCTCAGGCCCTGAGCAGCACTGTCCAGGGGCCAGAGTACTGGAGTTGGTTTGGAGTTCAGGACTTGGATTCGAGTCTAACTATAGTTAATACCTGAGCCTTGGGGGCATGTCACCTGGTCTCCGGGGACCTCAGTTTCCTTTTCTATATAAGGAGGAGGTTGGACTATATAGGGATGGTCTCTGAGGTCTTTTCCAGCTCAGCATCTCGAATCCTAGGTCCTATGTGAGAGGGAATCAGAGGAGGGCTGAACTGAGGAAAGCAGGGAAGGTAGCAACAATCCTTTAGTATAACTGGGGCTCTTTGATGTTCACACAAATGAGGGCAGTGGAGGTGGAGGGAGGGAAGTGATTGGGCCCAGGTGAGAGGGGGAGCAGTCAGTCTCAGTCCTGGGCTGTGATGGGCCTAGTGCCCCCATAGCATTGGAGGGGGGGTTGTGGGCCCAGTCCAGCTCCTGTTCCAGCTCCCCTGATCCTGCTATAGCTCTCACCATCTCCTCCAACGACTCAAAGACTGCAACAGCCGCAGCAGCAGCAGCAGCAGCAGCAGCAGCAGCAACAGTAACAGCACGCCAGGCACAAGGCACCCAGTATAACAGGTGAGTTTGGTGGCCGGGATGGTTGGATGGCCTGATGGGCTTGGGGACCCTGGCTCACTGTCTCCGCTGCCCCCCTCCCTCCACTGCTGCTGTTGACCATGTGCAGAAGGGATGGGTCAGGGCAGGGGGTAGAGGGCAGTGTGCTTCGATAGCTCAGCTCCCCTCTCCATTGTGGGCTATCAAACGAACTTGGGCTGTAGGCCCCAAGGAGATTCTGTGGTGTGCCTGGAATCCGTGGCCTGGGATATGGACCAGGGAGATAACTCCAAAGCCCAGCCCAGTGCTGAGGAGGGAAGCAAAGGTGCAGCAGGTGGGGAAGAGGCTTGCCTCTTCTCAATGGAGTTTTCCCCCTCAGTTATCCTCACTGATAGCTTCCACTTTAGGGGAGCAACCCCCCTTAGAGATGGTCAGAGATAACTGTCAGTGGGCACTCTGCCTCAACAGAACTGCCATTTCCTCAGCCCTCAGAGGTAGGGTGGGACATTGCTGATTGGCTGACAGCTGGAGGGGCTAGCCCCCTGGTGAGGATGGTGTGGCCATGTGGGCATGGCCAAGGCAGCTGGCACAGCTCCCCTCCCCTGGGAGGCCCATTTGTCTCCTGAGAATTCTTACCTTCCCACCTGCCTGGAAACATCCAAAGACACTGCAGCCACATGCCTGCCCAACCTGGAGCAGAGTGTCTAGCTCAGAAACTCAAAAGGCATGAGTGCTCCCTGCCAAGTCTAAAAGAAGCCCGGTGACTGCAAAATGTCCGCCTCCTCTGAGTTTGGGGTTCTTTGAGCACTTCTTTACTCCTGGCTCAAAGTATCAAGGAGGCCCAAGGCCCAGCTCTGCTTCCACAGCCCTTCTCTCTTGGACATTAGCTAGCAGGCTTTTGGGAGTCCTTGAGAATGGCCTGTCTTGCCAGACGACAATGAAAGATTGCTTATTCTTCCTAGCCGAAATGTGTGACAAACCAGACCTCTCCAAGGTGGAAAAAATTGACCAGAAAAAGCTGAAAATAGCAGCATGAAGGAGAAGAATACTATTCCTTCCAAGGAAAGTAAGTCATGGGCAAGGGCTATGTTGGCAGTTAGCACATTCCATTCCTCCCCTAAGGCCAGCTTCCTCCTCTGGGAATCAATGGGCCTGGGAAGCCAAGTCTCCCAATCCCCCTGAGCTCTGTGCTTGCAAAAGCAGAGAGCCATAGGTAGCCATACCCTAGAAGCTTCCTTTGCTCCCAGATGGCAGGTCTCACTTATGTAAAATCACATCTTTCCTAAAAACCAAAAAAAAAAAAGCCAAAGCCCAGATCAGAGGGTGGAAAGACCTGAGAAGTTCTGCTCAATAACAATAGAAAAAACTTCTGTCTTCATGAATTCAGACCATTCCAGTCTTTGCTTACCAACATTTGGGAGAAAAGGGAAATTTGTCCTGCTGCTTAACCCTAACCAGTTGAACTGGTGAGCTGTGGGCCTGCCTAACTCTGTCCTTTTCTTTCAGCCATCAAGAAGAGAAGGAAAGCGAAAGCGATAAGTCTTCCTAGGGATGGGGCGTCCCTTCCCAGCAACAGAATCGAGTGCTTCCAGAGTTTATTGTTTCGCCTTTAATAGTGTTCGTTTGCTTCGCTGTTTAGGCAAAATTTAGGCTGCCTTCATCTCTTTACCCAGTGTTACCTAACCACCCTCCACCCTGTGCTTATCTGAAGAGGGACACAGTCATGGAAGGGCCCTAAGAACGGTGTTAACCACAACCAAAGTGTTAACCAAGAAAGCCTGTAAATGTGCTGACATTTATCATACCTTAGGCTTAATATGCCTCATTTCACGTCCCCTTCCCCTCCCTGCTCCACTCCATTTTTCTGTGCATTGCTTAGAGTGATGAATGTTTTTTTCCTTGACTTTACAGTTATTCAATTTTCTTCTATACTTAATATATTATCTAATAAGAAATAAATGTTATGGATTGTGGTGGAAATCTTGTGGCTCGTGCTCTATTGTCTTTGCTCCTAACTCCAGTCATTTTGGAGTCTGCTGTACAAAGGGGCCCCGGGGAGAAACTTAAGGGACAAGCATTTAGGAGATGCTTTTGCAGCCCCCTCCTTTAGCGGTATGCAAAGAAAAATCAAGATGACCAGCCATCCATACTCTCAAGAAGGAGAGAGAATGCATCAAGAAGGGTTCATTTTCCAAGTGGGTGGGAAGGCCAGCACATACTCAAGTTCTGATAAGGAAAACAGGGAAGATAGCTAGGCCCCCAAGGCCCCAGAGGACCCCTGGCAGCAGCTCAGAGAACAGTGGAACCAAGGGTCAGAGTGGAATGGGACAATGGGAGAGGGGGTGGGTACTCAGCACATGCTAGGTAGCTGGCTTTTTCATAGTATCCTAGAGTTGGAGCTGGAAGGGTCCTTATGGGCCAGTGAGTCCAACCTCTTTATTTTATAGGGGAGGAAACTGAGGCATAAAGAGATTAAATGACTTGCCACATAGCTAGTAAGTATAAACGGTAGGATTTGTACACAGATTTTCCTGATTGGAATCCAGCACCATCCACTGCCACCGCAACACTGCCTTGATGAACTTGGATGCCAGAATAGAAACTGAGCAATGCACTTCGCATAGAATTATGTTGGCACAAACATTCCTTGGGCCGATGGGCTGCCCCTCTGTTTGAAATAATGAAGGGGCTAACTAAAGCCCTCCAAAGTAGACTCAAGTCTAAGCCAAGGCCAACTGATGGCCCCTCAGTACTGGCCTGACTTGAAACATACCATGAGTAGATAAGGTGTGTTGGGAGGTCAGCACAAGTCACGCTTGTCATTTATTTTGCCACATCCTCTCCCAGAGGGATAAAATGGAAACATCAATGAATGCTTCCTGGATGCTTCTTCCCTTTGGGGTGTAATATGGGCCCCTTTGGCAAGCAGGCCAGGGAAGCCTAGGTACTCCTGGCTCTGAAGAATCCTTTAAAAAATAGTTGAAGGAAATTCTGTCATTTGTTTTGCCATCCAAGTTCACAAACCCCTTGAAATGTATGGTTTGACTGGTTTGACTGGGCAGGGCACAGGAAATACAGCCTAGTGGAGTAAAATGGGCACTACTGAGCCCAGCAGTGTCCTATAGTTGAAAGAGTATTGGCTAGCACTGAGGGACCTCTGCTGTGTCACTATCAGCAAAAGCCATTTAACTTTTTAGGTTCTCTATTTCCTCATCTGTAAAATGGGCACAGCTACAGCCATTCCTTCAAGGATGTATAAGAAGTTGCTTTTGTAAACACAAATATCCTTTTCAGTACCAGTCATTCCATCTAAAAGACCTCAAATTGAGGGTAAACAGAGTCACCCAATCCCCAAAGGGCCTCTGAGGGCAACTAGTCCAATCCATCCATGCCTGGGATTCCTGCCTATGGCATCCACTGGCAATTATAAAGTAGTTTTCTTTGCACTCCTCTGCTATGAGAATATGAAAATCAAATAGACTAGCCAGGTCTGAAGATTTTGGTCAAGAAGGGAACTTGACCTTCTCTGGCCCCAGTGGACAGGTCAAATGCATTGGTTTGTGCCTCTCTGGGTAGGTGGGTGTTTTAAAGCCAGAATACCAGGACGAATCCAAGACCGATGCACGATGACACCGGATGAAACTAAGGCTACAGCTAGTGGATTTGGGGGAGGAGGCAGGAAGGAGCCCTTCAACGTTCAGCCAGCTGGGTTCCAAACCTCAGCCACTACAGAGAAGAGACACAGCAGTAGCACCGCCACTGCTATTAATATGTCTCCCTCAGTAGCTTGAGTCCCAAGGAGAAGAGGAAACAGCCCCGACCGAGGCCTAGATCTTGGCTCTTTGGGGTTTTCATTAGGGTTTCTTCTGTACTGTGTTTATCACTGTGAGATAGTCAAGCATGTAAAAAAGAACTGCCCCAAGGCTGCAGAAAGGCCTGAGCCTTCCATCTACCACTGTGCCTCACGGCCAGATGAAGCCGATTATTCTAGCTGTCGCCATGCTCAGACTCACCCCCAAACTGAATTACTCACCTCTCCTGGGGGAGAGAAGCCAAGACAAGAATGGGGCGCTTCTCAGATGCTCTAATTTAAGAAGCTGGCTCACAAGCAGAAGCTCCCATAGTCCATATCTAGTCATGTTGGTGGGAAGCTCTGGGGGAGGGTTCAGGTCTAGAAAAGAATGTGGGAGCAGTGCTATTTCCAAAGGCCCTCGAGCCTCTTTGCAGGAGGAATTCCACTGAAAGAGCAGAGTCCAAGTCACAGGGAAGTGTCTTAAAGCTGCCCTTTGGCACAGGTAGATTTTCCCTGAAGCAGGAAGTCCCTGAACCTGGAAGAACAGAAGCCCCCTCATTCCCATGTTAACTCCCTCTGGGCCTTCACTTGCTCTAAGTTTGAGTCCAGCATGAAACGACCTTTCCGGAGAGCTTTCTCTGCTCACCTCACGTTCGATGTGTGATCCCCGCCAGTCTTCAGTGGAAGCTGTCCAGGGCTACCTGGCCCAATGGTGTCTCTAAGAACATCACTGCCCCTGTGAGGGAAAGCAAATAGAAGGTAAACCCACTCAGCTGGGAAGGGGCACATAGCTCTCTCATTCTACCTTTTGGCCTGTCTCTCGCAGTAACTGGAAGACCCCAGCCTTCCTTCAGGGGCAGCCCTAGCTTATCTGGGCGCCTAGCACAGGGGGCCACTCTGGACGAAAGAGGCCAGAGAAAAAGGGAGCAGAAACCCTATTTTGCCTTTGTTGCTAACTTCCTGGAATCGCATCCGGGCTGTGAAGGCTCTCAACAGCAAACTCAGCTCTGTCATTTCCCAGACAAACCCTATTTCCCAGCTTCAGGCTTGGCCTAGAGAAATGCATGCTTCCACGCCCTAAGTATAGCCCTGGAGCTGAGCAGCAGTTCTGATTTGCCGGGAAGGGCAGCCTGTGCTGTACAGGCTCTCTGCCTCAGAGGATATCTAACGAGTACGTGCACTGTAATATGGTACTCATGGCCACAGGCCACCTCTTACTCACATTCCCCCTGCTTCTATGTACAAACAAGCATATGTTAACTAAAACACCAACATGACTAGATTGTGTTTGTGTCATCAGCAGTTGGGGGCAGATGGGAGAAGACAGATGCACAAACCTGGGAAACTCCAAAGCATTTCCTAACAGCCTGTAGGAGTCTGTTTACACTACTGCTCCCTTCTCTTGGGAAGCCCTGGTCCTCTTCCCTGTACTCTCTGCTCTGACAGTTAATGGCTGACGACGCTTCCTCCAGGCCCTGACTTTAGCCGTCTCTTGGCTTCTACCAGGCTTAGAGCTGAGGGTAGTGGGAAAAGCTCAGTTTTTGGTGAGATGGCTCATCAGACTCTGAGCTCCAGCCAGGTATCATCCCAGGAGTAGAGGAGGCCAGGACATCAACTATCTGTTCATCAAGAATCTCTCCTGGAGGTGGCAGCTGGGTGGCTTAGTGGGCTGAGAGTCAGGCCTAGAGGCAGGAGGTCCTGGGTTCAAATCTGACCTCAGATACTTCCCAGTTGTGTGACCCTGGCCAAGTCACTGGATCCCCATTGCCTAGCCCTTACCACTCTTCTGTCTTGGAGCCAATACACAGTATTGATTTTAAGACAGAGGTAAGGGTTTTTAAAAATTAAATTAATATTTTAAATTCTTTTTCCATGGTTTCTTGATTCTTGTTGACTCCCTCCCTTTTTCCCTCTCCCTCCCAGAGCTGACAAGTAATTCCACTGGGTTATACATGTGTTATCTATCACTTGATACCTATTTCTATATTGTTCATTTTTGTAAGACACAACATTGTACACTATATCTAAAACATTGTGGGGGGATCAAATGTAACTTTGCTACTAACAGCAAAGCAGTGATCCAGGACAATCCTGAGGGACTTATGAGAAAGAATGCTCTCTGCCACAAGAGGAAGAACTGTGGGAGCAGAAACACAGAAGAAAAACAACTGCTTGATCACATGTGTCAATGGGGACATGATTGCGGATGGAGACTCTAAACCATCACCTAAGTGCAAATATCAATAATATGGAAATAGGTCTTGATCAATGACACATGTAAAACCCAGTGGAATTGTGATCAGCTATGGGAGGAAGGGAGGGAAAGGACATGAATCTTGTAACCATGGAAAAATATTCTAAATTAATTAATTAATTAAATAAAATTTCTCCAAAATCTATATATAAATCCATCCATCAATCAATAAATGGTTCACCATCATTGGTCTAGGGGATATAGTTTTCAGGCTCAACTAAAATTCTGATCTCTATTTCTTTATGAGGAAAGTAATACTTGACTTTTATATGCAAAGTTAGACCTCTTTCCCACAAAATGGCAGTTCTGAAAGGAACATATTTAGTGAATAACAAAGAAATCCATTTATCCAAGTCCATAACAAAAAAACAGAATCAGAGAAAATATACGTAGGATATATTATATTAGACAATACAGAATGAAATAGTTCTCCAACTGGGAGACACATAACTCAGTTCAAGCACCATGTTTCCCTTGGAGAAGGGAGGACAGAGGAGGCTCTGGAGATATTTATTCATGCCTCCCTGAAGGCCCCACATGGACACATATATCTCACAGAGGCAAAACACAGCTTCCAACAGCACAGCTCTCACAGGTGCCTTCTGGAAGATATTATTATCCCTATTTTACAAGTGAGGAGGTTAAGTATTTAGAAAAGTCAATAAATTGTTCAGGTTCATGAAGCTTCCAAGTACTCAAGGTGAGACTTGAACTCTTGTCTCCCTGACTGCAAATTTAGCACTGACTCCTGAGCTCCTCAGATCTCTGTCAAAGAAGGAGAGGCATTTTAAGGTAGGGGGAGGAGAAGGAGAAGGGCTACACTGGCTCAGCATCTGACAGAGAGCAATAAGGCAAAGTGCCACCACTGATCATGGGGCTGGCTCAAAAGTCTCGCTTCTCCTGTCAATAATTCCCAAGGAGGAAAAAGGTCGCTGGACACAAGCTGCTGCAACCACAACACATTCCCTGCATGCCATTTTCTGTCTGTTTCCCAGGGTCACTTGCTGCTTGAACCTGCAAAATCTCCAAACACAATTTCCCCAGACAAGCATCTCCTCCTGACACCCAAGTTTGCAGTTCATGCTTGTGACTGCAAGCCCCATGGAGAGAGAAACTTTCTGGAGAGCTCCAAGCTCAGAGAGTCTCTTTGGGGGCACTTACCTCATTCAGTAAGACAAGAAAAAGAAATGGATGCTATAAGCGTAGGCAAAGAAGAAACAAAATTATTGGGTTTTGCAGACGATGGGGTGGGCCCTTTTCTAAGAAAACTCCATAACTAAAATTAGTTGAAACAACTTCAGAAAAGTTGCAGCAAATGAAAACAATCTCCATATGCTCGTCAGCATCTTTGCATTTACCCACAAAACCAGGCACCAAGAGATAGGAGTGACGGCTTTCCAAATGCCTCCAGAAGTTCTACACTACTTGGGAGTCTGCCTACCGAGCAGCATAGGAGAGCCGGACTACAGCTCCAAAGTACCCACGACGGAACTAAAGAATTGGCTAAAGAGTCATCGTTCAGGGGAGGCTGTGACAATATGACCCAACCACAAATGTACTTTGTGCCAGGCCAAACTAGTATGACTTCATTCTATTAGAAAAGTAGACCAATACAGCTCCAATTAGAAGGGAAACAATAAATGGAGGGGGGGAGGGGAGAGATGGGCGGGGAATCTTTACAGCAAGATTTATAGCTACTTTTTTTGGTTACAGCAAAAAACCTTATAATTAACTACAGCAATGCCTGTCGTTTGGAGAATGGCTGAACAAATAATGTGACGTGAAATTTAGCGGAATATTATTGCACCATCAAATATGTTGAAAGAGATGGATTCAAAGAAATCTGGAGGGACTTTCATGAGTGGATGCAAAGTGAAGTGAAAAGAACCAGGAGAACACCTGATACGATGCTTGTTTTTATATCACTTCTAAGACAGAAGGGAGGCAAGGGCTAGACAACTGGAGTTAAGTGACTTGCCCAGGATCACACAGCTAGGAAGAGTCTAGGCCAGATTTGAGCCCAAGGGCTCCCCATTCCAAGACTGTTACTCTATCCACTGTACTTCCCAGCTGCCCCAGGAAAACTTTTTTTTTAATTTAAGTATTTTTCCATGGATACATGATTCATGTTCTTTCCCTCCTACCTCTTGTCCTTCCTCCTCCTGGAGCTGACAAGCCATCCCACTGGGTTATACATGGATTATCACTCACTACCCATTTCCACATTATTCATTTTTGTAAGAGTGGGATCTTTTAAAACCAAAACCCCACATCCTATTCCTGGATAAGCAAGTGATAAACCAAATACCAGAAAAACTATTTTTGAAAAACTTGAGAACTGTGATCAACGCAATGACCAATCACAGTTGCAGAGGGTTGAAGCAGGTTGCAGTCCCCTACCTGACAGAGTGGGTGATGGCCATGGGGAGCAGAAGGAAACACAGGGTTTTGGATGTGGCCGAGGCCGGACTTTGATTTTCTGGGGAAAGGAGGTAGGATATAGAGGGGGATCATGGATAGAGTCTTTTATTCCCACAAACAGAAGGAAGACCCCAGTGAGCCACAGACATTCTGGAGTTTTAAAAGCTACTTTAGCAGGCTTTACATCATGAAGGTTCCCACTTTCATGGACAGTCCTAGTCTCTTCTGCAACGAAATGAAAATGCTCATTGCATTGGGTGTTGGTCCAGAGGTGGGGAAAAGAGAGTATTTAACACAAAGGAAAAATAGAAGGTGAAAACAGGGCCCTTTAAGCCCCCAAAGCACCTAGAAGAGACAACAAGCGGGAGTAGAAATGCAGAAGAAAAACATATGACTTATCACTTGTTTATATGGTTACATCATTTGGAGTTTGACTTTTGAAAGTTTGCTCTATTGCAAAAATGAATAACATGGAAATAGGTAGCGAGTGATAACATTTGGACAACCCAGCGGAACTGCTTGTCGGCTCCAGGAGGAGAGAAAGAACCTGAATCGTGGAAATATGGAAAAATATTTTGAAAAAGAGACAATAATCAGACGTGCCTATCCAGGAGAAAGTGGGGCTGGATTCAGAGTCAGTGGACCTAGGTTCAGATGTTCTCTCTGGATGCTACCCCTCCCCTCTCTGTAAAAGGAGGTTGGACAAGATGGCCTCCCAGCTCCACACTGAGGGTCTAGGGATCTTGAACGTGGCAGTTCTCCCAACTGCATGCTTTGCCCTTTCCAGGCTCTCAGACTCTCAAGGTCTCTGGCTCCCTAAGTTGATATAAGCCCCCAGCTCTCTGAATCTCTGGCTCCTTGGGGCTCCTGCCTCTGACTCTCTGGCGCCATTTAGGTGGCAAGCCCTTGAATGCAAAAAGCAGAGACCCAGCCCAGGTTTGAAGATGGAAATCCCAGTGGGCCTACTACAGAATAAAAGCCAGTGGAGCAAAAGAACAGCAAGACCAGAAGCCACTGATTTCTATGATCTGCATCACTTTCCCCTTCTCCTTTGAACCTCGCTCTATAAGGCAGGAAAAGTGAGATCTTGGAAGCTGCTCCAGGCTTGGGGGAGATCTTGTCATTTAGAGAAGAGTTAAACCATGTGCCAACCTGGGAAGAGAGTAAAAGAGGAAAGAGGCAGGAGAGGAAAGAGACCAAGGAATAGCCAGCAGTCCTCCCATCACCAGCTGTTGTGTCTCACTAGGAGGTTCAGAGCCAGCCCAGATCCTCAACCCCAGGAAGAGGGAGAGAAAGGCTTGTCTCTCCAGGGACTATAGCACAGTGCTCATGTTTGCTCAACTGAATCAACTCTTCACCTTAAGGAAAAAAGGTAAAAAGCCTTAAAACCACACTGGAAATCCACCTCAGACACTTCCTGGCAGAGTGACCCTGGGCAAGTCACTTAACCCCCATTGCCTAGCCCTTACCATTCTTCTGCCTAGGAACCAATACTTAATATCAAATCTAAAACAGAAAAAGAGGCTTTTTTAAAGGCCATACTTGCAGGGGAAAAGGCTCTTTTCTGAGTTCCTGAGAATTCTCCAAGTTCTAGAGTTCTGCATGGGGTGTAGACCTGTGAAGCCATAAGCTATGGATAAGGCACTGGAAAGACACAAATAGATTTATTCCCAAAACCTGTTCTGGCTGCTTGGTAGAGAGCCAGGTTGGAAGTTTCCTGGCAAATAGTGAAGAATTACTGGCATGTTGGGAAGGGCTGGCTGAGTTTCTAGGGAATGTTCTGGAGCCCATATTTGCCACCAAAATGGGACACTGGGAGAACTGAGCTATGTGATGGTCACTTTTGGGTCACTGACATCATTTCCATCTGATATCATAGTCACCATGACCCTCAGATCCTTTTCTGCTATGTTATATATGCTGAAGGATGGTTTTTTGTTCCCTTTGGAAAGCCTGGGAAGTCTTGTTCTTAGGTGGGAGTGGCAGGCTGTACCTTGGTGAGCAGATAATGAGGAAACATGCCAAGAAGATGATTCAGATGAGGTCCATCAAGTTTAGTGAGGCCTGTTGGAACTGGAGTGGTTGAGAAATAGAGGGGAGGAAAATAGAGGGGAGGCCTTTCACTTGCTGGTTAGGATGAAGGGACTCCACGTAGGAGGAGACTTTTCTATGAATGTCAGCTAGGACAGGCATGCCTTTGGTATATCTGATTTGTTCCTCTTGCTAAATTACAATCATCTTCCAGCAATGGGTGTAGTGGATTATGGCATTCTTGGAGTCAGAAGACGGGTTCAAAATCCTGCCTTAGACACTTCCTAGCTTTTTCTAGACACTTTTCCATGTGACCACAGAAAAATCATATACTGGAGTATCAGCTTTGCAATCTGGAACATGTGGTCATAGAGCTGTTGCAAGTCTCCAGTCCATAAAATGTTCTGTAAACTTAGAAGTTCTATCTCCACATCAGCTAGTATTCATTTCTGGATACATTCAGAGCTTTTCTTTCTGTTTTTCCTTGAACTTGATCCTATTGCTGATTTTCTCTCTCAATTTGGTACCTTGATCCTGAAGGGCTTATCTTTGATTCTCTGCCCCCTACTCATGTATAAGTCCCAAAACTCTGGTGTCTGCACCCTCTCCTCTATTTCCACTGCCAATACCGCTACAAGCCAATACTCTCACCCACCAGGACTCAGATGGCAATAACACATCTTTCTGGGCCTCCTCCTTCCCCTCTCTAATGCATAATGTCGCCTGAGACATTTAGTCAAGATGGCGGCCTGAATGGGAGGTAGACCACCCAGCTTCCTGACAATGACTCCAGCAAAACCCACTCAATTGAATAATGACTGAAAATTTCAATAAGAAACTTGTAGTGACTTCTTCTGCCCCAGAACTACACAAGAAGTCAGCCAGAAGCTCATGGGAAATAGGAAAGGGGGCCACAAGTCAGCAGCCTCCAAGTCTGACCAGAGAACTAGTAGCTTTCCAGGATCTGTATCCAGAAGCAGCAAGAGTGGAGAGCTTCCATAGTGGTAAAAAAGCCCCAGAGGTGGGGACTGTGGAAGCCCAAGGGAGAGAGAGTACCCAGAGAAGCAAAGCAACATTCAAACTGGGCCCAGGACCAATGAATGAATGAATTTCCCAGTAACCTCCAGCTTGTCTCTGGGAAAATGAGAGTTCTGTCTCATCAATTTCTCCCTGAGCAGTGAGTTTTCAGAAGATAGCTAAAAACTCAAGTCAAACTTCAAACTATGCCCAGAGAAGTTTGGAATACCACACAACAGAATCCCAGTCCATATCTTCACACACAAGCCGAGAATTTCCTGAGCCCAAGGTTTAGTTGTTGTTATTATTTTGAAATAATATGGATGAAAGTATATTAGCAGGGTACATATTATTTATAAAATCCACAATTTAAAATTTTGTTTGAGAAAAATTTCAGGGAAAGGAGCCTGCTAACTCCTTGAATTCAGAAAATGAACTGTTCGGAGAAAGATGCCTACAGAAACCTACACTGCATCAAGAAGATCAAGAATGACCTCTGGGGTGCAATTGATTGAACTGAAAGGGGTTGAACACATTCATTTTGAATGTAAACTCTTATGCCAAAGGGGACTGCCCCTTAATTGGCTTTTTGTCAATGCGCCTAGCAAACATTGATTTTGCTCTCTCACTCTTCTATTTCCCTCTTATCTGTAACTATTGTAGTTTCCTCTTGGAAGGTGCAATATTGTATGCACTTGTAGTTAGAAGATTTTTAGGGATACAAGATGATTATGTCAAACAATCCATGGGGGGGGGCAGACAAGTCTCCCAAAGGATCACAGGGGAAATCGTGAAGATGGGATTAACTTTCCCCTGCCCACTTTTAGATTTAATCACCAGAAGCATATATACCCCACTTTACACTTGAGTGGGGGGAGGTCTATAACCCATGTGTGCTAAAAGTGGGTGACAAATCAGAAATGACTGACATTTCTTAGGACTGGACAGTCCTAAGAAAATTCTAAGACTGCAATTGGTCCATGTAAAGTGGAGGAAGGCATAGGAAGTGATGCAAAGAAGCATCTTTAAAAGCAGTTGTAACTTCCTGTGAGAGGGAGTTCTTTGGAGTTCTGAGTTTGAGTTCCAATTGGAGTTTACGTTGGAGGCTGGTGAAGGATTTGCTTTGTGGACCTGAGACTCTGACATTGGTGAGGCAGCTCTTGGACCTTCCCTTAGGACTACCACGTGGGTGAGTGAAAAGGCTGACTCCTTTCCTGGCTTTCTGAAGGGATTGGCCTCCAGAGAGGCCCCCATCTTGGAGGAGGCTTCATAGCTGGAGCCCTTGTTTTATTCATCACCAGGGCTTCAGCTGAGGGCCCTCCAGCTGAGGACAAATTAGCCCTGCCTGGGTTGAGCCAGGGCCTGGAGCAAAATACTTGTGTTAAATTAGTTACTTTATTCTATCCTCTTTCATGTTTCCTTTACTTGCACTCTCTCTCCTTCTGTAATAAACTACCATAAAAAGTCATTCTGGCTTGAGTAATTAATTTCAGCAACCACGCTGCTCATAAATTTAGTCCAATCTTTAGTTTTTAACCCTTACTCTCCCCTGCCCACTTTTAGATTTAATCACCAGAAGTGTGTACCTCCCCACTTTATGCTTGAGTGGGGGAAGAGTTAATCCCATCTTCACAGCAGGTGCTGCTCCCACAACTCAGCATTCCCGAAGAACATAGTACAATACAGGGGCTGGGTCTGCATCTAAGAAAGAAACATGGCACAGCGAGAAAAGTACTGACCTGGGGGTTAGGAAGCTTGTCTTCTTGTCTTGGCTGTGTCCCTAACAGGCTGTGTGAACTTAGAAAAGTCACTGCCCCTTTCTGGGTCTCTGTTTCCCATCTATAAACGGAAGGGGTTAAATTAGATAGCCTCTAAGGTTATGATTCCCTGGCCTTAAACAAGGAGGTTGGGAAGAGGGAAAAATGAAAAGGAGAGAAAGGTAGACAAATGAGAAGAGAGCAGAGGACTATGAGCAATAATATACTGAAATGTCCTGTAGTGTGGACAGGCTTGGCACTTCTTGCTCTGAGAAATAATCCTCCAGGCAAATCAGTCCAGTTCTTTGCCTGATTTCCAGACCTCATCCATAGACTTAAGGCATGGGTATCGATTAGCATCTTTCCTCAAGTTTTTCCTCTATGCCTCATGGAAGCTTTGGAGCTCCCCCTCTCCATAGTAAGGCCCTCACTTTTCCATTGTTCCCATTGCCTGTGTTTGCTTGGGCCTGTTATAGGCTGGCTGGGTCCCTGGTTCTTGATTCTGAGTTCATTGTGCAGAGGGTAGGTTTTAGAGGAAGGAATGTTTGGGGTTGTCTGGGTGGCAGAAACCCAAACAAGGAATGACTACCAGGGATATGTGTAAGGTAGGAAGACCTGACTATATTCTAGCCCCTATGTTTCTCTGCCAGACCAAAGCAAGGCCTCTCAGAGAGAGGTCAAAGTGACTATGTTAGTGACTCCCACTTTTTTCAATAATGGTATGACTAGAAGCTCTCAGAGGCCAGAGATAGTATCTTATACTTTTCTCATCAAGCTTAGAGAGTGAAGCAGTTCTAGAAATGTTGGAGACGCTTGGCCTTGCTCATTTCATAAGTGTCATCATGTACATGTATGAACATATGCAAAATAAATGCACAATCATTTTGGGGTAAGTTGGAGGGGAAAACAGGCATAACTCGGGACATTAGGGAAGCTGTCATCAAAAAGGTGGTACTTGCACCTTACACCTAGCAGAGTGGCCAATATGCTAGTAAAGGAAAATAATAAAGGTTGGAGGGGATGTGGCAAAATGAGGACACTAATGCATTGCTGGTGGAGTTGTGAGTTGATCCAACCGGAAGGCAATTTGGAATTATGCCCAAAGGACTTTAAAAGAATGCATGCCCTTTGATCCAGCAATACCACTACTAGGTTTGTACCCCAAAGAGATATAAAAATGGGGATGGACCTGTTTGTACAAAAATATTTATGGTTGTGCTTTTTGTGATGGCAAAGAATTAGAAACTAAAGGGAAGTCCCTCAATTGGGGAATGGCTGAACACATTGTGGTATCTGTTGGTGATGGAATACTATTGTGCTCAAAGGAATGATGAATTGATGGATTTCTATAAGAACTGGAAAGACCTCCATGAACTGATGTGGAGTGAAATGAGCAGAACCAGGAGATCATTGTACACAGTAACTGGAATATTGTGAGATGATCAAATGTAACTGACTGCTACTCAAAGCAATGCAATGATCCAGGACAATTTTGAGGGACTTATGAGAAAGAACGCTATCTACATCTAGAGAAGGAACTGTGGGAGGAGAAATACAGAAGATAACATGATTTATCACTTGTTTGTATCGGTATATGATTTGGGGTTTGGGTTTTAAAAGATGACTCTTACAAAAATGAATAATAAGGAAATAGGATTTGAGGGATAATATATGTATAACCCAGTGAAATTGCTTGTCAGCTCCTGGAGTGGGGAGGGAAGAGGGGCAGGAGACAACATGAATCATGTAACCATGGGAAAAAATTAAACAAATTTAAAATAAATTTAAAAAATTTTAAAAAGGTGGTACTTGAGCTGAATTCTGAAGTCTGGAAATTCTAAAGTAGAGGGGAGGAGGGAAGATATTTCGTACATGGAGCACAGCCTATGCAAAGGTTCAGAGATGGGAAACAGGACATTGTGTATGGATGACACATAGAGTTCTGTACTCTACACTCTCGGTGTCCTTCCGCCTCACCAAGGACATTCCCAGCCCTACTGCTACTGTACCATCCTCAGCTTTACCCCCTCTCTGTCTCTGCCCTATCGAAGAGCTTCTTAATTACAGCTCTGCCATGAGTCAGGGACCTCTTTGCTTTCTGTGTGCTCGGTGAGCTAGAGTACCAATAGTGGACAACGGTTGGGAAAGTTTTTGTATTCGCATGTGTATGTGTGTGTGTGCGGAGGGAGAGAGGGTGCTAAGAGAAGAAATACCCATATCTCCTCTGTCTCTAGCTCAGAAACTTAGAAACACGGGGCGGGGGGGGGGGAACGACCCCTGAGGGATAGAGAGAGGTATAAGAGAAAGAGTCATCATGTACTTGTAGGAGTTCTCTAGCATTACTCCCTCTTTCCTCAGAGCCCCAGTTTCCTTGGGTTAACAGATCATTCCCTGTCCTGGGCATGTGACTCATAGGGGCTCAGGGCCTTTTTAATTGTCTTATCCAACAGCATACCCCTTGCTTAATCACCAAACCTGGGAGGATACTGGCAAGAAATTATGGCTCTTTTTCTTCAAAACAAACAACTGAACAGACAGACAAGTGTGGGCAACTTGCTTCTCCTCCTATCTGGGAAGGGGAGAAGGGGCCTAGGGTCAGCTGAGGGTGAAGGGTTTTCCCTCCTTGCTGCTGATCCACTAGCCAAAAGAAATGGCTGAAAGCCAAAGGCTTGAGCCAAAGAGCTATCTGGTCCAAGCAGACAACTACTGACAAAGCCCGGCCTGCTAAGCTGGCTGTGACCTTTCCCAAAGACACGGGCCTGGGAGCCCTTCCATCACCAGTGTTGGAGATGGCCTCCGGGGAGAATTTCTCTCTTGTTCCTGCTACTGGAACTCAATGTGAGCTTCAAGGTAAGACTATGCCCAGGAGTTAGTGGCTTCTCCCCACAGTGGAGGAAGGCAATGGAAAGTCTTAAACTTGTAGCTTGCCTTGGCAGCAGTGACAGTGTAGGGGCAGGTCCTTGGTTTGCCTGTTAGCTTGTCTGGCAGAAGAGTAAAAAGCTATTCCTTATTAGGAGATGCTTCATGATGGCCAGGGAGATATGAGCACAGGAATGGTACTTTGACCCTTGGGGTGTACTAGCCTGGTCTGGTACACTGTTGGAATTGAAAGATTTCAGGGTGGGCTCTTCCTAGATCCTTGTTACTCCTGTTGTTTCTATGAAATGCCTTAGAATTCTAAGAACCCTGGAGTCACAAGAGGGCTCAGAGGCCATGTGGTCCAGCCAATACCTGGCCAAGAATCTCCTAGATGGGGGCAGCTGGGTAGCTCAGTGAACTGAGAGCCAGGCCTAGAGACGGGAGGTCCTGGGTTCCAATCTGACCTCAGACACTTCCTAGTTGTGTGACCCTGGGCAAGTCACCTCACCCCCATTGCCTAGCCCTTACCACTCTTCTGCCTTGGAACCAACACACAGTATTAATTCCAAGACGGAAGGTAAGGGTATTAAAAAAAAGAATCCCTTAGACAACAAGCTGGCCTCTGGACTTGCTTCTAGTGAGACCTTGGACAGGTCCTCTCCAAGCTTCCATTTACTCCTCTCCAAAATTAAGAGGCTAGAAGAGTTCAGGGAGCTTAATCTTGGATCCACAGCTAGATCCATGAAGTTAGATGGAAAAAGAAAGACATCTTTTTATTTCCCAACCTCTAATTGAAATTTTGCACCTTCTTCAATTATAAATGTAGGCAATAAACATGATTCTGAAAAGAGCCAAATCACTGCCCAAGGTGAGGCCCATGATACCCAGAAAGGGGAAGAACACCTAGACCATAGAGCAGACTGGGGGACAGTGGCAGTAGGGGGCGAGAGTCACTAAGGGCAACAGACGATCACTAAGGTCTCTTCCAACCTCAGACTGAGGAAGGAACTATGTTGTAAAGAGCGTTAAAGGCCAATCCAAAGAGTTTGTATTTGATCCTGGAGCCAATGAGGATCCACTAGAACTTGACACCCAAAGAGGTGCATTAGATAGCCAGCAGTGAGGAGAGACATGAGACAGGAACACCAGTTAGGAGGCCATTGTAGTAGATCTGAACAAGGCAGTGGCCATGTGAGAGTGGAGAGGGATGTACTTATACAAAAGAGATGCTCTATGCAAGCAGAAATGATGAGATTTGACAAAATATCAGTCATGTTGAGGGAGCCAAGGATGACATCTAGATCGTGAACCTGAGGGACTGTAAGGGTGAAACAAAGGAAGAGTTTAGAAGGAGAGGAAGATAATGAATTCTGTTTTGTATATGTTGAGTCTGAGATGCCTATGGGACATCAGGCTGGAGCTATGGGACTAGAGTGCGGGAGAAAGGCTAGGACCAGATCTAGAAATTATCTGCATAAAGATTATACTTGAAACCATAGAAGCTGATAAGATCACCAAATGAGAGAGAGAAAAGGGAGGCCTCTCCCTATGGACCACCTTGCTCTCCTCCTACTTCTTCTGACTCTTATTTAGCATGGATGATTACCATAAGATCACTCATTAGAGGCAGCTAGGTGGTTCAGTGGATAGAGTGCTGGGCCTGAGGTCAGAAAGACTTGAGTTCAAATCTGGCCTTTGTAAAGATTAAAATTTAGGAATATGGGGAGACTGAGGCAGGTAGAAATTAATTTCTCTCTGCAAGAAGTATTATATTTTTAGAGGTTTATTAAAGGTTAAAGATTAAAGAATATACAAGTAAGAAACATGTGCCTAGGCCAGAGGCCTAGACAAAATAACCTCACATCATGCAAGAGACCGCCTGCTCCAAAATGGAAGTCCAAAAAGAGCCAAGCCCCTCAAAAGCCTTTGAATCAGCTTAAATACCTTCTCGATCTCGGCCCAGGTGAGATTACAAGGCATTCTGGGGAAGTGGAGCAAAGGCTCATGGGGATTGTAGTCCTGTAATCAAGTCTATTTTTCACACCTTAGACACTCAGTAGCTGGGTAACCCTGGGCAAATCACTTAACCTCTGTTTGCCTTAATCCACTGGAAAAGGAAGAGGCAAACCTTTACAGTATCTTTGCCAAGAAAACCCCAAGTGGGGGCACAAAGAGTTGGACACAACTAAACAACAACAAGCACTAGAAGCTATGGACAATGGGGGCTCAAGACATCCATATCCTGCTGCAGCTTGGCAGAGATCAAGACAGTACTCTTTTCCCCCAAGACCTCAAAAATTCCAGGAACTACTTTGTACTTCTCCAAGGGTAAGGCCATTCTAATCTTCTATATGCTCTAGGCCCAGTCAGCAGTCTTTCTGCCAGAGGCCTTCAGAGGACTGAACTGGAGAAAAATCAGTTCAATTTTCAAGATGGCCACCCAGTTCTAAAATAAACATTTACAGAGAAGGCTACTGAGCAAGGTAGGGTCTTAGGGGCAATCTGTACAATGACCTAATCAGGCAACTACTTCAACAAAGTCAGCTACCATATCCATTGCATGCTGGGTGACAGGAAGCTGTCCAAGCACTCTGTGTAGGATAACTGTATCTGTCCTCAACATGAATTGATGTGGCACCAGTGAGCAAGCAAAGCTTTTGGGTAGGACACAATTATGGTGGATGAACACAGCATGGAGAAATTCAGTAAGGCCTTTGTCCAGACCAAGCATTAGTTGAAAGCTATCTTTGTGAAGATGTTGACGAGCTGAGGAATCACAGGTGAGGGAGAAAAGGAATCTGGACATGAGAAGGCATTCCCCTAAAACACTGTGGAACAAATTATCCAGAAAACTTTTATCTGAATCTAAAACAAGAAGTAGATTCTGGTAGCCCTATCCAAAGAGGATGCCCCCATGACTACCATCACTAACATTTGGATGCCATCTCCCCCCAAGTTACAAACTTGGTGATAAGATGGCCACTCACAAAGCTTCTGATCTTGCTCTGGTCAAATGGAGGCATTTCGGTGACTTTGTGATTGTTCTGGATGTAGATACCAAAAATTCTAATTTGAGGGAATTCTTTGAGAAGAAGTGACTGATTTCTTTCACAAAATTGCCTTCTATTCGTGGCCCTTCAGAGGGCTAAAGGCCAACTGGGATTAAGAAAAGGCTATTAGATTTGGCAATGAAGAAAAACATTTGTGCCTTAGGAGAAGGCAGGTTAAGTAGAAACTAGACTGCACATTTTAGAAGTGAATGAGAAGGGAAAGGAAGGGAAGAGAACAAACACTGATTCAGAAAGTCAACAAAGCTTAAGTTCATTGGGATCTTGTATCCTCTATACCTCTTAGTCACTTATATGACTATAAACATGAAGGCTGTGGTAGATCATTTGTGAAAACCTCCTTGTTCCCTTCTCACATTTTCATCTCCATTTTATCGATAATGAAATTGAGGCACAAAAGGTTGTGTAGGTAAATTGTCCAGAGTACCACAGCTAGTGTCAGAGGGAGGATTTGAACCAAAATTCTCCTGGCTCTAAAATCTAGTGTTGTATCCATTATATCACTGGGAAATTTGTAGGGAACATATTTGGGGGGAAATGCCTGAAAACCTCACTGAGTGAAGAATTCAAGGTGGGTTCTTTGGCAGGCTGAAGGAATGTCCCCAGCAAACGAAGATTAGGACCTTATGCAGACCACACTTCCGAACCTGACTCCTGGGCCACTTATCTCTTTTTCGTTATCACCAAGAAGTGTCCAAAGTGAGCCAGCGGTGAAGGCTGCAAGATGACTATAGTAGGAGTAAAAGAAAAGGCAGCTTCTGGAACCCTCGGCCAAGAGACAGGAAGAGGGTCAGACAGATGATCAGAAAGAGATGACAGGGGACCCTTTGCTGGCAACTCAACTGACTAGATGCACTACTGGGCAGAGAGTCACCAGGGAGCAGACCTCGGTCACAGTTCCAAAGTAAAGAGGAACACTTATGCTCATGGCTACAAGGAGGCAGGGGTCCTTCTTGGCTAGAGACCAGAATGCAGCCCTGGAGAGCAATGACCACACCTCTCCCAGGGTGGTACCTCCTTGAAAGCTCCCTGAACTTGCAGACCCCCAGAACTAGTTCTGAAAAGAGCAGCAAGAAAAAGCCTGAAGCTTGGCACAGTGCCTTCCAGGTAAGCAGAGCTCAAGTTCAAAGTCAAGAAATAAGCTGGAAGAATGAGCAAAGAACCGAAAAAGAATCTGATCCTAAAAAAGCTACTACTCAGTAGACATCAACGATCAGTCCTCTTTCCCTTGCTCCATGCTGCCTTCCTCTGGCAGTTGTTGAGAGAACAGTTTCAGACCTTGTAAAATCTTGTAAAAGCAAGATCAGAAAGCTCAAAGAGATAATGAGCTAAGGGGGGGGGGGCATTTTAGTTTCAAGGAGGTCTGATTCTGTTCCTAGGCAGAGACTCCTCTTCCCGAGTTCAAATCTAGCTTCAGACAACTGCTAGCTGTGTGACTTGGAACAAGTCAATTCCCCTGTTTGGCTCAGTTTCCTCATCTGTCAAATGAACTGGAAAAAGGAAATGACAAACCACTCGAGGGTCTTTGCCAAGAAAACTCCAATTGGTTGGTTAATATGATGGCAAAGGAAAGTAATAAATGTTGGAAAGGTAGTGGCAAAATTGCATTGCTGGTGGAGTTGGTGAATTGATCCAACCATTCTGGAAGTCAATTTGGAACTATGCCCAAAGGGCTCTAAAAGGCTGTTCTTTGATTCAGTCATAGCACTGCTGGGTTTGTATCCCAGAGATAATAAGGAAAAACACCTGTACAAAAATATTTATAGCCGCACTCTTTGTGGTGGCAAAAAATTGGAAAATGAGGGGATGTCCTTCAATTGGAGAATGGCTGAACACATTGTGGTATATGTTGGTGATGGAATACTATGGTGCCTAAAGGAATAATAAATTGGAGGGATTCCATGTGAACTGGAAGGACCTCCAGGAAGTGATGCAGAGCGAAAGGAGCAGAAACAGAAGAACATTATACACAGAGACGGATACACTGTGGCACAATCAAATGTAATGGACTTCTCTACTAGCAGCAATGCAATGATCCAGGACAATTCTGAGGGACTTATGAGAAAGAACACTATCCATATCCGGAGAAAGAACTGTGGGAGCAGAAACTGTGAAGATGAGATTAACTCTCCCCTGCCCATTTTTAGATTTAATCACCAGAAGCATATACACCCCACTTATCCTTAAGTATGGAGAGGTCTGTGACCCACATGTGCTATAGTGGGTGACGAATCAGAAATGACTGGCTGCCCCTGGGCAGTCCTAAGCAAAGCTAAAGCTATAATAGGTCCCATGTAAAGTGGAAGGAATGCACAGGAAGTGACACAAAGAAGCATCTTAAAAAGCAGCAACAACTTCCTGTGAAGTGAGTTCTTCAGAGTTCGGAGTTTGAGTTGGAGATCAAGTTAGAGTTGGAGGATGGTGAAAGATCTGCTTCATGGACCTGAGACTGAAATTTGGTGAGACTGTTCTTGAATCTCTCTCTTTGAACTACCATGTGGGTGACTGAAAAGGCTGACTCCTTTTCCAGGCTCTTCTGGAGGTATTAGCCTCTGGAGAGGCTCCTTGTCTTGGAGGAGGCCTTGTGGCTAGAACCCTTGTTTAATTTACCTCTGGGCCCCTCTTTGCTGGGGCCTCTGAATCCCTGCCAGGTTCCAACCGAGCTGGAGTAATTATCTACTCTCTCATTTCCTTCCTTTCACTCTCTCCTTTTGTAAATAAACTACCATAAAAGTCATCCTTATTTAAGGAATATATTTTCAGTGACCACGTTTTTATACATTTAGCACAATCTTTCATTTTTAACCCTTACAAAACACAGAAGAAAAACACTTCTTTGATCACATGGGTCGATGGGGCTATAGTTGGGGATGTAGAGTCTAAGTGATCACCCTAGTGCAAATATCAGTAATATGGAAATGGGTCTTGATCAATGACACATGTAAAACCCAGTGGAATTGCTCATTGGCTATGGGAGGGGGTGAGAGGAGGGAAGGGAAAGAGCATAAATCATGTAATCATGGAAAAATATTCTAAACTAATTAATTAAATAAACTTAAAAAAAGAAAACTCCAATTGGAGTAATGAAGAATCAGACACAACTACCTTTTTAATTTAATTCAACAAGCATTTATTATGTTCCTAGAAAGCAGTTGGGTAGAGTAGGAAAACTTAGGGATTTAGGATCACAGGTCCCGAGTTCAGATCCTGACTCTGACACTTCCAGCATGACTTTGGGCAAATCACATCACCTCTTTAGGCCTCAGTTTGTCCCTAAGTAAAATGAAGGAACTAGACAAGATAGCTTTTGAGGTCTCTCCCATCAAAATATGCAACCCATAATCCTGCTATGTACAAAGTGCTGGGCTAGATGCAGGGAATAATGAAAACCCAAACAGCCCCGTCCTCAGAGAATTTATACTACCCTGTGGGATGAGGGGAGATACAAAGTAAACATCATTTGCTGGAGGAAGCACTAATAACTTGGGGGAGTCAGGAAAGACCTCAAGGAAGAGGTGGCCCCTGAGGTGAGCTTTGAAGGAACTGATAGATTCCCAGGCGAGGCTGCCTGGCTGAAAAAATGGCCCCAAGAGCTGAGGCCCATGGTCACTGAGGGTAGAAAGTGGCAGAGTTGGAAACTGAACTTTGACCTCACTGGACTGCATCTGAGAGAGGAAACCCTATTTTGGAAATATTGAGGCAGGCATGGCCAAAGGTTCAGGCTTGGATGCATATTAATTCACTGAAAATATTCTTTATAGTCTCTCTCTAGCTCAGGCCCTCACCCAAAATCTCACTGGGAAAAATTGGACTCTGGCTCCTTTTCGTTCTCTCTTAGGGGCTGACTTTTCACCTCCTGCCAACAACTCAAGGTTACTAAAAATTTAGACTAGGGCTGCTTCTCTTTAACAGGCAAAACATGGTTAATTAACTTACTGGATCATATGGTTCCCTGTTCCAGCTGGAAAGGACCACAGGTAGTATGTAGCCAACCCCTTCATTTTACAATTGAGTTAACTGAGACTCAGGAAGGAGAAGGTTCCCTTCACCTCCCACATCCAGTATGTTTTCCTTGAGGTCCTTCCTGAGCACCTGGACACTCTCCAGCTTACTGCTCTGACTGACTAGGGTGCTCAGAACTGAACACCCTGTCCTGGGTAGGATATGTACGTCCAGGGTGGAGGACAGGGTGGTCAGGAATTCCTGTGATCTGTACAGCATGAAGCTCAAGGCTCCATGAGTAGAAGAGCCAAATAACTTGGTTTGTGTCTCCCTTCACCTCCCTCCCACCATCTCCTCATGTCCCTGTGCTTTCCCCCACCAACTTAAAGGGACCTTCTCCTTTTCCCAACCCAAACCTGCCTCTCTTCCAAACATCCTGATTTCTGTTGAAGAGACACCACTACCTTCCAGGCTCCCAGGTTAATAACCTCAACGTCACCCTCAAATCCTCCTTCTCTCTCCCCTATACAGCTAATCACTTGCCACATCTTGCACTTTTGGCATCTCCATCTCTTTTTATTTTTAAATACTTTTTCATGGTTACCTGATTCATTTTCTCTCCCTCCCCTCTTCCAATGAGCAATTCCACTGGGTTTTACATGTGCTATCACTTGATACCAATTTGCATATTATCAATTTTTGCAAGAAAGCAGTCTTTTAAAATCAAAACTCCAAATCCTATACCTATATATTATTGATATGATAATTACATGCTTTTCTTCTGCCTTTCGGTTCCCACAGTTCTTTCTCTGAATGTGGATCGTGTTCTTTCTCATAGATCCCTCTGGGTTGTTCAGGATCACTGCATTGCCATGAATGGAGAAGTCCATTACAATCGATTGTACCACAGTGTATCAGTCTCTGTGTACAATGTTCTCCTGCTTCTGCTCCTTTCACTCTGCATCACTTCCTGGAGGTCGGTCCAGTTCACATGGAATCCCTCTAGTTCATTATTCCATTGTGCACAATAGTATTCCATCCCCAACAGATACCACAATGTGTTCAGCCATTCCCCAATCGAAGGGCAGCCCCTCATTTTCCAATTTTTTGCCACCACAAAGAGTGCAGCTATGAATATTTTTGTACAAGTCTTTTTCCTTATTATCTCTTTGGGGTACAAACCCAGCAGTGGTATTTCTGGATCAAAGGACATGAAGTCTTTTAGCGCCCTTTGGGCATAATTCCAAATTGCCTGCCAGAATGGTTGGATCAATTCACAATTCCACCAGCAATGCATTAGTGTCCCAATTTTGGCATCTACATCTCTCACACTGAGTTCCTCTCTACTTATATGGCCACCTCCTTAGTTTAAGACTTCATCATATGTCACCTGGATTATTGCCAAGATGTCCTAATAGTTCCACTCTGTCCTCCACATTGCCGTCAAAGTGAGTTTGCTGTCACTCTCCTACTGACTCTAGAACACACTATAAACTTTTAAAATCACTTTATAATGCATGGTATACTGACCACTTTCCTGTATTCTGTCACTCAGTCAAATTGATCTCTGTTATGGCTCTCCATCTCCTGTATTTGCACATTTGCACCAGCTATCCTTAAACCCTAGAAGGGCTCCTCTTTTTGTCCTCTTCCTCCAAGACACAGCCCAAGTTCCACCTGGTCCATAAAGCCTTTTCTACCTGCCCCCATCCATCCTGCCACTACTACTGCCCTCCCTCTCTTGTGGCTACTTCCTACATATTTGAATTTATTCAAGTGAAGCATTTAAGTACTTACTTACCTACTATGTGCCAGGCATTGTGCTAAGCCCTGGGGGCACAAAGACAGGCAAAAAATGCAGCCCTTGCCTTCAGACTGGATCTCCCAGTCTATTAGGGAGGCAACATGCAAACAAGCAAGGCCATACAGGATACATTGAGGGAGCAGGAACTGCCAGGCCTTGGAAGTTAATATGTCAAAGGTCCCAGCAGCAGTAAGTCCCAGTTAAGAGCTTAGGGACCATAAATGCTGGCAAACATTCCAACAATGGTATGTACCAGATAGGGACTGGGGGGCCATGCATGCTGGAGGGGATATATATCCCAGCATCCCCAGACTACAATTGGAACTCTATGGCGGAGCTCCTCTGGTGTGTGCTGCTAGTGCACACCAGTTCAATAAATGGCCCTCCTGCTAATTGCATTGTCTATTGGTCTTCCATGGTGGTGGGCGAAAACCCGGACACTAACAACACATGGAGTAAATAGGAGAGAATCCCAGAGGGAAACAGATTTAAGGTGCATATGCTCCTCTTGGTTAGACTAGAAGCTCCTTGAGGGCATGTCTTGTATTCTGAAGTATCTGACACATGATAAATGCTTCCTAAAGACTTGCAAGTTGATTCTGTCTTTTTCCACTATTCTAGCTAGCTTGTGGTAGCTAGGGCCATAGGCCCCAGCTTCAGCTTGAAGTCCATAAGGATTCAGCCCTTTTGGGAAATGCCACCCCTATTAGAAACAGAATAAGCACAATTCTCTTTCTTCTCCCTGCCTGCCAGCAAAGGGAGAGTCAAGAAGAGGGAGTTGGATTCTCATCTCAGCAAGCAGGAAGGGGAAAGTCTATGTCCCCTTTATCTGTCCATTCAAAGCCTTATCTCCCCTTTGGGCTTAGGACACAAATGTGTTCCCTCTCCCCTAAGTTGCTCTATCCTTACCATTTCCCAAGAGATCACAGATAATGGTCTTTTTTAATGTGCAACTCCAGTCTAGACCTTTAGAGGTAGCACATATATAGCTGTCTGCTGTCCAGGAGGCACTCCCTCTTCCTTGTCTCTGGCTTCCTTCAAGGCTCACTTCAGTGGTCTTCTCTAATGAAAAGTCTTTTGTGATGACGTTCCCTCTATTCTCCTTCTCCTTCTCCTATGATAATGATCTATCTACTTACCTCTTGTTTCCTCTACGACAGCATTGGTGAACCTCTTCATCATGCCTGTGAGCACTCCCACATTACCCCAGACAACAGAGGGAGGAAGTGTTCATATTGGGAGGCTGGACAGAGGGGTGGGGCAGGCAAAAATGTCTTCAGGCACTGTGGAGAGGGGCAATGGAGCAGCCTCCTCTGTGCTTTCTGGGGCATGCATGCCACATCTTCATCTCTTTGAAGAGCAGCTGGGTGACACAGCAGATAGAGTCTGAGGTCTAGAGTCAAGAAGATCTGAGTTCAAATCTGGCCTCAGACACCTACTAGCTGTGTGTCCTTCAGCAAGACACTTAATCTTGTTTGCATCAGTTCCTTATCTATAAAAATGAGCTGGAGAAGGAAATGGCAAATTGCCCCAGTATCTTTCCCAAGAAAACCCCGAATGAGGTCATGAAGAGTCGAACGTAACTGAAAATAACTAAACAACAGCAAGCTTTTTTTTAAACCCTGACCTACTGTGTATTGGTTCCAAGGCAGAAGAGTGGTAAGGGCTAGGCAATGGGTGTTAAGTGACTTGCCCAGGGTCACACAACTGGGAAATGTCTGAGGCCAGATTGGAACCCAGGACTTCCCGTCTCTGGGCTTGGCTCTCAATCCACTGAGCTACCCAGCTGCTCCCACAACAGTGAGCTTTTTGAGGACAGAAGCTAGTTTTCATTCTTTCTTGGTATACTCAGAGACTAGCACATAGTAGGTGCCTCATAAATGCTTGTTGGATTCACTGAATCACAGAAAATATTAATGAAGCCTGAAAAGAAAAGCAACAATGAGTCCATATTCATTTTTCTATTCGCAAAATCATAAAGATATTTGGAATGAAGCTAGGAATTGGGAATGTAGAAATCCTGATTGATCTCTTGTCCAATTTTGGGAAACTGGTCAAGCATGCTGCCTGAACCAGGGGGCTTACAGAATGGGATCTAGGAAAGTAACCATTGGAAATGTATGCCTAGGAAGCCAACAAAGGTACAGGACCCTTACTGTGCTGGCCGTGGGAATGTCACCACATTAATGTAGTGTGACTCAAAGGGGTTGTTTTAGATCAGAATTTATTAGTTCTCTGAGATCTGTAGTCAACTCCCTGCCTGTTATGGACCTAGAATTTCATCTGGGCAGAGAGGTAGAACGGGAACTCATCTGTAACAACACGATCCTAGAGTCACTTGAGGAACTAGGAGCTCAAGGCAGTTGGCTAGCATCAGACAGTTAGCAGTACAGACAGGACAGGAAGCCACATTCTCCTGACCACAAAGCCAGGCTTTTCTCTACAACACCAGCTTCATACAGGGTGGGTGAATGACCATGGTTTTCCTTGATACCGCCTGAAGTTGTGTGCATGCAGGGTGTGTGTGTGTGTGTGTGTGTGTGTGTGTGTGAAAGAGACAGAGACGGAAGAATTAAGCAGTACTTGCTAATGATAGTTTGAACAGTGGGACAGATATCTTCCTGGGTTTTTCCCTCTTTTCCTTGATATCTTTTCTTTTGTATTCTCTTATTTCTGAATATCTGCATCCATCACCCTCCCATAGAGAATGCCTGGGTAGGGGGACAGGGTTTGCGGGGCAGGGAGGGGAGCAATTTAACCAAACTGGTCCACATGTCACCCAAGTGACCAAACGCAGTATTGACACCCACAGACCCCAACTTCTGCAAAGAAAGGAAGGAGGTGCGTTTTCTCATCTCTTCCCCAGGGCCAAGCACTCGATAGCCTCCCTTCTTATCAACAGGAAATGTATTTTGATATATAGCCTCCCCTTTTCTAACTCGTTTGTAATAGTTTCGAAAAAATGACTTTAAACAGCAACAAGACCACTTAAACACATTCTGTAGTTATCTAAATGCTGAAGTTCTTTTAAGACGCAAACAAGTAAAACTACTTTTAAGCAATCAGAGCTGATATTCTTTGTTTCATAATATTTTGAACTTTTTACCAAATGTCCTTCTGTTGCTCATATCAGACATTCCTAATTATCTCATAATAGTCCCCTGCTCTGGTCTACCACGGTGTGGTCAGCCTTTCTCCAACAGTTGGGCATTTGGATGATTTCCAGTTTTTTGCTATTACAAATAATAATTATGCATTTTTTCATGTAGACAGTGCTTCACTTAAAAAATAACACTCACAAGGGCTGCATAGTTAAAAAGTAGAAAACCTCAGCATTAATAAAAATTTCTTAACAAATATCTTTTCACCTGGGAATATTTCAGTCACAATAAGGTGTATGCCATCAAAACCTCCATCCAATTAGCGCCAGATAGAAGACAATCCTGGCCGGCTGTGTTTGAGTGCTCTGTGACAATGTGTGGAACCAGCCAAACTACAGAATGTTCATTCTGTCTGGGAACTAAAGTGGACTCAGGAGCTAGTGTGAGCTAGTTAAAAACATATCATGAAAGCCGCAGGATACAAAATAAACCCACATACGTCATCAGCATTTCTATGAATCTCCAACTCATCTCAGCAGCAAGAATTAGAAAGAGAAATTCCATTTGAAATCGCCCTAGACAATATAAAATACTTAGGAATCTGCCGAGACAAACACAGGACCTATATGAACACAACTACAAAACACTCTCCACACAATTAAAACTAGATCTAAATAATTGGGAAAACATTGATTGCTCATGGGTAACACAAACTAATATAATAAAAATGGCAATTCTACCCAAAATTAGTTTACTTAATTAGTGCCATATGTATCAAATTACGGTTAACAGTTAATTTGGTAGGAGTTTGACAAAAGCGAGGAGAGTAGTTTGATAAAACACTTAGTTTAATTTGAGAAGTACAGATAGAAATTAGAAAGGAGGGAGGAGATTATTACTCTAATACCTTAGTAACTATACCTAAGTTCCTTATCCTACCTAAAATTTCTAAAAAACCCTACTCTATCTTTGAGGACAGGTTCTTCTGCCAGGCAAACCAGGCCTAACAACCTACACTGCCTACCTAGAAATTTATTCACTAACTACCTATGCTAATAAATAAATAGCCACCATCTAATAACTCCTTAAATTTGTTTCTCTATCCCAAATGTCAGTAGTAAAAACTCAGACAGACAGACCTCCTGCTCTCTAGAGACCCACAGGCAAAAAGCCCAACTGTCAACTGATTCCTTCCTTATATATCTTCCTCCTCTCCTAGGTAACAGAATCTTCAGCTCTCGCTCACAGACACCTGTCAATTCTTGCTCTGCTTAGAAATCCTTCTGCTCTTAAAGAGACAGAGGGAGAGATTAAGAAAGTACCTTTAATACTACCAAGAAATTTTTTTACTGAATTAGAAAAAACTAAAACAAAGTTCATTTGGAAGAACAAAAGATCAAGAATATCCAGGGAACTAATGAAAAAAATGCAAAGGAAGGTGGCCTAGCAGTACTAGATCTTAAACTGTAATATAAAGAAGTGGTCATCAAAACAATATGGTACTGGCTAAGAGACAGAAGGGAGGATCAATGGAATAGACTTGGGGTAAATGTCCTCAGCAAGACAGTGTAAGATAAACCGAAAGATCCCAGCTTTGGGAACAAAACCCCACAATTTGACAAAAACAGCTTGGAAAACTGGAAAACAGTATGGGAGAGCTTAGGTTTAGATCAACATCTCATACTCTACACCAAGATAAATTCAGAATTGGTAAATGACTTAAATATAAAGAAGGAAACTCTAAGTAAATTAGGTGAACATAGAACAGTATACCTGTCAGATCTTTGGGAAAAGAAAGAATTTAAGACCAAGTAAGAGATAGAGAATATTACAAAATGTAAAATGAATAATTTTGATTACATTAAATTTAAAATTTTCTGTACAAACAAAACCAATGCAACAAAAATTAGAAGGGAAGCAACAAATTGGGAAAAATCTTTATAACAACAACCTCTGACAAAGGTCTAATTTCTCAAATTTATAAGAAGCTAAATCAGTTGTAGAAAATATCAAGCCATTCAATACTTGATAAATGGGCAAGAGACATGAATAGGCAATTATCAGATGAAAAAAATGAAACTATCAATAAACACATGAAAAAGTATTTTAAATCTCTTATAATAGAGAAATGCATATCAAAACAACTCTCAGGTATCACCTCAGACCTAGCAGGTTGGCTAATATGACAGTAAAGGAAAGTACTAAATGTTGGAGGGAATATGGCAAAATTGGGATACTAATGCATTGCTGGTGAAGTCGTGAATTGATCCAACCATTCTGGAAGGCAACTTGGAATTATGCCCAAAGGGATTTAAAAGAATATATGCCCTTTGATCCAGCAATACCACTGCTGGGTTTGTACCCCAAAGAGATAATAAGGAAAAATATATGTACAAAAATATCCATAGCCATGCTCTTTGTGGTGACAAAAAATTGGAAAATGTGGATGGACATTCCTCAATTGGGGAATGACTGAACAAATTGTGGCATATGATGGTGATGGAATACTATTGTGCTGTAAGGAATGATGAGCTATTTGATTTCCATATGATCTGGAAAGACCTCCATGAACTGATGTGCAGTGAAATGAGCAGAACCAGGAGAGCATTGTATACAATAACTGAAATGTTGTGGGGTGATCAAATGTAATTGACTTTGCTACCAGTAGCAATGCAATGACCCAGGACAATTCTGATGGACTTATGAGAAAGAACACTATCCACATCCAGAGAAAGGACTTTGGCAGCAGAAACACAGAAGAAAAATATTTGCTTGATCACATGGTTTGATGGGTATATGATTTGGGATGTAGACTCTAAATAATCACTCTATTGCAGTGGTTCTCAACCTTTCTAATGCCATGACCCCACAATATAGTTCCTCATGTTGCAGTGACCCCAAACTAAAAAATTATTTTGGTGGCTACTTCAAAACTGTAATTTGGGAGGGGGGGGGGGAGAAAAGAAAATGATCTTTGTTTCCAATGAGTAATGTTTGGAAATGACCAAATAAAAAATTTTTAAAAACTGTAATTTTGCTACAGTTATGATTCAGAATGTAAATACCTGATATGCATTATGTATTCTCATTGCTACAAATTGAGAGGTTGAGAACCGATGCCCTATTGCAAATAATAATAAAATGGAAATAGATCTGGATCAATGACACATGTAAAACCCAGTGGAATTGCTTAATGGCTAGGAGAGGGGGTGAGAGGAGGGGAGGGAAAGAACATGAATCATGTAACCATGGAAAAATATTCTTAATTAATTAATTAATTTTTAAAAAATAACAAAATAAAAACATATTATGAGGGGGCAGCTGGGTGGCTCAGTGGATTGAGAGCCAAAGCCTAGAGATGGGAGGTCCTAGGTTCAAATCTGGCCTCTGACATGTCCCAGCTGTGTGACCCTGGGCAAGTCACTTAATCCTTATTATCTTGCCCTCATTGCTCTTCTTCCTTGGAATCAAGACAGAATATTGATTCTAAGACAGAAGGTCAGGGTTTAAAAAAACATATTCTGACATAACCCCACCAGTCAATTTTGCAAATTATTTTGATATTTTTTGGGAAATATGTATAAATTAAGGCGGGAGGATGCTACATTTGGAGGTGGTTGGCTCTGCCACTTATCTCTGTGATGACTTCAGTTTCCTCTCCTATAAAATGAGGGTGGAGTAGTGGACTTTTGTGATTCCTTCTATCCCTAAATCCATCATTTATAAAAGAGTATCAATGATAACTGATGACAATGCAAATGACCAATCACAACTCCAGTGACTTTGTGAGGAAGCATGTCTGCCTTAACTTCTCTGAGAGGTGGTAGTCAAGGGGCATGGAATGAGTCATAGCTTGTCAGGCATGGCCATTGTATTGAATTTGCTTTGTTTAATAGTATTTCTTTTGTTTTGAGGGAAGATTCTAGTTGAATCATTGAAAATTGACAAAGATGTCTTTTATACGCATTGGTTTTTTTTATAACAGCATTGTGGAGCTCATCAGGCTCTTTCCACTGAGGGGAAAAAGAAATGCTATAGCTTGTCTGGAGGGTGGCTATAGAAGAGCTGTGAGCATGGCTTTGGGAACTGCTTAAGATAGAAGTCTGAATCTTACTTCAGACACTTAGTAGCTGCGTGACCCTGGGCAAGTCACTTGACCTCTCTTGGTCTGTGTTTTCAACTATAAAATGGAACTAATAATAACAATAATTTCACTGGGTTCTTGTGAGGAACAAATGAGGTCAGATATGTAAAGTGCTTTGCAAAGCTTAACTCATTCTGTAAATTCTATTATTGCTATCATTATCATTGCTATTACCAGAGCTGGAAACTTCAGCCCATTGGAACACAGGGAAATATCATAGGGCTATAAGAAAAGGACTAGGCAAGAAGGGTGGGCTCCATGAAGAGAGAGGGAAATTTCAAAAGCATTATGAAGACGATGGCTTTTAGGTTACAGTGGGGGAACACAAGGGAACTAGGGTCAAGGGCTCTTGCCAAGGAACAGAGGGAGAAAGCTCCATTGCAGTGGAGAGAGCAAATGGCCAATCTCTCTATTGAGACAAATCTCTAGTCCACCAAGGTAGAAAGGAAGAAGGGAGCAGGGAGAGCATCTCAAGAAATACATGAAAGGAAACACTAAAGAAAGTGAGAATAACAGACCCACATAGATAGAGTCCAAATTCCAGAGGAGAGAAGCGTGTGGTAGGGTTCAAGGGCAGAAGAGGATTAAGAAAAAGGAGAAATGAACCGGACAGAAGGGGAAGGATAAAACTGAGCAGGCAAAAGTGGGGCAGGCGGGAGGATAAAAGAAGAGCAAAAAATTAAAATGGAGACATGGTGTACAAAGCACACTAGAGATAGATAGCCTCTGGGGCTCTGAGAGCAAAGGCAAAAACAGGGCCAAAGTGGTCTGAATGAGAGGCAAAGTGATTGCTTAGAAAGGGACCAGATTTAGTGGAGGGGATGTCATCCTACTGGCAAGCAAGAAAAGAAAACCCCACAAAGAGCACACTTCTGCTTGACACAAATTTAGAAGGTAAAGGAAGGTTTGACCGGGCAGTGCTGGCAATGCAAACAGAGAATGTAGAGGGCACCAGAGGATTTGTGACGAGCTCCTACTCAAACACTGAGGAACTCATAAAGCTCAATTTGTATCCAAGATCTCACGTCTCACAATACTTTCTGTGTATATGTATATACAGAAGAAGAAGAAGGTATATCCATGTATAAACCTTCTATAGCACTGGGGCCAAAATGGCTGCTCCAGATGTTTCAGTATTGGGCTTAGGGCTCCTTTTTAAGTCCTCAAACACCCCCACACTACCCTCAACACAGTTCTTGAGACACATATCAACAATTCCACGAGTGGTTAGGAGAACATTGGCACCAGTGGCTAGTATACCTTAAACTCGCTCCTAAGTAATATTAAGTTGTCTCTGTCTAATTTTATTTCATTGGGGGTGAAGTCTGTAATGACCATCTGCACACCAGGCTTCATCTTTGGTTTTGGTAGACAAAGGATTTATATATTAATTTTTCTCTTGGGCCTATCCTGTTCTCTGACCACACAACTGAATTTGTAACTACTGACAAGCACACTCTCCTGGTTTTGTTCATGGGTCTTCCAAAATGAACACAGTTGACTAGAAATCAAGGCTGGCCTTTCACCTCTGTATATTTAGCTGTATTTCACCTACTGCTGTACTGACAAAGACGTTGTCCCCAAGTCCGGTAGCCTTAGAATATATGATGTTTGAGAAGCATTTCTCACACAATCTTTGCCAAATTCACTTGGGTTAATGATGAGATTTTAATCCATAAAACACACTGGTCCTTGCAGGCCAGTCAATGAGCACCAATGACTGATGTGGGGTGAATTGTCTGCTTAATTGGTTCATCAGCATTTCTGAGCCATATAGATATTATCCCACGTTCAATTTCTGTATCTTATGGATCGGCCAGTTCACAGAGAACATTCGCTGCTGGGTGTTCTACCTCTAACAGATTCAGGATGACCGCACCGCTATTAGGAAGAATCACATCACTTGTGTCCTTCAGCAATATGATGTTCAAGCCAATTGTGCCAAGAAAACTTTCCCCATTACTGACAATGGAAGCAGCAGCCTTAAACTTCCAAGAGCAGATCAAAACTCTGGTTGTCTGTTCCCTGACAAGGAACAAGGGGCCTTTATTCTTCCCTGCCTACTACAGAAACCTGTGAACAGTCAGAGACCCAGAGTCCAAATGCAGAGAGACAGGGGTTGGAAGATAGAGAATGATGAACGCAAGCATTTCCATATCCAAGCTTAATACTGTAGCCATTTACAGTAGGCTGCCTCTGTCATTGAGGAGCTGCTATCTGGGATGGTAGACACAGCTCCTCACCTCACCTCTGCTCATGAAATTACAGAGCAGTCATATCCACATATGGGTTCTGTGCTATTCAACAGTCTCGGAAAGCTTGGCCATCTAGGAACAGAATGAAAAGTTGCATATAATAAGTCTATTAATCAGAATATTTTGTTACTGAGACCATCCTCTTCCTCTAACCCAACTAGATAATGGAGCCGGAAACCAGTGTCTACTGTCTCCTTCTCTTGTCAGCTCAATAAAAGCTCAAATCTAGAAACCTCTATCAATTGTGTATTGTGGGTATACATAGCTGATATCTCTTCTCCTCCCTTCTTGACAATATGAAGTTAGTCATAAGCCAGAGAGTCACAAGGTGACCATTTAAAGGCTACAGGGTCCCATAAAACACATTCCAAAGCTTAGAGAGGCTCACTGGGGGGTCCTAGTGGTGCTCTGGACCAAAACATCTCCAGATGTTCCAGGGCTTCTGAGTCCAAGATAAGGTTACTTGTCTACCATCACTCCCACGTGACAACATACCACAAAATTTCTTGGCATCTAGCTCTTCTCTAAGCCTATGGCCAGGGCATTATTAGCCCTTTCCTAAGACTGGAGGAACTGGGTGACTAAAGTTCCCAAATTGAGGAATACCTAAATAATGGGGCTGCTCTCTTGCTCTGCTCTATAGCAATCTCTTCCTTTTAGGGAGTCATAAGTCACCTTTTTTAGTTTCTTCAAAGTATTGTGTGAAGATTAAATTAACTCTCCCCTGCCCATTTTTAGATTTGGTCACCAGAAGCATATACACCCCACTCACACTTGAGTGGGAGAGGTCTGTGACCCACATGTGCGATAGTGGGTGATGAATCAGAATCGACTGACTGCCCCCTGGGCAGTCCAAAGCTTTAGCTGTAATTGGTACATGTAAAATGGAAGAAAGTCACAGGAAGTGATGAAAAGGAAGGTCTCTAAAAATGCCAAGAACTTCCTGTGAAGAGTTTTTTGTTTGGTCTTTCGTCTTCAACTTGACTTTGGAGGAGCTCTGACTGAGGATCTCAGACTGCTTCTAACTTCTTTAGAACTACCATGTGGGGTGAGTGAAAAAGGCTGACTCCTTTTCTGGATTTTCTGAAGGGACCAGCCTCAGGAGAGGCCTACTCTCTTGAGAGAAGCTTCCTGCAAACCCAGGTCCTTGGCTCAAGTCTGAGGCCCCTCCTGCTAAAGACTCATTAGCCCTGCCTGGGTTGGGCCAGGGGTCAGAGCAAAATACTTAGTGCGTAGGTTAGGTATACCCCATCCTCTCTCTGATTTTCTTACATTCACTCTTTCTATATTTTATAAATAAATTGCTAAAAAATCATTTTGGAATTGATTAAATTCCTGGCAACTCTACTCTTGAATAATCCAGTCCAACCTTTTAAATAATCCCTTACATTCTGGCCCTTACAATTGCTAGCAAAATGAGATTGAACCACGTCCAGCCTCTCCCACTCTCCTGGCTGGGCTATACCATCTTTCTTCAAATAATAAAGAGATACCCAGCTCTTTCTATAATCTGTTTCTGACAATTCAGATGATCCACAGTAAGATGGAAGCTCAGAGATGTCTAACAGGAAGGGCCCTTAAAGGCTGTGTAGATCATTTAACAGAGGGGTGAGATGCCTCACTCAAGATCACGAGTAGTAAATTTCAGGGCTCTGAATCCTGAATCCAGTGCCCTTCTATGACTGCATTTTACGCCTCCTACTCTCCTTACTGCAAGAAAGCTGCATACTTCTCATCTTGAAGATTTCCCAGGCTTTTTAAATGCTCCATAGGTACAGCACTGTATTTCAATGCATAGTCCGATTTTCATCTACTGTAGATATAATATATTTAAGGATTGCCCCCGTCCTAACTGAAGCTCACCAACCTGTTTTAAGTGCCCAGGACAGAGAGGCAAAAGAGTGCGCTGACAGGACTCAGGATGCCAGAACCCCACATGACTCTTCTGGCTAGATGTGGGAATGGTGTCAAGAGGTGCAAACTAGAAAAAAAGACCAAAGGGAGCAGATGGGGTGCTGCATAGAAAGGGATTCTGGCATCCTGAGTCTTTTGCCAAGTACACCCTTTTTGCCTGAGATGCCAGGATTTTAGTTGAACCTTAGTATATTTGAGCTTCAGAGAATGGGCATCCAGGAGAGCAACTCCACAAAGAGAAAGGAGTTTGGTCTGGGCCAGAGCTGAGACAAATCCAGCTTTGAGGTGCCAGAGATCCTTTTGCAGAAGAGGAACGAATGATATCCTCACCCATATACCAGAAGGATTAGGTGTCCATTCCTGTGCAAGTTTTTCCCAGAAGATTTTCCCCCTTCCGCACCTGGGTTGCATGCATTGGAAATTGAGGATGGAGATGGGTCAAGAATAGTCTAGTTTTCCAATTATATCTCTCTTACTCTTTACCTTGGTTTATGTCCTAATTAAATGCTTTGCTATTGGGCTTCTCTGGCTCTTGCATGGTTTGGCTGAGCGTGTGACCGGGTCTGAGCAATCACAATTTGCATAATCAGTTTTTAAGGCTCCATGTGGAGATGCTTTGGCTAAAACAACAAGGAGCCAGGATAATAATGGCACCACCAGGTCACGCCTAGAACTGTCAGTGGTACCTCTACCTGCTTAAGATGTGCCATATTCTCCTGGACTAAAATTTAGCCCGAAGGTCCGAAAAAAGCACAAAAGTAGATTGCTGCCACCTGGTGGCCTGTGGTTAGAGAAGCAATTATTACTTAAAAGATTGCTGCCATCCACTTACTGCCCGGCACATTTCTGAGGGTACATAACACTTGGGCCCTCGGTACCTTTTAAGTGATTCCAAGTATTCTTTCGACTGGCGGGGGGGCAGGAAGGCACAAAATTAAGTGATTACTCAAACTTCTCGTATCTGTAACTAGATATTGTATAAGCAAGTAAGGGGTGAGCAAGGCATTATTATGTGATTGGGAGTAGGAGAGACCTACGTTTGAATTTCATCTCTGACACTTACGAACTGTGTGAAAAAGGAGATGCCTCTTTACCTCTCTCAGCCTCAGCTTACTCATCTGTGAGATGGGTTAATAACAGAAGATGGTTGAGAACCCCAAATGAGATAATATAGGTAAGATCCTTCGTAAATCTGAAAGTGCTATATAGATGTCTGCTAGTGCTATTTGTTATTTGTAGGCAGCCAGGTGGATAGAGCATTGGACCTGGAGTTGGGCAGACTTTAGTTCAAATTCTGCCTCAGACACTTACTAGCTGTGGGATCCTAGGCAAGTCATTCAACCTCTGATTGCCTGAAGATGGGATCTGTTGGATCTAGTAGAGAAGGAAATGGCAAACCACTCTGATATCCTTGCCAAGAAAACCCTGAGGATAGCTAGAGTTCATGGGGTTATGAAGAATCAGACACAAATGGGATCTTCTAGGGGTCAAACTCTGGGGAAGGGTCTTTTGGAGAGGGCACCCACACACACACATTCTTTAGCCTCATAATCCTTGTCCTGGGTGACCCAGTGGGGATGGATCAGGAATCTGCCTGATTTTTGTCAAAGGCATTCATTCAGCTTGGAACCCCTGGATTTGCTTCTTCCTTTCTCCCAGTTCCCTCACATCCTGTCTCATTCTATTTCTGAAATCTTTCTCCCATCCACAACAGTTCAAGGCCCATTTTTCATTTCTGTTGCCTCTCTCAAAGTAAAGCACTAATTCTATCATGCCTGGAGTGTTGTAGTGGTAGTCTCTCGGTGTCCAAGAATGACAATTGTCTTTGTACATTTTCATCTACGGTGTACCCTCATGTGGCTTTGGAGTCCGAAGACTGAGGCGCAGAGTTTGTGGCACATGGGGCATGGGACGCCAGTTGTTACGGGAGGTGCGGTTGTGGCCTGGTGTCGGTGTTCATGCACAGTGGCAAGACGTCGACATCGTTCATCTTCAAAGGTGGTGGTGGCATGGTGAATGTGGGTTCGCCAGCTGCTTCTGTCAGAGGCAGCGAGTTCTAGTTGCTTTGGTGTAATGCCAGCCCACTTCAAGTTGGACTCTAGCTGATCCTTGAATCTTTTCTTTGGTCAGCCTTGTTTCCTGAGTCCAGCTGACAATTCACCATAGAATATCTGTCTTGGTATTCGCTGTGGGTCCATGCAGATGATGTGTCCAGACCATCGTAGCTGGGTTTTGAGGACCATGACTTCGATGCTGGTGGAGTTGGCTCTGTCGAGGATTTCCTAATTGGTGATTCGGTCCTGCCATCGGATCCTCATGATTGACCAGAGAGCGTTGGTGGAATTGCTCCAACTGCTTCATGTGCTTCCGGTACAATGTCCATGTCTCGCAACCGTACAGGAGCAAGCTGAGGACCACTGCATTATACACTTTTGAGCTTCGTCACAGTGCTTACACCGCTGTGTTGGAGGACTTTAGAGTGCAGCCGCCCGAGAGCCTGGCTGGCCTTTTGGATCCTGGCATTGATCTCGTGGTCTAGGGACCCATTGTTGGCGATGGTGCTGCCCAGGTACTTGAAAGTGTTGACGTTAGAAAGCTGCGTGCCATCGATTGTAATGCATGGCTGGTTCGTTGGCCTCCCTGGTGCAGGTTGGAACAGCACCTCTGTTTTGCTGAGGCTGATGATCAAGCCAAACAGTTTTGTTGGGGTGGAGAACCTGTCCACAATGGTTTGGAGATGATTTTCTTGGTGGGCCATGAGAGCACAGTCATCTGCAAAGAGAGCTTCCAGGATGAGTCTCTCTGTTGTCTTTGTTTTTGCAGTCAGGCGGCGAAGGTCAAATAGTGAGCCATCCAGTCGGTATTTGATGTAGACGCTCAGGTCTAGATCCATCACAGCATGTCGTAATACTTGGTTGAAGTATAGATTGAATAGTACCGGAGCGAGGACGCAGCCTTGTTTCACGCCATTGGAGATGTTGAAGCGATCGGAAGTCTTTCCACCAGATAGGACTTCCCCTGTCATGTCGACATGAAAGAGCTGGATCAGTTTGATGAATTTTGCTGGGCAACCGAGCTTGCTGAGGATCACCCACAATGCGTCCCTGTTCACTGTGTCGAACGCCTTTGTCAGGTCTATGAAAACAATGTAGAGACTTAGGTTCTGCTCAAGGCATTTTCCTGCATTTGCCTCACCGTGAAGACCATGTCGATGGTGCTACGATCTGGTCGGAAGCCACATTATGATTCAGGCAGGTTCTGCTCTGAAACAGACGACAGGAGTCTGTTGAGTGTAACACGGGTGAGGATCTTTCCAGCAGTGGAGAGTAGTGAGATGCCTCTGTAGTTGTCACAGGCTGCTCGTGCACCTTTGTTCTTGTATAGGGCTACGATGGAGGCATCTCTGAGTTCTGGGGGCATGTCTTCCTCTTCCCATATGCTGGTTAGCACTATGTGGAATGCCTGGAGCGCCTTTCCATTTAAGGCCTTGTACACCTCGGTTGGGATCCCGTCTTTACCGGTTGCCTTGCCTGCACTCATTTGTTTAATAGCTTTTTGGACTTCCTCTATTGAAGGAGGGATGTCAAGTTGTTCAGTGGTGCGGTTTTGGGGGATCTGGTCAAGGGCGCTTTGGTCAACTGAAGAGGGTCGGTTGAGAAGCTGACTGAAGTGTTCTTTCCGCCTGTTGTAAAAGCCTCCTAATGGGGCTCCTGGCCTCGAGTCTCTGCAACCTCCAATCCATGCATCCCTGCCATTGCAGTCTTCCTAAGACATGGCCATTTTATCATGTCATTGGCTAGCAATAGCTCCTCATTACCAATCAGATGAAGTAAAGCCTCTCACCTAACATTCAAGGCTCTTCAAAGTCTGGTCCTGATTTGCCTTGCTCTTACTGTCTACTACACATACGCAGTGAATCCCAGCTAGGGCAGGTATTTTGCCACTTCTTTGCCTTTTTCCCATACAGTTTCCTCTCCCTACAATACCCTCCAGGGTGAACTTTCTTGGGGAAGCTTCTCCTCTGGCATTCATTTGCCAACCTGCTCTTTGGCACTTCTCATTGAGGGCCTTTCATTGGTGGAGTACGTGACTTTTTTGGCCTCTTCCACCTCAATTGTATAATTCTGTTTTTATGGACAGTGAATTGTAAGTTCGAAGAAGACAGAGATGCCTTGGCTCAGTTTTATATCTCCCCCAGCGTTAAGCTGTGTGTAGCATACATGCTATCCAAATGGACATCTCCTCTCTCCTCGGGTAGATGAGGAGTTGTTTTTGGAGAGCAGAGCCCACATCTTCTACTTCTTTACCCTGCATGGCACCTCACACAGTGCTCCAATTATAGTAGCTGCTCAATAAATATTGATTGATGAAATCCTAATGTAGTCTTTAATAACTCTAGAAGTTCATCTGAGACTTGCCTATTTTGCCACTCCCGGGACGTCATTACATTCCATTTTATAGAACATGAGAAAGGAGGGAAACTGTCTTTGTAGAACCCATCCCAGGTTCAGCAGGGGAGGCCATTTGGGGCAATCAGAGCTCTGCAAATATGGCTTGAGCTGCAGAAGTAGGCAGGAACCATAACTCAAGTAGCAAAGGGTTTAACTGGGACAGAGCAAGCAAGTAAATAAGAGAAACATGCAGCAGCAGAATCATACTGAACCCCCAGTACACAGACTATTCCCAGCCAGGGAGTGCAAAGGAGCTAATCAACAGATTTTTAGCTCTTTTGTTACAAAGAAAACCAGAGACATCCCAGACCACATAGAGGCAGCAAAACCAGAGGGCTCCCCTGAGAGTGACCTGGGAAGGGCGGGAAAGCAGTACCAAGTAGTAACCACCATGGCACCACAGCACTCAGAGCTGCAAACAAACATGT
This sequence comes from Monodelphis domestica, assembly GCF_027887165.1. Taxonomy (NCBI): domain Eukaryota; kingdom Metazoa; phylum Chordata; class Mammalia; order Didelphimorphia; family Didelphidae; genus Monodelphis; species Monodelphis domestica. The sequence goes on from NC_077235.1 coordinate 9,485,764, forward strand.
ACAAAGCAGCTCTAAACAAGATAAATGGAAATAATCAACAGAGTGTCAACATGGAATCTAGGAATCCCAAACTTATGGCCTAGTAGGATCTGATGAACCCCAAGTTTCAGGACTAGCTTATAGGTTGGAGACCCCAAAGTTTGTCCTTGTTCCCTTTTCCCATGGGAATCTAAGGGAATCCCAGGCTAGCAATTTCAGACTGAATGGGGGACCCTCAGGGGAATGACAATCCACTTCAGGTGGGAGCTAAGCCCAATCCAAAATCGATTGACTCTTCGTCTCCAGAAGCCTTTCCCAGCACATCACACCCTCCTTCCGAGGATCAAACTAGGGACCTTCAGCTTACGAGACTGATGCGCTGTCTATAGCGCCAAAGAGTCACTCAGTCTGAAACTGCTAGCCTGGGATTCCCTTAGATTCCCATGGGAAAAGGGAACAAGGATAAGCTTTGGGGTCTCCAACCTATAAGCTAGTCCTGAAACTTGGGGTTCATCAGATCCCACTAGGCCACAAGTTTGGGATTCCCAGATTCCATGTTGACAGAGGGAAGGCACCAGAATTAAGTGGGCTTGGGAAAAGCTTCCTGAGCCAGAGAAGCCAAGAGGCAGAGATGAGGAGGGAGAGCATTCCAAGCCTGGGGGACAAACAGTGAAAATGCCCAGGGTTAAGAGATGGAAGAAAGGAAAACTGTGAGATCCTACCCTGCTTAAAAATGAATTTGGGGGATGTTCTAGCTAGCTGGAACACTGGATGAGGAGTGGGGCCGCAGAAGAAGGGGGGGACGGTGGTAGCAGTGGCTTCATCCGACTCAGAAGAACCTTTTCCATACTCTACTGACAGAAGCAAGGAGCATCAAGGATGTTAATGCAGTGAGAGGCCAGAAACAGGAAATGGAGACTAAAAAGGGTTTTGGTAAGCAAAGCTCTGCCGGAGGGCCAGTACCTTTGGGCTTAGCCCAGGACTGCTCTCCTGTACTTCACTCTATTGACCCCTCTGACTAGCACAAAGGTTATGAGAAGTCCCAGAGAGATAGAGAGGAGCATAAAGATCATCACAAATCTAGAGATCTCTCAACAGAGAGAGTAACACTGAAATAACTGCCAGAAGTTTCAAAGGAAATAACATGAATCTTCCACAAGGACACCATAAACACCGAAAGAAAGGAGGCGTGAGATTTTAAAAAGCAGATAAAAGCTCAGAATGAAAACGTAGGAAGGAGACTATGTAACTTAGAAAAGGGTCAAACCTTATACAAGAAATGGACTCTAAAATAGGCCAAACAGAAATCAATGATTCCATGAAAAAGCAAGAAATAGTAGAACAAAAGCAAGAGATTGAAGAAATAGAAGTAAGACTTAAAGAGTCACTAGACTCCTTGGCAACCATGACTGGAAACCAAAGAGTTCAATTAGTCATAAATGAAAACTGCTCACATATAGTAAAACCTGGAGGCAATGTGAAGCTAGAAAGAATAAGCCAATCACTTCCTAAAAAGAATCTCAAAAGGAAAAATCCCAGGAATGTCCCAGTCAAAATTCAAAACTCCCACCTCAAAGAAAATATAATGCAACTATCCAGAAAGAATTAACTAGGTGGCTTTGCCCTCTCTCTGAGAATAAAGCCTGCTCCATCTTCCCTTAGAGTTCTAAGGCACAGTGACCACTTGGGGCATTTTCTTCTCTATCACAATTAGCTCAAGCCCCCACAGGCAGTGTTAGGAGCTTGAGACTAGCAGTCCAGTTTCACTTAAATGGCTTCATGTTGATTAGATTTACTAAAATATATTTACTTCAAAGAATTGGCCAAAACAAAGCACAGTTATTTCCCCAAATACCTTAGGGACCTAATCTACCAAATACTACCTCAGTCTCTAGGGCAGCATTGGTAAAGCTTTTCATTTCAAGTGCCAGAGAGCAAATTCAAGCTATCTGTGAGCCTCTCCTCTACCCCCACCCCCACATTACTGGAGAGAGGGGAGGGAGGAAGTGCTTGCTTTGGGTGGCTGGACAGGGGGGCAGGACATGCAAAAAAATGTCCTCAGTGCTGCAAAAAGGGGGAATGGAGCAGCTTCCCCCATGCCAGGGCCCGCACATGTGCCACATCTTTGCCAATGCTGCTCTAGGGAAATGAGGCTCAAAACTTAACTTGACTCCTACACAGCATTGGTCCCATGAAGTTCACATACAGAAGCCTCACAGCCACCAGATGAGACTTCATCTTAGTCTTTGCTGGCATGAGCCCAGAAGTTTGCTCTCTGATCCTTGGGTCATTGATGCTGGGTTGGCTACAAAAGCCTGGGCTAGAATTCAGAGACAAATGAAGACCCTCTGAACCACTAGAACTCACAAAGTCACTGAAGCTCTTGTCCCTCCAGCTAGAATGGAAATGTACAAACCAAGAGGCCAAAGGAGAAAGGCCATATGGCCTCAGATGGGAAGAAGGCCCCCTTTTTCTCTTTCTAGCATGGCCTCTCCCTGGACACCATGAACAAGAGTCACCAAGACTGTCTAGACTTAGGAAAGTAATGGGAAAATGGTAAAGATGCATATGAAACTTAAAAGTAGGACATGTGTACATTTTTTCAGAGAGCCAGTTATTAAACATTTAACAGCATACCCCTGAATATAATGCTAACATTCTAAAAGAGGAAGGAATGTGTCCCTTCAGGATCTGAATGTCTTCACAGGGTACTGAGAGAGTTAATTAAGAAAAATCAAGGATCTCAAGGGCATACTGGCTCTGTTCTAAGGGTCTGAAGAAAGGAAATAGAAAGGGTAGGTAAAAAGAGGAAATGTTAGCATAGAAAGGAGGGATATGAGAGGTGGGTGGAATAAGGACAAAGGAAGGTTGAACATATACCCATGCAAACATACATGAAGTAGTAAATAAATATATAAAATCCAACAGGGAAGTAAATTATTTCAGAAATGTAGAGGTTAAGAGGGGGATGATACAAAAGAGGAAATAGTCACAAGAAAAATAAACTTCCTGATCTGAAAGTGGGATTAAAATGGGGTGGAAGATAAAGAAAAGCAGGAGACTAGAATCTGAGGGAACACCTCAGACTGTCTCTTAGACAACTGGGGAATGGCTGAACAAACTGGTGTATTTGGATGTAATGGCATAGTATTGTGCTGTTAAGAAATGAAAGATTTCAGAGAATGCTAGGTAGTTTGGACTGATACAGAGTGAAATAAGCAGAGCAAGGGGAACATTTTATATAGGGAGAATATTGTAAAGAAAAATAATTTTAAGACTTAAGAACTCTGATCAATGTAGAGACATCAATGACAAAACGTGGTGCCCACCTCTTGACAGAGAGATGATAGATACAAGGTACAGAAGACATGACAATGCTTGATGATTCCACGAGATTTCCCCCCCTATCTTTCTCTTAGTTTTTAATGAAAATTAGGGATTGTCAGTGATTGGAGGGTTTATGATACCCTCAAAAAATAGTGAAAACAGGAGGGAGCACAGATAAGCAGGAGAGTTTCAGAAGAAACATGGAGATCTTAAACCCTCTCTTCACTTCTTATAGAATCATAGTATTCTATTGCATACATATGTCATAAATTATTCATCCATCCCTCAATTAATGGACTCTCCTTTTGTCTACTATTGTTCGCTACTACAAAAAGAGCTCCTATAAATATTTTTTGTACATATAGGACCTTTTCATATTTTTAAATTTTCTTCTGCATACTTGGCTACTAATGGGATCATTAGGTCAAAATTTAGTAGCTTTGGGAGCAGAGTTCCAAGTTACTTTGCAGAATGACTGAACCAATTCACAATGCACCAACAGCGCATCAAACATGTCTATTTTTCCACATCTCTTCCAGCATTTGTCATTATCTTTTTCTGTTGCCTTTGTCAATCTGATAGAAGTGAGGTAGAAACTCAGAGTTCCTTTCATTTGCATTTCTTGAATTACTAGTGACTTGGAGTATTTTTTCTTATGGCTATAGATTCTTATAGCTTGGGTTTCTTCCCTTGAGAATTAGCCACTTATATTCTTTGATCCTTCAGCAGTTGGAGAACACTTCATAGTTTAGGAACTCTGAGACTGGTAAGAAGTTGGGGAAAGATTAATCTCTTGTGTGAGGATTTCCTCTTTAGGTAAGTAGCACAGCATAGTAGAAAGAGTAAAGGATCTGGAATCAAAAGACCTGGGTCCAAATCTCCACAATCTCCCAGAGGTTTGATTTTCCTCATGCATAACAAAGAGAGAATAACAACTATCTCCCAGGGGTGACATGTGGCTCCAAATATATAGGAGCAGTAAAGGACTTTGTGAACCTTCTGTTCTTTTGCCCACCCAGATGTAAGGGAACCACTGACTATGCTGCTCTCTAGCTGGCCATGGGAAACAGTGCTACCTTGTGCTTGGCAGAGTGATTCACCCATCTCCATTGGGTAGTCAGGAGATGAATTATGATCTTCATCTTACGTGTGAGGAAACTGAGCTTCTGGGAGACTGATTTTCCCAAGCTCACACAGCTTCTAGTGTGTGGTAAAGGAAGTTGGAACTAGAATCCAGGCATTTATGCTGTCCCCCATTGCTTCCTCACCTTGTATGTGACAGGAGAAAGCCTCCCCAAACCCAAAGGAAATTGAGTGAGACAACTGAGAGCTGACGGGGGCAAGTTCTCTGAACTCCTCCCAGTCAGTCTCAGGCTGTGTTAGAGGGCTGGCCGCCAGACTTCTATATCCTTGAGAGAGTCTGCATGCTGGTAGCAGGACATAGTACTTGTCAACATAACAATAATCCCTCATCATAGGCACAATCATCCAGTTTCCATCTGGAGAGAATAAACTCCTCCTAAGACAATGCTCCCCCAATAGCCCAAGACACTGTCTATGCACCTCATTTTCCTCTCTATGTGAAGCAAGTGTCTGCCCTTATGGGGTAGCTCAGTGGATAGAGATCTGGACCTAAAGACAGGAAGACTTGCATTCAAATGTGGTCTCAATCACTTATTAGCTATGTGACTCTGGGCAAGTCAGCTAACCTTGTTTTCCTCAATTTCCTTATCTGTAAGAACTGAACTGGAGAAGGAAATGGTAAACCACTCCAGTATATTTGCCAAGAAAACCCCAAATGGGGTGACAAAGAGTAGGACAGAAATGAATAACAAGGTGCGGTCTGGTGCAGTAGATAGAGAACCAGCCTTAAAGTTGAGAAGACCTGAGGTCAGGTCCTGTCCATTGGAGAGTTTCCATGCCTGGAGCACGGATACAATCACAGATTTGAACAATGACAACAAAACAACTAGAAGGCAAATAGAACATTTAGTAAAGGTGAGTCAGCAAGAAAAATAATGGGTTGGAAAATAATACACATGAAAAAATTTACAGGATTATTTAGTCCGAAGAAGAGACTTGAGTGAAGTTTAATAACGGTTGGGTTTTTCCCCGAAAAAAAAGAATTATTACTCATAGTACCACCCCTCTGTTCTCTACCCGGACGGAGGACAGAAGTGGGAAAATGAAAAGAAATCAACTACAGTACCAGGGATTCCATTTGAATGAGTAAGAACTTCCTGGCAGAGAAGATGGGAACATCTTTAGCCATCATTTGGAGATGCTCCCAATAGGGTTTGATCAGGTGGGAAGATGGAGTGGAAAAGCAGATCATTTACTGCTGACTCTCCTCTGCTTGATTCCAGGAAAATGTCAGTTTTAAGGTGGTTGAGGCTAAGGAATGGGAGACTGGAAGTAGTTGGAAAGGGCAACAGGAAAAGGAGGTCGGAGACACCAGAGACACTGTGGAGAAGTGAAATTCTGAGCAGTGATGTGCCCCAGGGAATCTGGATGGCCGCTGGAATGGCAGCAGGGCTGGAGCCTCAGCCATATGTGAGTCCTAGCTCGGAAATTGTCAGTCGAGGACTGTGGAGGGAGGGCCAGTCATTGACCTTACTCTTTCTCCTTGGAATGCATGAGGGGCTGATTGTTTGGGTCATGTTCTCTCCAGGTAGAAGTGGACATAGCGAGGATACAGGTGGGGTGCAGGCTCTGCAGAGAAGGCTGGAGGCCAGGATCCTGCTGCTGGCCACATTCTAGACTGGGAGTGATACATGACCTAGGTATATAATCATCAGTACAAAACGATTTTCACTTTGTTTCTCTGTAAAGTGGGCTGGCTGCCATTCTCCCATCCTTCCCGGCTCTGGTATCCAACGTTCCTAAGTCCCTGCCCTTAAGTAGGCCTCAGTTTCCCCATCTGTAGGAGGAGAGGGATGGAGGAGACAGTCTCCACTGGTTTTGGTGTGTGGTTCTCAAATCGACCCAGGGATGCTCAGGCAGGGTGTGGGGGCCTCCAGAGCTCTAGCTGCTTTTAGAAGGTTTAGGGCCTGACAGTAGGAGGGGGGTGGGGTGGGGGAGCAAGAAGCCGAGGGGCACGCATGCGCATTCGGGGGTCCCTGGGGAGCCCGGGCTCAAGGAAGGGCGGCACAGCCCCGCCTCTGTCCCCGGCACCCCCTTTCCTCCCCCCTCCCCCTCCCCATCTCTCGGGCGCAAGCGCGGGCTCGAGACCGCGAGCGGCAGCTGTCAAGCAAACGAGGTGCGGAGAAGGAGGCGGAGGTGACGGCAGCGGTGAGGCAGCGGTGAGGCAGCAGCGGTGAAGTGACTGCGGTGACTGAGCAGACAGCACCAAGCCTGCGGGGCCATCAGCCTCCTAGGCGCCTCGGGCCCCTGCCCCCACCTCGGTAAGGTGTCTACTTGGGTGTGGGAAGGGCGAGCCTCCTAGGAGCCAGCGGTGAAGTAGGGGCTAAGGGGAAAGGGAGATGGGGGGGGGGGGGGAGGAGAAGGGGGGGGGTGGAATGCGTTGTGGGGGCAGGCAGCAAGAGGGACGCATGCGCGTTGCCAGGGATGGCAGGGGAGGGGGGTCGGGGGAACGTCTACCCCCACTGTCCCTCCCTCCCAGGGGCCTCTGGGCTGGTTGCCTGTACCCCATGCCCGGCCAGCAGCTCCCAGCTCTGCCCATTTTTCCTTGCGCTGCTGCTGCTCCTGCAGCCAGCATAATGCCACCTAGCCTTGCCCACGCACCGGAGGCCTTGGGGGCAGTGCCCAGTCACAGGCCGCTGTGCCTTTAGTCTCCGAGGCCTTAGCTGGCGAACAAGGGGGCCAGAGACTGTAGAAGCTAAAAGAGATGGATGCTGGGCATTGTGGGAGGCGCAGCCTGCTCTCTCAATCCAGGTGATGACTTCTGTTGGGCCACAACCGCGGGGCCATGTCATCCCTCAGCATGGGCACGGCAGACAACCTGGCAAGCCTGCAAGATGAGTTTGGGGGAACAGAGAGGGCTGTTTTCCTCCGAGCATCAGTTGATGCTGGACGCTGTTGCGGCTGCTGGCGCTGCCTAAGTGGGGGTGGGGGCTGGGGGCTGGACTTCTAGAACAAGTGGCTCTGCTTTTTGCCTAAGGGATCTCTACATTGTGGCTAGAGATAAAAGAAGCGCAGGGATAGATAGGAACCGAGAGCTAAGTGCTGTGTCACAGCCAGCTGGGCTTTTCCTACCTCGGGCTCCTCCTTGGCGCATACTGCCTGCCACCGGAGCCACTCTCTTCCACATATTCCGAGGCCAGCCTGGCTTTCTTTGCCCTTCATTCCCTCCTTGTAGCTAGATGGGAGAACCCCCGCGGATTCCGAGTTGGAAAGGCATTCTCCTGGGTCTGTATGCTTCTCTGCTCCCTCTCCAGGATGAGAATAACACTTTTCCAAGGGCTAATTCTTTTCTCCCTCTTAGCCCCCCCCCCCAATTTAAATCAAGGAATATATAAATGTGCTGCAGTGTAGAAATTGCTGAGAAACACCACTCTAGTGAATACTTCATTCTGGGTACGGCATGAGTCAGAGCAGCACACTGAATGAAACGGCTAAATGATTCCTAGATGATGTTTCTAAGTCTGCATCTCAAAAGAAATTAAGGGGGGAATCAAATTTTAGGGCTTTTAATTTGAATCTGTTGAATCCGATTTTCCCTAGGACAGGCTATTCTCAGAATTATCATTCTGATTACCGGGCCTGGACAGAAGAGGTTGGACTTAATGTTGACATTCTCATAGACTACCTTGGACAACCTGTTGATAAACTTGGGCTGTTACATTTACATTTTTGCAGCAAATGCATTTTGGGAGAGAAAAATAGCTTTATTTGCCCCTGTACTTTGCTACTTCTTCTCATGGTATTCCTAAAAGACGCCCTCTCTCCTCTCCCAACAATGAGAATTACATGAGAATAGAGATACTGCTATTTCTGGAAGAATTATGATGTCTTTTGTTTTCATTTGGGGAAAGGAACAATGTTCTTATCAGCTCAACATTTTTCTTTGTTTCAGAATTAGAGAAAGAACATTGGAGTAGGAGTCAGAAGACCTGAATTCTTGGTCAGAATCTGCCACTAACATCTTGGGCAAGTCACTTCTGCTTTCTGGACCTCAGTTTCCTTTTATGAAAAATGAGGGAGTTGAATTAGACAATCTAAGGTTCCCTCTAGCTCTGATTGTCTATGATTCTATGACTTCCACAAATGGAACTACTTATTTTTATCTGAAAAGTGCCACAAATGATAATGTTTTTGTTATACTTTTAAAGTAATGACAATACAAGAAAGAGTCAAGAACTAAGGCGATATGTTAACCTGACTAGAATTCAAGCTCAAATCACATGATTGCAGGAGACTGACTTGTACATAGTTAGGTGAGATTTTATTGCAAGTATACATAGGGACAGAACCTCAGTTAGGTGAGTACAGTCACTACAGTCAGATACAGACAACCATACTAGACACATAGATCATCTCAGTTCTGGGGTACATAGCAGACTATGGTGGGCCATAAAGTTGAGGCACCAGTTGGGATAGGCACCAGCCTAAGCCTATGATCCTGTCAGGATCTTATCACTATTTTAAGATGAAATTTTCCTTAGCTTTGCCTTATACAATTCATGTGCAAAAACAGTGGAGGCAGAAGCTAGGGAATCTGATTTCTGAGAAGCAGAAAAAGCAACAATGAAGACATAGTATACCAGTACATTTTTACAATATAAGATCTGGACCATTTGAGCTGATTCACAGGCCAATAACACAACTGCTTTCCTTTATATCCTATCCCTTTGAAGGAATATATTCACGTCTTGATGACATACTGGCTAATTGGTTGAGGGTAGGGATGGATAAACTTGTGGATTTTGTTGGCATGATGACTGCCACTGATGTTTACCAGGCAATACAAGTCATTACAACTTCATTTATTGGGGCAAGGAGGCTTGTCATCACATTTCTGGCTTTGGGGACTAATCCTGATGGTGCAAAAAATGAGATTCCACAGGCAAAACCAAGAAATTTTCAAACTAAGTGCAGGCCACCCCCCCCCCAAGAAAAAATGACCTACCCCCCGGGGTTATGAAAACAACTTCTATAAGCAAATAAGATACAAAGGTAAGAAGAAAATATATAAAACTATGGAAATTTAAAAATTACTATTGCAGTTTACTTTTTTCCCACATGCCATCTGTTTCCACTGTGGATTCCCATAGTAGGGATATCTTAAAATTGTCCTTTTGTTACAATATGTCTCTTCTCATTTCAGTCAATTCTTATGAACATTTGTTTCTTCTACATATACACAAGTAGATAGCTATACAAAAGAGTTGGGTGTATTTTTAAGGACTAGAGGAACTTACTGTAAGAGAGGGAGAAAGACATTTTTGTAGTGATATTGATGGCATTTTATAGTTTTGGTCTAGGAGTTACAGACTGATATTGCTTAGTTTTGTTGGGTTTAGTTTCTTTCATTCTGTCTTTATGATGAGCAAAGTCTGGTTCCTGAATCACCAGTTCATAGTATATGATGTCATACTATCCAAAAGGTATATACTAGTCAGGCCTGTGGTCCACCAGGTTGGGGGCTGCCCCTTTCAAGGGAAGAAAACAGTGGGGTCATCAGAAAAGTCCTGCCTTCACCTTCGTGAGGCTGCTTCTCCAATCCTTACTGCTTCTATGTAACCACCTGGGGCTCATTCAATATTCAGTTGTGTTCTTCCGAACCATGATTATGGCTTCAGTGCTTCTTCATGAGCACTTTAGGAAGTGGCCTATCGACAGTCTCCCTTTGGTAGCTGGTTACAGATTCATCAGCAAGCTCATCACTTTCAATAATCATTTCTAGCACAAATTTGGCCTTCTAATTTAGTAAGTCCATTTCTCAGATTTCTAAGTGTCATGTAACGATAAGGTCAAAATAGAATCACAATCAAATAGTAAGAAGTGATTGTGTTCTCTGTTGTTTCTACCCCACACAGTAAGTTCCACTATTATGGTCATCACAACAAACAGAGAGCACAACCAACAACTGGTCAACTATCATGCCTCTATATCAAAATTGGCAAGAAACTATATGTGATTAGTTTGCAGCAATAACATTGCATGGAAAAGTCAGGGGATAATACATTCTTCATACCAAATGAGTTCCTGCTAAGTCTTTCCAAAGCTTCCAAATATGGCATATTGGTCATCGTAATGCAATCAAAACCAAACTTGATATCAATACAGGAGAACATAATTACATCAAAGATAAGAATATGGAATATACCAATACTGAATAAACAGAAGAGCTTAAAATTAATTGAAACTATTAAAACAATAAGTAAGATCTTCCAACCACACACCCCCATGATTCCATGTTGTAGAAGTTACAAAATGGTCTGTGCATTATCCACTCAACATTCAAGTTTCTAGGAAACAAAGTACAGAGATGATCATTGTTCGCATTTGAGTACACGGTGTAGGCAGCTTCTTCTTGATAAGAAAATGATTCCAGATGACAGTTCGTATTGCAGTTCAGTTTTAGTGTTGGTGCTGATACTTTCTTAAACACACATAACTGCCCCAATTGTATATTCTCATTGTAGTCAAGATAGATCCAGTAACTGGAGTCATTTAGAAGAGGTCCTTTGTGTTCTTTGCTTTTTATCAAGATATCTTCAAAGGTGGCTGAGCATACTTTATCTCTGGTTATGATCTTTCATACAGGGCAACAGACCTCCTTGACTTAAGAATGCTTGTTATGTTTGCGATAATAATTACAGAACTATTGTTCTTCAATCAGTGGAAAGAAAAAACAGCAGCAGTAGTTGATGTTGATCATCTAGGGCTACGAAGTTTATAAACAATCCCATATTCAGTACTGTGAGATTAATGATGAGTAAATACTCAAATTATTTATTATATAGGATTTAATGATAATAGTAAAGTGAGTAAGAAAGGGGTTAATTCAGCCAAGTGAGCAGAGCTCAGAGCCAGAGAGACCCACACCTGCCACGCTTTACCAAAAACACCCAAGCTCCAGAAAAGAGCTCCACAGCATGGGTCTCAGCCAAATTTATCTTCCAAGCCTCCGTACTCAAAATGAATACATAACTTAAAAGTTACTGGGTAAATGTAGTTCAGGTGTAGCAAATTTCTATTTTCAGGGGCAGCTGGGTGGCTCAGTGGATTGAGAGCCAGGCCTAGAGATGGGAGGTCCTAGGTTCACATCTGACCTCAGACACTTCCCAGCTGTGTGACCCTGGGCAAGTCACTTCACCCCCATTGCCTAGCCCTTACTGCTCTTCTGCCTTGGAGCCAATACACAGTATTGACTCCAAGATGAAAGGTAAGGGTTTAAATTTTTTTTCTATTTGCACAATACAAAAACACTCTAGCTACTATATCATCACATGAGAATTGGATTTTCAAGAGTCTTTTTTTTCTTTTCTTTTTTTAATTTCACTTTTCTCAGTATCAGAGTGCACTTGCTTAGCATGGTCTTAACCTTTTCTCAGCTAAATGCTATTCTAACTAGATGCTGTTTCAATGCCATTTTTAATACCAATTTTTGTTCAGCATTCCAATAGCCTTTACTGGCCAAATGTGTATTTCAAAACTAAACATAGATACACAGAAATCAAGGGAAAAATTACTTCTGTAAGACTTAGGCTCTCTCTTGTAATTAGTTATTTCTAAGCTATCTAGGCTTAAACTGCTATTTAAAGACTAAAGTTGTTGCAGCTTGTAGCTTCAAAGGTTTTTGTCTTCTTCTTTTGAACTTCTTTCTATATTCCAAAAAAAATCATATTAAAAAAGGTCTCTTGCAGCTACCCCATAAGAGAGAAAAAAGGGGGGCTACTGTTTAAGAGCTGACAAAGTTATGGAAAGGTCATAAAAGCTTGTGGATTAGAAGACTAGGAGTTAAGGAAGGACTAGAGAGAACAAAGAAAGTGAGAGAATAATTTGTTTTATTACACCTTTTTCAAAAGGGAAAATTATCCCCCTTCAGAATTCCTAGGGTCTTACATACAGGTTTCTCTCAGAACATTCCAGGATTGAGGGGAATAGTAGCTCCTTGAAGTGTGCTCTGGACTACTGGACCATATGGGAAGGAGGAAAGAGTTTTATTTTGGTGGATGCTAGGTGAAACTGTTTCATGTTTAGGAAGACAGGTGTGAGCTATAGATTACTGTCAGGGAAGTCAGCATGGTGGGGCAGAAGTGTTGAAGCTTGGAGCCAGTGAAGGAGATAGAGTAAAAGGAACACTGAATTTATGTTCAAAGGAGCTAGATTTGAACCCTGACTTGGCCAACTACCACCTAAAGATCTTCGGCAAGTCACTTAACATCATATGTAAGATGAAATGTAACACCAACTATTATTGTATGCTCCCAAGGCCCCATCACAGAGATAACTTCTGAGGTCCCTTCTAGCCCTTAACTATGATCTTAGGAACTTTGGGGATCAGCAACTGCCACAAAAGAGAGACAAGCTGTAATGGCCAATGAGGAAAAAGGGGTCTTCTGCTGTTTGGAGGCAAGACCCAAGTCTACAATTATAAAATCAATGGCTACCTTGGATTGCTTCCCAAGGGAAGGTAGTGGAGATATAAAATGGTTTAAGATAAACCTTGCTACAACTAGAGGGAAGGGTAGACATGATAACATAAAAGCCAAAACTTTAAATTCTCCTGGTCCACTATTCACAGGGACTAGATATAAAAATTTTCCATTTTAGGACTGCTGGTTTAAATTTACATTTAACCAGGAGGTACTTGCTTGCTTTCCAGATTATAACTTAAATATCCCAAACCCAGCATTCATAATTCTTTCCCACTTTACACAAATAAATAATGCGTTAGTGCACATTCAGAAAAAATCTATTTAAAACTATAATCATGCTATGGCCATAGATATTCAAAGATCACATGATTTGTGTCTATATTCTCTTTTATTGTCTACACTGCTTATAGAAATGCATAGACATACTTCTATACATAGTCCAAGTCTTATAAACTTGGAGTCTCTTAGCTTTAGCCATAAGTATGTCTTAACAGATTATACCTGACCACTCACATTCTCATAGATCTTTCTTTGAAAACAGGAACGTACATTTATTACACTGAAAGAATTAAAATAGATATTGATCATTTGGGGGGGGGGAATTTAAGCCTGAAGACAAGTATGCAAGTCATTGTTGATCAGAATAGGCATTAGCCTCATCAGGTAAGTTTTTTGTTTGGGGAACTTGGTTTTAATAACTTCCAATAGTAAATCACACATACTTGAGGAAAGAGAAAATAATGGCCTAGAAGGGAGCTGCATAGGCATAAAGTTCATGAAAGGGAATAGGCAGCTTTGGATAGGATATTGGGAACAGAAACAGAGGCAGTAAAAGTTCATCAAAGAACTAGAAAGAGCAGTAAAAACATACCTTTCCCAGGACTGTTCTTGTTGAGGTACTTTGGAAGTCTTGAATGGAAAGAAAAAGCCAGAGACTGAGTCTTCCAGCCCTCAGAAAGAAAGAAAGATCTCAGAGAAGAAAAGGGGGTAGGGTAGATAGCAAATGACGGCTTAAGTACCCCCTTCAAACCAGGGTAAGAGAGCACAAAACAGCACAAAAAATGCCCTCTCAGAGAGAGGGGGAAAAAGAGAAGTGTCCATCCTCAGTCATCCTCAGCCATCCCTGGTTTCAGGAATCAGCAGGAAAGGGGTGGGATAGCTCAGGAATGAACTAGGGTGCAAAAGTCCAAATTATTCAACGTCTGCACCCCCACAATTTAATATTCCATGAGGTAGGTCATCTCAGCCCACTACTACACAGAAAAAAAACATGAAATTTAGTGGACATGCAATGTTATTGATATCAATTTATATTCTAAAAGTTGATGAAATGCCCCCAATTAGAATCATTAAAAAGCCTGATTTCCTCCCCATTATAATTTGCATCAGATTCATAATTAACAAAATCGTAAATGTAATGATTTCTTACAAATTATTCTTTTCTTTTACCTTCTGTCTTAGAATTGATTCTTTGAGGGGAGGCAGCTCGGTGGCTCAGAGAATTGACAACCAGGCCTAGATATGGGAGGTCCTAGGTTCAAATCTAGCTTCAGACACTTCCCAGCTGTGTGACCCTGGGCAAGTCACTTAGCCCCCATTGCCTAGCCCTTACCACTCTTCTGCCTTGGACCCAATACACAGTATTGACTCCAAGATGAAAGGTAGGGGTTAAAAAAAAAGAATTGTTTCTGGGAATCAGTTCCAAGGCAGAGGAATGCTAAGGTCTAGGCAATGGGGGTTAAGTGACTTGCACAGGGTCACACAGTTAGGAAGTATCTGAGGCCACATTTGAACCCAAGACCTCATGTCTCAGACTTGACACTTTATCCACTGAGTTACCTAGCTGCCCCAAATTACTTTTATTAGCAGAATTCAAATTCTTTACCCAAATTCACAAGCATCTGCATAATCCTTCACAATTAATCTTACAATGAATTTATCCCCCAATGCTGGTCAGATATGATGAGATAAGGCAGCTATTAATTTAGAATCCAAAATTTTATAAACTTTAAATGACTAATTCAAAGGACCTGACTCCAAACTCCAGTTGTTTGAATTTTCTTTTCACTGATAATTGTTGTCCTCTCTATCATTAGACACACACACAGAGTCGGGTAGATGCCCAATTATTTTTCCAAAGTCTTTTTCATTGGGTAGCTTATTAAAGAACAGAACAGTAAATTGTAAACTAAATTAACTCCTACCACACTGGTGAACGTAATTAAACAACGTACTCATTCATGTATCTAGGTACACACCTACACATCACATCAGATTTAACACAGGACCATAAATCCAGACTTCAAAGTCATAAATGCTTAAAGGAAATTAGACTTTGACTAATACTTCCAAATATGTTATTTCAAGTGTACTAAATTTGATTTTTCAAATTCCTGTGTCTTCCCCAACTCACAAGCCCTTCTCTGGGCTGGGGAGGAGAGAGGAGAGGGATGACTACTACTATTTTTTTTTTTACTTCACCTACTCTTCTTGGAAATAATTTTACTTTAGTTGCCTCCTCCGTTCTCCAGATCTTCACAACAGACTGTATACTCAGCCAGGACCTTTTCCTTCTCAGCCATTGCCCTTTTCATTAGGAGGGAAATAAGGCTGTCTACTTGGCCATTTTTATTTTCCTTCAGTTTAGTCATCCAGTCTAGGACTGGAAATTCCATCTCCTTCCCCTTCACTTTCTTCCTCTGACCAGGCTGCCCTGCCATCTCCCTAGCTCAAAAATTCAATTGCTACACCCAACTCTTGTCAGCCTGATCAAACAAGTTGATCAGAGGTAGAGTTCAAATCCCAGGGTATAGGAAATGCTGAAACAAGACTGACTTATACTTACAGAGCGAACTGAATATTTTTGCAAGGATACACAGGAACAGGTGGCAATCAGCTTCCCGAATCTGGCAGAAATGGGAGGACTCTTGGTCTGGGAACGTGAAGTGGCAGCCAAGACACCAACTCTTCCCTGAATGAACCCGAAGCTCTCTCCCTAGGGTAGAGGTTTTATAGCTCCTCAGGGGTGGGGGTGGCAAAGAACTGCTAGAGAATTTGTTACTGATGTTTGCTCCCACAGCGGAGAGGAAGCCAGCCCCAGCCTGTGATCTGTTAGCTTTATCACTGTTCCAGGATATAATCCTCCCTCACTTGGCCTCGGATAGTTGTTACTCAATCATATCTGACTCTTCATTACCCTGTGGACCATACTGTCCGTGGGATTCTCTTGGCAAAGATACTGGAGTGATTTACCATTTCCTTCTCCAGTAGATTAAGACAAACCAAAGTTAAGTGACTTGCTGGGTCACACAGCTAGTAAGGGGCTGAGGCTGCATTTGGACTTGGGCCTTCCTGACTCTAGATCCAGATCCACTGAGTCACCTACCTGCCTCTGACATTGTGTAAGGCATCTTCAAAAACTGAACTAGTGAATCTGATTATTGAAAAATAGAAACTTAATCAGAAAAGCAAAACTTAAGATGTGTATAGTGGCATATACCTAGTGCCTAAAGGATACATAGAATTGATCAGGTCGAACGAAGGGTTTTTGAGCTGTTTTATATGCAAATAATACAACTGTTAATCCTCCAGAGTTGAATTTAAATATATCTTCAAAAAACCCTTCCCCACAGAAAGATGAATAAAAACAATTTCAACTTCATGTAGCAGAAGCCATACATTGCATATATTCAGATATAGTCCTGAGGGACTATAGTAATACATACATATATTGTAAATGATCTCTGAAAAAGAAAAAAAGATCACCTATTTTATAGATGTCTCCTAACAGTAATAATAATCATTACCCCCTCAAAGTCAAATCTCTGATTATATTAATATTTGTCAAATAAACTATTATCTAGCTGCACCTCCCAGCTACACCATTTTGTACTTGTGAAATGAATTTATTTGATCCCAAATTAAAACTTTTCAATTATCTTTCAAGTAATTAGATTTGGCCTAGTGTTGCTTATTGTCAAAATCTTTTTGTAGTCTATGTTAATGAGTGTTTTTGCTAGAGAAAATTTCACAAGCATGTCACTGATACCAATGACAAAAAAATTTTAAATAGCACAGGGTCAAACACTCCATCTAATATCAAACCATTAAGAACTTCTCTTTAGGTTCAGTCATTAAACCAGTTCTGAATGGTTCTAGTTGCAGTATCCTTTAGTCCACATCTCTCCATCTTATGAAATAGCCTGAGAGACTTTATCAAATACTGTGAGCTAAGATTGATAGAAACTTTATCTCGTTTCTCTGATTGACCTTTTGGGAAACTTGTCATAAAAGGAAATAAGGTTAGCCTGGCATGACCTGTCCTTTTTTAAAAAATATTTTATTTATGCTTTTTGTATATAGCTATCACTGAAGATCAGAGCTGCAGAGTCATCTAGGCCAACATTATCATTTTAAAGAGGAACCAGGGAGGCCATGGATGCGATTTTCCCAAGCTCACACAGGCAGTTAGCTTCAGAGGCAGAATTTGAACCTACATCCTCTGATTCCAGAGCTATTGCTTTCTCTGCTCTGCCTCCCCAATGTCAACTTCATTCACATCCCCCTAAAACAAATCCTCCTCTTATAAAAGTGAAGTATAGTTGAATACAACAAACCACTACATTGGCCATGGCAAGACTAACTGCTCTCAGTGAAGTCATGTTGATTCTTTGTGCTCATCACTTCATTTTCTAAATGTTCACTTACCATCCCTTTGATAAGGTGCTCTAGTTAGGGGCCCCTCACTCTGAGGAGGTGCCCCGGATCCTGCATTTTACTAGTAGGATTTGTGGGCCAAGGAACAGAAGTTTTTGGTGCAAGGGAGCTATGAGGCATAAGTTTTAATTGTCTCAGACGATCGGTGAAACTTAGTAAATTTACTGTTGGTGGAAAGGTACAGCTTCAAAATCATTTGTGCGTTTCCCAAAGCAGTCACATGTGGTCTTTCATATTCTTCTACTATACTCCTAGCTAGCTGGTAGTTTGGTTTCCATAGCCACTCCATTGGCCCTTCCTTCTATTGAGCTTATCCACAGCTAGGAAATTGTCACTAATGAGTTGGATAATATGATCACTCAGCTAAGAGTTCATTTCACACATGCCATTGACAGCTAGCATAGCATGTCAAGAGTCTTATTTCCTAAAATCATCTTTCAGATCCACACAATGAAAAAGAAAGTATGCTAACAGCCATTCCATCTCCACTTAAAGAAAAGTTTGTCCAATTGAGCTGGTTTCAAAAGCTTCAAATGGAGAATAGAACAAGGCATGAAGCAGGACTTTTGTAATTATGAGGAAACTTGAGAAATCTAGAGAGTCATTATGAATTTAAGTCCCAGCTCTCATACATATGAACTATGTGACTGTGGGCATGTCACTGAAATTCTCAGTACCGTAGACGCTGACTTCTAGAAAAATTAGTGGAAGGAGTTTCCACTCCAGGGAATTCCTCACCTCAATGACATTATACCTCCCCTATCCCAAAAGGGGCTGTGCTTAGTGACTTAGCAATTAATATCTCTAATGATGAACTGGTCTGTTATTTTAGCTTGTATTCCCTGACATTTATAACATTAGACTTAAACGGCAGGATAAAAAAGTTGCTTGATATTCTAACAGCATGAACTATAAAACCTAAAATTTACTAAATAATTTTCTGCTTATACTTCTATTACCCAAAGCGAATTATTTTTGAGTTTTGGCTTAAGAGTATATTTTGTGAGGTGAAGGTGTCTTAAAATTTCACCAAGTCTTATATTTATTTAATCAATCAATAAAATCAATTTATTATGTACAAAGTAAAAATAAGCTCTTTGTTCAAGATCGACTACCTTAAATAAATGACCAGTCCTGAGAAGAGAAAGATAAGCCATAGTGTGGCTTACAGTTGTTTTATTTTCTTTGTATTACTGTGGACATCATGAGGAGTAGAATGGCATAATGGTTAGAGAGAAGGCTTTGAAACCAGGAAGACCTTGGGTTCTAGTATTACCTCTGACACATGCTGACCGTGTCATCCTGGGTAAGTCACTCAATGTCTGAGGACTGTTAAGACCATAAATTTCATGGAAGGCACTGACCTACACATTAGAGGTGTAGAACTCTCTTCTAGGAGTTACCTATATCAATAAAGTCATAGGTCTAATCCCTTGCCCAATGTGAATATTAGCTGGGGTGACAATTTAGGACACATCCTTTTTACTGAGGCAACTGTCCTATTAACACTCATGAAAATGGGGTTTTTAGTAAAAAGTAACAGAAGAAAGCCTAGTTCTAGTATAGATGCCCTTTTGTGCATTCCCTCTGCTAATTGCCTTCTACTAGCTTTGCTTTGTTCTATTACCAAAGGCTATACTAAGATATGGTTCTTTTAGCTTGATTCTTTCTTAGTGTTAACTGTAAATAGTAAATAGAAGCTATAGATTTTAAGATGATGTTGCTACTTTTTTTCTTTTCCCTGTGTGTTTTGCTATAGGTTTTTTGAAATTCCATTTCCCCAGGTTTTTTTTAGAAAGGGGAGTAGGGAGAAGATTAAAGTCATGAAAAAAGAACCAGGTAGAATACCTTTGTAGAAGCATTTCTATGACTCTCTGTCTCTGTCTCTGTCTCTGTCTCTCTCTCTCTCTCACACACACACACACACACACACACACGACTTGGCCTTTCTACTGTTTAATTACTATACATATATATCAGAGATTTCTGGAGGGAGGGAGAAAACTTCTTAGTGTGTCTTACTAAGTTTGCAATGTATATGCTTCTACAGGCATTGTAGCATGGGTGCTCATTGGTGACTCCATTACCATCCCTCTTTTTGTCTCTCAAAATCCCAACATTCCCTTTAACGTCATCATTCTTGCAGATTTGTTTGGCTCCCACAGTGACCTAATCACTGTGTGTAATTTGTCTGAGATACCTTCTAGATGTTCCATTGGGAGATAAGCTGCCATGAACCTTTGTGAAAATTCATGAGAAATTCCATTTTTTCCCCTGAATGATACTCATCACCTCTGTAATGTCATCAGTTTCAGTAAAGTCAAGATCATAGTAGATCCCTCACTGATAGGCAAGCCTCTCAAGACTAGAAACTCTTTAGCAAGCTTTGTATTTCTAGAACCTAGACCAGGTTTTGCAGGATTAGAGGTTGACTTCAGTACAGGCCCCTTCTCCTCAGCTACCTGGGAACCACTCAACAGCAGATCTCCAACCCCAAACCAGTCACAGTTACCCTGTGAAATTCTTGTCCATATCCTCTGTTTAATCTGTCAGTTAAATTATAGAGCCTTCTACTACAACACAGAAGAATTCGATATTGAATTGTTTATCGTTTTCTTGGGTTAAACAATTTTCCTTCTTATTTTTCTCTTATTTTTAGATTGTCTTGGTCACAAGCCCAGCCCTACCTGCTGCAGCTACAATGAGTGGGAAGTCCCTGCTCTTAAAGGTCATTCTCCTGGGGGATGGTGGAGTTGGGAAAAGCTCCCTCATGAACCGTTATGTAACCAACAAATTCGACTCTCAGGCTTTCCACACCATAGGTGTGGAATTCCTAAACCGAGATTTAGAAGTGGATGGTCGCTTTGTGACGCTCCAGATCTGGGACACTGCAGGTCAGGAGCGTTTCAAGAGCCTACGAACACCATTCTACAGAGGAGCAGACTGCTGCCTCTTGACCTTTAGTGTAGATGACCGGCAGAGCTTTGAAAATCTTAGCAATTGGCAGAAAGAGTTCATCTATTATGCAGACGTGAAAGACCCTGACCACTTCCCCTTTGTAGTCCTAGGAAACAAGGTAGACAAAGTTGAAAGGCAAGTGACCACCGAAGAGGCCCAAGCCTGGTGTGTAGAGCATGGGGATTACCCATACCTGGAAACAAGTGCCAAAGATGACACCAATGTCACCGTGGCTTTTGAAGAAGCAGTGAGGCAGGTTCTGGCCGTGGAAGAGCAGCTAGAGCACTGCTTGCTGGGCCACACTGTTGACCTAAACAGCAGCTCTAAAGCTGGATCTTCATGTTGTTAAGGCAAGAGCTTCTTGAAAAGTATACTCAACATTGATTTGTCAATAGTACAAGGAGAGATGATTTCCAGGTGCATCCAAGAGTGTCCAGAAAAAGGGTTGTTAGATGTTATTGGTGACTATCAATCAGAACCTTTCAAATTGAAGTTGGGAGATGAGAAGAAAAAGCTTTATGGGGAGCAAGCCAAATGTATTTGTGTGTGATTTCTGCTATTTCCCCTTCCTGCATATATCAACCAGGGCCTTCAAGGAAGATTTAGGTCTTGAGTGAATTAAATAGTTTCACATTTGCAGTATTAATCCAGAACTCGCTGTGAAAATGAGGCTTTCAGCAACATGGAGTTGGAGAGCTACAGGTATCACTGAACGTGTTTCCACTAATGAACCAAAAAGGGTTTCCATCAGACTTTTTGAAAAACAGTTCCTTACATTTCGGCCAAAGGAAAGACATGAATCTTGACCTGTATTTTGACAAAAGCAGTCGTGCATCATGAGGCTGGAATAACTAGGAATGCAGATTTGTAACAATGTATGTTGCCTTGTTGAAACCCTTCTATATATTTTTCTCCTGCTCTGAACCTTTCAAAGAATACCACCTCAATGCAAGACAGACTCATGCCACTGAGAACAATAGTCTCCTTCTGTTTGAAATGAAAAGACTCTTCAAGTATTCCAGCCTTCTTTGGAGAGAAATGGTTGATCTGCCTTCACTTTGGACCCTTGCCACATAGAGATGCCGCTTCTGTGTCACCTTTTCATCAACAGAAGACTTCTGCCTGATCTTCCTAATGATAATGACAACATCGAGTGTCTTTGGTCATGATTCAGTGCATTTGGCCACCAGAACGAGCTCATAAGGAAGACCATTAGAAAGATGCTGGGGGATAATGAAGCTCCCTCACAAAGTTCTTTAAGTACAAGTATTTCAAGATATTTCTATGAAGAAAAGGAAGCTGGCTTGGTCTGCTGTTTCATGAGGCAAAACTATGACCTTTTGAAGGGTAAAAGTTACAAGAAGCAGAAAAACTTTTTCAATATGGGAGCCATCTACCAGTGGCCTGGAGTGCCTCATCACGAAGAGGCATTCAAGCAGAGGCTGAGTACCAACCTATCAGAGAAGCTATAGAAGGGATTCCTTACTGAATGATCTTTCTTCCAACTCAACGTCCTAGGAGTCTATAATGTATGTTTCAGTGCCATGTAATTTTTACAGATTGGTCATGGGCTGGCAGCCCAGGCCTAAGAGAGCAATGTGCTAATGTCTTAAGAGTCTGCTTTGGTCTTAAAATGCTGTTTTCAAGTGGCTTGTCTTTAACAGCAACTAGTCAGTTAATTCTTTTTGCTTTAGGACAATAGCAGGAGATAGTCTTGAATTCTTAAGTTATCTTAACGTGTCCTAGTGTAAGCATTATGAAGAGAAAACACATAAATTCAACAGGGGTTGGCCAACTTTTGGCCACAGTGGCTGCTGGATCTAGACCATGTTATTGAAATTTCTAGTCCAGAACAGAGTTTTATTGATTGATCTATTTGCCCTATACTCTCTTTGATAAATATCTAACCCAATGGTGAATTACTGATAGAAATCGCCAGTAAAGGGATTTTTTCTTGAGGGCAATTTTCACAACTTTTACAACATAGTATAATTCACAGAATTCACAATTTCACAAGCCTATCATCTATAAAAGTCACATAAAAAGGTCACTGTACACAGAGTGGCTTCCCTGGCCAAAAAGTCCAGGCCTTCCAAAATCATTAAAGTGGAATAAACTGTCATCAAATAACCATACCCAAATTTCCAATTAAGAGCATAGAGCTGGCCCTCTCCCTTTCCCCCCTCAGCTCTTAAATCTAGGTTCCCAAGCCGAGTTCACCTACAGCCACCAACACTGATTTCCGAGTCATAAGATCCAAATGCAGTAGTCACACTGGTGAAAATTTTCAAGTTACTGTAGTCATAACTAGTTATTGCGAATGCTCATTTTTTAAAAGTGCATGAGATACGGGACCCCTCTTTCTATTTGCATTCTGCTTCTGACAGCTTCTGCTTGTAGATCTTAGGCCTTTATAAAGACCAACATGGACTAAATCTCCAAAGGACTTGCATATGGTTTGTTCATTAAAAATCACATAGATCTAATGTTCTTGGGCCTGCTTCCTTCCCAAGACAAATGTTAATCATCTTGAAGGATCAACTGAAGCCCTATTTCTCTTCCATACCAATTTCCCTGCCAAGTCACTTCATGATCTCTTAATAAAGGTACTTAACTGGGATTCAAGTGGTGGTATTTTGATGTGCAACACCCAGAAGGGTGCCTATGTATATAGTCTGGCTAATGTAGAGAAGGGCCAATTTAAGCCCCAGAAACTGTGCAGAAAGGGTTAGTGATTAATGACATACCCTGGAATATTTAATGTCAATGATGTGGGGTGGTTGTTGTTTTGGCTTTTTTTTTAAGGAACACAGATTTTTTTAAATGAGAAGTTCTTCATTAGAACGATGTGTAGTTTTTTAATGGTCCATTGAAATGTCATATCAAATTTTAATTTAGTTCATTTTTCTGTAATAGAAGAAAATTCCAGGGGCCTCAAAATTCAATTTGTGCCTGCCTTGGCCATCTCAATTTTGCCCTTTGGCAATCCACACTCCTTGTTGCTGGTGCTGCTAAAAGTCTCAAGAATTGTGTTTCAGGTGTTTTGATTCAGCTATTAAAATTCATCTGTGTTAAAGTGAATTTGTGTAATCATGTGTTTTTGTTACACTTTGAATAACCAAGACTGTGGTAAACTTGTCCAAGCCCTGAACTCAAAAACTCTTCAGTTCATTCTGATCTAATCCAGGGTCCTCATTTTACAGGGATGGGAACTGAAATTCAAGTGGTTACCCTAATTTGGAGCCCAAGGTCCCACAACTGGGATTTGAACTCAGGTCCACTGACTCCAAATCCACCCTTTCCACTGCACCACAAGGGACAAATTGCTACTTATTGTTCGGCTCACAGGAAATAAAAACAAAGAGGGGTTGAGGCAGGAGGATTCGAGGTTCATTTTTTGCTCTCTCCTAATGAATCAGTAGGTGGGGACTGACAGGTGTGGGCGAAAGAATGCTGTATTTGGCTCTACAACTCACTAGCTATGTTGTCTTGGTCAAGTTGCCTAACTTCTCTGGGCCTCAGTTTCCTCAACTGTAAAATGAAATGACTCATACAGCTCTACATCTATAATCTATGAACTGAAGATTCACTTCTCCTATTCTTTAGTATAATTTAAAATCAAATATTAAAACATTATGAAACAGGCTACTAAATTTAAACATACTACCTACTTTCTTAATGCCTAATAACTAAATTTCAGAGTGCTTTTCTCACAGCATCCCTGTGAAACAGGGAGTACAAATATTCTCTTTACAGATGGCAAAGGCCTCCAAGAGTTTCAGTGATTTTCCCAAGGTCATACAGCCAGGGCCTGAATGCGAGTTTTCTGAAACCAGGTTCTATACACTTGCTACTGTCACCAAACCAATATACACTGTTAGTATTTTAGCTCATATCTCTATCTTCTGATCAATTAGAAAAAGAAAATGACAAAACAAAGAACCATTCTGGTTGCCTTTGAATACTGGATTTGGAATCAGAGGTTGCTGATGTTCAGTCACGTCTGACTCTTCGTGATTTGACTTAAACATGCTCGCCTTTGCCTCTTGGAATCCCTAGTGCTCTTGATTCATTTGGGTACTACTAACACAAGAGTTAGCCCTTACTCTCAATTGTATGGTTGATTCCATTGGAAACTGTTCTTGTGGCAGAATCACATCTTTGATGAGATGTCAGTTGGCCAACATTTTGATATAGAGGAGAGAGGGAGGAAGAAGATAAGAGACTTTGACAGAAAGAACACAGTGTGGCTAAATTATCTATTCTGCTGGGATCTCTGTCCTAAAGGGAGATGGGATAGGCTTTCTTGGCAAAGATACAGGAGTGGTTTGCCATTTCCTTCTCCAGTTCATTTCACAGATGAGGTAACCAAGATAAATAGGACTATGTGACTTGCCCAGGGTCTCATAGCTAGTATCTGAAGCCAGACTTTAACTCAGACTTGAACCTGACCTTTGGTCCAGAGCACTATCCACTGGGCCACCTGACTTTAAATCTCAGCACTGTCACTTACTAGCTATGAGACCTTGGGCAAATCATGTCCTCTTCTTGAGGCCACTATGTTCTCTATAAAATGAGGGGGCTAGACCAGATAACCTCTCCAATGTTCATTCCAGCTCTAAATTTTGATTCTGCAATTTTGTGTCTCTAAAGATATCTACATAAGAACATATCGTGCTTGCTAGTGACTTTAAAAATGCTCTCCCATCTCTCTTCAGGACAGCAATCCTTGCCCAATAGATAATTTAGCCACACTGTGTTCTTTCTGTCAAAGTCTCTTATCTTCTTCCTCCCTCTCTCCTCTATATCAAAATGTTGGCCAACTGACATCTCATCAAAGATGTGATTCTGCCACAAGAACAGTTTCCAATGGAATCAACCATACAATTCTAACTCTTGTGTTAGTAGTACCCAAATGAATCAAGAGCACTAGGGATTCCAAGAGGCAAAGGAATGTTTAGACCTAAATTTCTTAAAAAGGCCAAAATAAATGTTAACAAGATGTAAAAATATCTGCTAGTTCCTCCTAATTGGGTCCTAAATTTGGGTGTCCACCGTGAGAATGTCTGTGGATAGTACAACTCCAGAGAATTTGGTGTCCATTCCTTATGCAACTCTGAAGCTGAGAGTGACCTTGGTCTAGACCAGTGATGGTGAACCTCTTAGAGACCGAGTGTCCAAAACATAGCCATGAGGGGCTTACAAAAGTCACCTGATATTCCTCGAAGTTATTCCTGGCCACCACTGACTGGGGAATCTGGGTCTCTAATAATAATACTTCAGCATTTCCTTTCTCTTTCCTTTCCAAAAAGATCAGGAGTGAAGCAAGGATGTCCATTATCAGTACTAGTGTACTAGAAATGCTAACCAGAGCAATAAGAGAAGAAAAAGACATTGAAGGAATTAGAATAGGCAATGAGGAAATAAAGCTGTCATTCTTTGCAGATGACAGGATGGTATACTTAAAGAATCAACCAAAAATTAATGAAAACAATAACTTTAGCAAAGTTGTAGATATAAAATAAATCATCAACATTTCTTTATACTACCAGTAAAGAACAACAGCAAGAAACAGAAAGAGAAAACCCATTGAGAATAACTGTAGACAATATAAAATACCTAGGATTAAGACAAACTCAGGAATTATATGAACACACCTACAAGACCCTTTTCACACAAATAAAGCAAAATCTAAACAATTGGAAAAACATGAACTGTTCAAGGGTAGACCAAGCTAGTATTGTAAAAATGACAATCCTACCTGAATTAATGAATTAACCTATTCAGTGCCATACTAATCAAACAACTAAAAAGTATTTCACTGAGCTAGAAAAAATAACAAAATTTATGTGGAAAAACAACAGGACAAGAATTTCAAGCGAATTAATGAAAAAAACATGAAGGAAAGTGGCCTGGATCGCAAACTGTGTTATACAGTAGAAACCATCAAAATGATCTGGCGCTGGCTAAGAAAGAAAGTAGTGGATCAGTGGAATAGATTAGGCATTCAACACAAAGTAGTAAATGATCTCAGCAACCTAGTGTTTGACAAACCCAAAGAGCCCAGCTTTTCGAAGAAGAATTCACTATTTGACCCAAACTGCTGGGAAAACTGGAAAAGAGTATGGCAGAAACTAGGTACAGACTAACATGTTGCACTATATACCAAGGTAAATTCAAAATGGATGCATGATTTAGTATTTCCTTTTTCCTTTCCATTCACTAGTACTATTGATCTGGCCTTCAAGGCTGTTGCTAGCTACATCTATCTTGATTTATTTGAAGGAAGCTGGTTTAGGGAAGCCCTAACTTTCTTTGTCAGTTCAGAGATTTCCTCCTATCTTCTCCATAGGATCTCATATAGACAAGGACAAATAAGGATAAAGCCTTAAGAAAGAGATTTTACCTTGAAAGAAACAGTATTCCAGTATTTAGCCTGGGACATCACAATGACACCCTTGCTCTGTTTGAGGGCAGAAGAAAGGGCATGGGATTTGGAGTCAGGAAGAACCTAGGATTGAATAGCAACTTACATCTATGAGACTCTGACAAAGTTATTCCATCTCTTGGGAAATCTGTTTCCTCCTCTGCAAGACCAAAAAATTGTTCTAGATGGTCACTAAGACCACTTCCAGGTAGAAATCTTTGGGCACTAAGGCAGAGAAAAATCTTCTTGTACAATTTACTCCTTGCCTATAGAAAATTCTTTGTTTATTTATTTATGTTGATGAGGACAAATCATAAGAAACCAAGGGATACAGTGGGGCCTTTTATTGAAACAGCAAAAACCCAAAACGCACATTTCACTTGGCAGCTGCCCTTTCTGAAATCTTTCTTTGCAGTTTTTTAGAAAGAGGCCTTCTCATAAATACACTCAAACCAGTTGAGGCCAAGTTGTGTCTGAAGGTGGGCCATATGAAATAAATCATCTTTCCTCACTTCTGGATCTCTTTTTCTACAGCTGAGTGGAAAACTAAGGCCCTGCCCTAGAGACCTGGGGAGGAGGGAACAGGGGAAGGAAGGCCTCTGGCTTTTATTAGGAGTGGGATAGGGAACAAACCTGTGATTTCACTGGAACAGACAAATTCCAGGTGTGAAAACTCCCTCTTCCATTACAAGCTGCCACCTTCTTTGCAACAAAGTCTTAATTGCCTAGAGCCAGTAGAGATTCACTGATTTGACCAGGCTAAGCCTCAGAAGCCGGATTTGAACCCAGGGCCTCCCGGCCCTCATTATACCTCATTATCTCTCTTTATTAAAATCATCAGGGTAATTCAAGCAGAATTGCTAATTTATCAAAATAATGAAGGAAAACTCCTTTTTTGTTTGTTTTCCCCTCCATCAAGGAGAGCTAGTGTGATATAGTGGAAAATGCACTGGAGAGGAGCTTTGAGAAACCTATGATCTAACCATGGTTCTGTCACTAACTTGCTGTGTGACTCTGAATAAGTGCCTTGCTTTCTCTGGGTTTCTGTTTTCTCCTCTGTAAAAAGATGGATGGGACCAGCGTTCTCCCAGGTTCCTTCCAGTTCTGAGTCTCTGTCAATGTGCTGTATACTCCAGAGTAGGAAATATGTTTGTGACATACAAAAGTCCCAACCTTTCCCTTCCCCTTTGTTAAAAGGTGACCTGTTCTCACTGCAGAAGAACATTTCTAATAATAATAACAATAATAAGAGATAACATTAGTGTGACACTTTAAGATCTGCAAAGAGCTTTACATATGTTGTCTCATTTGAGCCTAACAATAACCTTGTGGGGTTGGTGCTATTATTATCTCTATTTTACGTACGAGGAAACTGAGGCTGCGAGAGGTTAAATGATTAGCCCAGAGTCACATAGCTTAGTAAGTGTCTGTCAGGCTTTGAACTCAGGTGCTCCTGACTCCTATTCCAATATGCTATCCATTACATCAGAGGTGTCAGACACATGGGCCACTGGCCAACACTCCCAAATGAGGCAGGAACAAAATAAAAGCACCAAAATAGAGAATATTATGTTTTATAAGGAAATTAAGATGTGAGCCAAAGATGCTGGGTTTAGAGGCCTCTTTTCCTATCTGAGACTGGTCCCTGTACTCAGCTGCCTCTCTGCCTCGCCTGCCTCCAACAAAAAAAGGAGCTGTATTTTGTGCGAGACAAAAATGGTCACATTTCATAGTATTACAAGGTTTGTTTGAGAAATTGTTAGATTGTGTCGTATCTGCCAAAAGAAAGGTGCTCAGGATGTCTCCTTTGACCAAGCTGAAGGCTTAGCTCCTCATATTCTGTTCTCACTGCCTCCTTCTCCTCCAGGGTACAGAGGTGATAAGGATAGAGGCTGGCAACATTTGCAGAAAGATATATTACAAAATTTCTTCTTCTGGAGGCCCTTGCAGAAATCAGAAAGGAGAAAATGTCGCATTTTCCCAGGAAGAACATGCTTTTCCCTGGCTCAAGACATGGAGGATTTATAGACCTCAGACACATAGTAACCGCCACAGTTGTCTCTGTGTGTTTGCTAAAATGGCAGGTACTTGCATAATGAGCCTTGATGCAGAGCTTCTGATTTTTAACCAGACTCCCAGCTTTTTATAGTCTTTTCTTAATTGACAAAAAGCATTAGGTAGTGCTCCTCTAGTGAAAGGAAATAGCTCTTAACTCAACATTGACTGTATTGATTATAATTTTTAAAACCGGAATCTTGGCTACAGGGTACATCAGTGGGGAGACAAGAAGCAGGTTTTGTCTTTTGTCATTGCTACAAGCTACCTCTATCTTAGAAACAGCTTATTGAACCCCTGATCCAAAGAATGGCTTAACAGAGATTCTTCTATTTGACTGAAAAGCATTAATGGTTTTTGAAAATTGTCCCCTCCTTTTCTGGCTAGAAGCCCCATAGTGGCTCCTTCTTGGAAAAGCCAGGAAGAAATTCAGAGTCAAAACAGGAACAAAGAAGACTTGGGATGGAACTGAACCGAGGACAGATGGGATACTCTCCACTGTCATCTTTCACCTTGGGCACCATTTGGTCTGCTTTTCTGGGCTTCTGTGGGGTCGCTTAGAGGCTTGGTGTCTCCATGATGACAGGCAAGATAATGGTAGGAGAGAAACAAAACAATCCTTCAGTTGTTTTGTGGGCAGGCTGTCATAGAACCAGTTTGATTTGGGGGACTTCAACTGAAGTTTCTAGAGTGATGCTGACATAGCCAGAGCCCTAAAGCTCTCACCCACAAGGGGGAAATGAGAGACCACAGAGTGACTCAAGTGGAGCTGCTCTCCTCACACTTGACAAGGAATCCCAAACAGAAAACTGAGCCTTTCAGTCTCTTGCTTCCCGAGAAGCTTTCCTGAGATACTCCCGATCTATATCCAATCACTTTCATTGATTGGGGGTACAACACTTAATACAGGTCAGCCTAGTTTTGTTTGTTTGCTTATTTCTCCATTATAGAGAACTGGTGTGATATAGTGGAAAAGGCACTGGAGAGGAGCTTTGAGAGACCTATGATCTAACCCTGGTTCTGTCACTGACTTGCTGTGAGGCTGAATAAGTGCCTTGCTTTCTCTGGGTTTTGTAAAAAGATGGGTGGGCCCAGGAGTTATCTGAGGTTCCTTCCTGTTCTGAGTCTCTTTCAGCTCCATTTGTTTACAAATGTGCTCTGAGTTTCAGAGCAGGAAGCATGGTGGTGATGTGTAAGTGCCCTGAAGAACAGTGGGCCTTCATAGCACAGGTGCTTGTGTGTGATGGGGAAAAGGCGGTGTACAATAGAGTACAAGTGGGCTTCTGAGAAAAATATGAGGTTCTCAGTGGCAAGTGACAGAAGGAGAGGCCATATCTAAGCACGAGAGCAGTGAGAGCCAGCAGCTGCAAGAGAAAAGAGATGGAAGAAATGAAAAGAGGTCAAGAACCAGTAGCAATCGTGTATGATCGCCTGCTTCCTTTGCTTTATGCTCCTTTGGTCTTTCACTTGATGAACCTCAGGACCACGCTTTCATGTAGTTTATAGAACAGATATATGTGAAGAATATGAAAAAGAGGAGGAGAAGCCTGGTCCAAGCATCCAACCTGGTGCTGAGGGGATCTGATCCCCTCCGCCTCCTGAGTAGCCGAACTGATCTGTCAACATTCCTCAAATACCAGGAACTCACAGGGCCTTTTTTGCCTGGACACCTGGCTGGAGAGAGAGGTGAGGGAGAGAGAGAAAGATGCCTATAGAATAGAACACATGGCCTGAACTTAGAGTAAAGAAGAGATTTAACTCTATGCTCGTCTACCTTTTCTATTAATAAACTTTATGAAATATAATAACTGATAGATATATTAATTTTAATTATAACAACCTTCAATGCCCCTACTTTGAGCCTTTGCCTGGAAAGTACTCCTCCTTATATCTATCTACCTTTTAGAATCAAATGCCATCTCCTACAAAAGGCTTTTCCTGATTACCTCCCTATAAGAATGATTACACTTTGTATTTTTTCTGTGTTTATGTCAGATGTTGGACATCTAAGCCGGGCCTAGAGTCAGAAAGAGCCTAGTTCAAATCTGACCTCAGATACTTACTAGTTGTGGGATCATGAACAATTAACTGTGTTTGCCTCAGTTTCTCCCTCTGTAAACTGAAGTAGACAAGAGAAGCAAATGGAAACCCTTCCATTATCTTTGCCAAGAAAACTTTCAAATGGAGTCACAGAACAATCAGACATGACTGAGAAATGACTAAACTACAACAAAAATGGTGACATCAAAATGGCAGCTCCTTGAGAGTAGGAATTGTTTCCTTTCTTTGGGTCCTCAAAGACTAACAGAGTATCTGGCACACTCAGCATTTAACCTGATAACAATGAGGTCTTCATTAAGGATGTGTCCCTATAAAAGGCAGAAATGTCCTCATTAACAGAGGTAAATGATCAGAGATAAATGAGTACCCTTGCAACTATTGGCCTGTTGCTAACACATTAAAGATGACGGAGTCATGGCTAATATAACATTTAAGGAGAGAAGACAAATCTAGAAAAAAACTGGAGCCCAGATGGATAGAGCCGATGGTTAGATGCATACAGAGAGCCATTACCTGGAGGGAAGTCTGTGAGGCCCGAGGATCCCTTAGAACCATGCAGTTCCCAAGGGCAGTCTTGAAGGTCTGAGTTCCTGGGCCCAGAGGGAGGAGTTCTGGGATGAGGCAGCTGCTGAAGCTGAACTACTGCAAAAAAAGAGAGCCCTGTATTAGGACTGTGAGTGAAATCCCAGGGCCAAGCCCTTTGTCCTAAGTACCTATAGTACTCAACTCACCAGGTGGTGGTTTGGGGGGAGCTGCTGCGAGAGGATCTGTAAAATACTTGATACAAATGAAAGCAGCACATAAAGGCCAAATTTTAATCCTCTCTATCTTGTAGAGGAGGACGATGTGCCCTGGGAAGGTCTCACAGCTAACCTCCTTCATCAGGAAATATCTTTTTGCCTGTTTTTTTCTCTCTGACCCTAGCCATGGCCAGAATAAGTCTCAGGACTCAGTTGGTACAGTTAGCAGGGATCCCAGAGGATACCAAATTCAAACCAGATGAGAACAAGAATAACCCCCACACACACACACACACAGCATTCTCAACTAGTGATTATCCAGCCTTTGCTTAAAGACTTCCAGTGAGAAAACCCTTTCTATTTGGAGAGAACGCCCATTGAGAAAAGCTAATTCTGCATTTCTTGCCTGACCAAACCTCACAGACTTTTCAGTTTTCCTACGGCACAGTGAGTGGATAAAGCCCTGGGCCTGTAGTCAGGAAAAGTTAAATTCAAATCTATTCCCAGGCACTTACAAGCTGCGTGACCCAGG
Source organism: Monodelphis domestica (assembly GCF_027887165.1). Taxonomy (NCBI): domain Eukaryota; kingdom Metazoa; phylum Chordata; class Mammalia; order Didelphimorphia; family Didelphidae; genus Monodelphis; species Monodelphis domestica. Next base: position 9,518,125 of record NC_077235.1, read on the forward strand.
GCAAGTCGTTTAATTTCTGTTTGCCTCAGTTTCCTCCTCTCTAAAATGGGGATAATAATAGCACTCACCTCCCAGGGATGAAAGGATCAAATAAGTTAATGACTGTAAAGTGCTTAAAACAGTGCTTCATTCATGGTAAGGACTGAATACATGCTACTGTCCCTATCAAAGAAAGAGGTAACCCTAGAAACTCTTGAGCAAAGTAACCTTATAACCACTAAAGGCAAAAGCTAGTAAGCCTCCTATTGGATTTTCCCCCTAAAACCCTTACCATCCATCTTAGAATCAATTCTAATTCAGGGCAGAGGAATGTTGGGACTAGGAAACTGGAGTTAAGTGGCTTGCCCAGGGTCACACAGCTAGGAAGTGTCTGAATGCAAATCTGAACTTAGGCTCTCTATCTACTGAGCCACCCCCTCCTACTAGACTGAGAGCTCTACCCCCACCCCCCAGTCAATCATTTAAGAATGAGCATCTGAAAAGTCTGGCTAAAACTTAAAAGTTCATTATATAAGTAGCTGTACTAGATGAAGAGTTCAGTTACTGCAAGGAATAACTTTTTTCTCTGACATACATTGTTCTGTACTTCTTTGGCTCAGAGATACTTGGCAATTGATTATGGGAACTGCCAAGTTAATGGATGCTTAGGTTCCTTGCCTTGTTCATTAGCTTTAGCTCACTGGCGTAAAGCCAAGGCTGCCAAAAGTTGTTCTCTCGATTGAGATGGATGTTTTACAGGCGATGGACTAGCTGAGTTTAGAAAAGGCCCTGCCATCTCTACAGAGGGTGTATTTTCTTGTCTTCCTGGAGCATTCTCAAACTGTGGTGAAATCTGGAGGTCCCATCAGTCAGAGCTTCCTATTGTCACCTCCACCCTCACAGCAATTGTTATTTATGGGGATGATCCTGTGCACTTACTGCAAACTCAAAACCTACTTTCTGAATCACCAAAGACAGGTGATGCTAAATTCAGTGTGCTGCTTAGTGTTGGGTGTATTTCATGAGACTGCTAATTGATAATTCACATATGGCCCATAGGATTGGAGATCTTTGAAAATATCTATTTATTTCTTTTTAAATATTGTTCTGCGGTTACATGATTCGTGTTCTTTCCCTCCCCTTTTCCCTCCCCCTCCCAGAGCCAACACGCAATCCCACTGGGTTATACATGGATTATCACTCAATACCTATTTCCATATTATTCATATTTGTAATAGAGTGATCTTTTAAAAACCGAAACCCCACATCCTATATCCATATAAACAAGTGATGTCATATATTTTTCTTCTCGGTTTCTACTCCCACAGTTCTTCCTCTGAAAGTGCATAGCGTTCTTTCTCCTAAGTCCCTCAGGATTGTCCTGGATCTTTGCTTTGCTATCAGCAACAAAGTTGATACATTTGATTGTCCCACAATGTTTCAGTCTCTGTGTACAATGTTCTCCTGGTTCAGCTTTTTTCACCCCACATCAGTTCCTGGAGGTCTTCCCAGTTCATACAGAAATCAAGCACTTCATCATTCCTTACAGCACAATAGTATTCCATCACTATCATATTCAACAACTTGTTCAGCCATTCCCCAGGATCGGAGATATTTAAAATGTTTTTTTTTACCAATTACACATAATAACAAATTTCCACATAAGTTTTCCAAAGTTATATGATCCATATTTCTCCCTTCTTCCCTTCCCTCCCACCTCTTGAAGAGGATTAAAGATTTTTAACTGGAAGGGACTTTAGAGGTCAAGTCTAATTCCTTCATTTGACATATGTGAAAACTGAGGCTCTATGAAAGGAAATGATTTGTCCAAGGTCACCCAAATTGTAAGTACTTGGCAGATCTGGGATTTGAACCTGGTTCCTCTGACTACACATTTAGTGGTCTTTCCATTATTCTATCATATGTAGTGATCATTAACCAAAACAGACTAGTCCCCAGATAGCAATAGTTTGTATTCTTTTTCCTTTCTTCACATTGTTTTGTCTTGTGCACTCTTTGGTAGTGGAGATTAATAAAACACCTCTAGGATCAAATAATTTCACTTTTGTAAAGTGATTTGCAAACCTTAAGGTGCTACATAAATACTCACTTTTATTAGTAGTAAAAATAATTTAAAAATTAATGTAAGCCTATACTTAAGGGTTTAGATCATATCCATATCCTTTCATATATGTGAGCTTTTATGGGTGGAGAAGGTCAGGAACCTCAGACCTAATCTCCTTATTTTACAAATTAAGAAACTGAGACTGGAAAAGTTATACAACTAAGGCCTAAGTGGCCACATAGGCTAGTAACCCTTGACTGATAAGTGGAAAGAAGACAGTAGTTCCTTTTCCCTCATTTTTCTCTTATCTGAACTTTATCATTTAACCTAAGCCATATTTTCCCCTCCCCGTGTGAAAATCATTCATCTAAATTAGCTCTAAGAATATTAAAACATTGGTTGGATTTATTGATTATTAAAATGCAATTCACCTATTCCAAAGACTCAGGGTTAAAATTTGTGTGTGTGTGTGTGTGTGTGTGTGTGTGTGTGTGTGTGGACTGTTTCATTTCAATTCAGGCCCTCAACTAGCATTTATTTACTAAGCACCTAGTGCATGCAGGAGGCTGCTAAATTCTGGAGATTCAATTACAGACAAAAAAATCCCTGTTTTCCAGGAGCTCACAGTTTAAGGGGAAAGATAATAGGAAAATAACTATGTAGAAAAAAAACTGGGAATAATCAATGGACAGAAGGCATCAGCATTCAGGGGGATCAGAAAAGTCTTCTCATAGAAAATGAGATTTTGGCTGGGACTTGAAAAAAGCTAGGGGGGTCAGAAGGGGAGATGGGAGGGGATAGTATTCCAGGAATGAGGGACAGCAAGTATAAAGGCCCAGAATTGAGAGATGGAGCATTTTGTCTGAGGATCAGCAAAGAGGCCAAGGTCACTGGATTACAGATTATCTAGAAAGAAGTAAGACATACCTATATATACTATATATTATTGTGGACCCTGAACTAGTAGATGGATGGCAGGGGAGAGGAAACATGAAGGTAAGTAAATAAGATACAACTCTACTGAGAGGAGATAAGACATGCACATAAATTTGTATTAACAATGAAAGGTGACACAAAATGTACCAGGTACCATGTGAGAATGTAGAAGGAGAGATCACTTCCAACAGGGGAAATAAGGGAAAGTTTCATGTAGAAGGTAGCATTTGATCTGGGCCTCTGCTCAGTACTTAGGAATCTGGCAGAGCACACAGAGACAGGCCATTCTAGATTGTCTCTAGTTTTTTACTTTTGCAAAAAATAGCTGCTATAAATATTTTGTCATAAATAAGACCTTTCTGTCATATATATGTATATCTATGAGCCACCTAGCTACCCCTCTTCCCATGTTATTTTTTAATTAACCTGTTTGGGACAGCTAGGTGGGTCAGTGGATTAAAATCCTTGCCTAGAGATGAAAGGTCCTGGGTTCAAGTCCAGCCTCAGACATTTCCTAGTTGGGCAAGTCACTTAACCCCCATTGCCTAGTCCTTACTGCTCTTCAGCCTTGGAACCATATTGATTCCAAGATGGAAGGTAAGGGTTTAAAAAAAATTAACCTGTTCATCATTTCTCACTGCACAGCAGTATTCCATCACAATTATATACCAGGACTTACTCAGCCATTCTGCTTTGATGGGCACCTCCTCAATTTCCCATTCTTTGCCACCATGATGAGAGTTGCTATAAAAATTTTAGAACATATAGATTCTTGTCCTTTTTCCCTGACTACCTTGGGAAACAGACTTGATAGTGTTATTGACATGGGCACGGTACCTCCAGAAACTCAGGCAAACTATTACGGACAGAGAGATGCACCTCCAGGCCACACCAGATCCTATCAGGCTACATCTCAAGATATCTGTTTATTAAGGAATCTTTATGCCTCCAGGCAGACCCCAGTCAGATGAGCACCTCACCCCACCAAATGCCTGGATGAGGGGCACTCTAGGTCACATCCACACCATGACATCTGTTGTAAAGAGTATAAAATCCCCAGAACTGATGTCCTCTGGGGAACAGCCTTTCCATCCATGCTGTCCTCCCAAGGAACTGCTCCCCATCTTGCGGTCCCACCTTGCTATCCTCCTGGCCATCCTCAACATTACTCCCCAAATTAATAAATTTCTCTTTTTGTTTTTAAGCTAAGTTTTGTTTTGGAGTTTTGCATTCTTGCAAAAGGTATCCTTCCTGAACCCCAGGGGTACACACATCTGTACCCCCATAACATTATTGCTGAGTTTTTATAGCTCTTTGGGTTTAATTCCAGATCACTCTCCAAAATGGTAGGATCAGTTCATAGTACCAACATTAGCATCCCTGTTTTTCCATATTCTCTCCAGTATTGCTCCTTTCCCTTTTTATCATTTTAAGTCAATCTGATTGTGTGAGATATCTCAGAATTGTTTTAGTTTGCATTTGTCTAATCGATAATGATTTAGAAGCATTTTATATGACTATAGATACCTCTGATTTCTTCACTACTCAAAAACTGCCTGTTCATATTCTTTGACCTTTTATCACGTAGGGGAATGAATGATTGTTCTTCTAAATGGCATATTCTTATAATAATATATATGAAAATAATTCTTTGCATTTGTCCAAGTTCTCAAAATAGTTGAGATATGAGACTTTTATTCAAGAAACTGTAAAATTTCCCAATTTTATGCTCTCTTTTTAATTTTGGTTGCATTGGTTTTATTTGTACAATCAAAATGATCCATTGCTCTCTATATTTTGTTTATTCACAAATCTGACAGGTAATATGTCCCATACTCTTCGAATAAGAACTCCCTTTATGGCTATATCAGGTTGAATTTAACCCTTCTAAGAGTCCTTCCCTTAGCCTATCCCCTCCTTCCTAGTTCTCTTTGCTTAAAAAGGCTTTTAGATTCTTCTAGGTATATATGTTACTCAATCTTTGATCCAGGTCTGATGAGAATAAGGTTCTAGCCCTACCAGCCCTCCAGCCTTTCATCCCTTGCACTGTAACCCTTCTTTGGGGGGAGATAACTGCCCCATTTCCCCTCTCCCTGGCCAATTTTGTTGTGTTTGTTTTGCAGATCAGCATTCTATTCTGGACCCCAGCCAGCCTTCTATCTGTGTCTATGCTCTTTCAAACAATTCTTCTTCCCACGTGAAGTAGACAGTTCGACCTTATTAAATCCCTTATAAATGGTCTTTCACGTTCTTGGGGTTCTCCTGATTGCTGTTCAGTTTTGGACTTTCCCCCAAGAACACCTGCAAAGCCTTTAATTTATTCACTATCGACTTTTATCCTGGGCCTCGGTGGGTTCCGTACCTTTTGCTTCCTAAGGATGTTCCAGGCCTATTTCTTGGCCAGGTACTTTTTGTTGGATTCCGAGGCGTGGAGGATGGAGGCCTTTGACCTCTTGGGTCTTCAAATGGGCCATGCTCCAAGGCCGGGTATGGGCAGCCTCAGGTGCTCCTCCCCGCCCGACCAAGACCAGGGCCCCCAGCAGGAGGTCACCACAAACTCCCGGAGTGCCCGAGTCCGCAGCAAGTGTCAAGGAAAGGCCCCGCCCTTGTCCAGAAACTACGAACTCCTCCTGCTCGTGGGAAGGCCTCACTGCTCCTGCGCAGTCCGTGTCTAGTCGGCACGCTTGCGCACAGAGATCAGCTTCCGGCAGAGGCCCTGCCCTTTCCTGATCAGCTGTCCAAACCCACACAGTGGGGTGGGAGTGTGGTATAAATAGACTCCCTAATTCGCTCTTTGATTCCTCAGGGTTTTCTCTTTGTTCATTCTGATAAATCTGCCCCGAGGCTTCCTACTGCTGGGAGGGCCGAGTTTTCCCAAGTTGTTCTAGGCCGGATGACGGCTTTATCCCAACTTTTGGTTCTTTCTGCTACTCTTTTCGAATCATTATTTTAAGCGACTTGTGGGGGGATTTGAGAGAGGTTTGTAATCGTATGCCTCCCGCACTCCCATCCTCCCACAATCCTCTCGCCAATCCCTTCCATGTTGCCAATTGACATCTCGCATCATCTGAGGGTTTGTTGGGTGCGAGGGAAAACTCCGGAGCTGTGCTAGTTTATATTTTCTTCTTATTAGTGACTTGGACGATTTTGTACATGTGGGCGTAACCTAGATTTCCAACCAGGCCTGGGACATTTTGCACACTGCCCCTTGAGCTTGTCTCTGGACTGGTGGAGAGAATGGCGGAGCTGCAGGGCAGAATTAGCCAGAGGGCTTTGTGGGAAAAGACATGCCCGAGAGCACAAGAAAGAGAATTTGGAAGCTAAGGGCATATGGAGGAAGCCCGTCCTTCAACGTGACCTTCATTTTCAGCTTGCCTCCCTGCAGACTTCCGGGGATTTCTGTGTGGGTGAGAGCGGGCCTCTTTGGCTTTGACTTAAGCCATCTCGCTGGAGTTTTCATTCACTCGCGTGTTTTATGGTACATTCCCAATCCAATCTCACATTTGGATATTCACAGACATTCTTTTGGGATCAAACTCCAAACAGTGCCTTGGAGTGGAGTGGACGGGATTCCACAGATCTCTATCCATGCCTCTTATGAGCAGCATTTAGACAACTCAGGCATCTGCGCATGCCTGAAGCACACAAATAAACTGGGGATTTCTAGATTTCCACGTTGACACTTACCAAGTTGTTAACAGTTTGTCTTTCTTTGGGGAATTGTTCCCACCTCTAGAGCACGTCTGTCTCTATTGGAAAATGGATTTTAGTGTGTAGACTGGGAAAAAACACAGAACTATTAAATAGTCAAAAACACTCTTTAATCAAGGGCAAAAAGGGGTTTAGTGCTAGGAGGCCTCGACACAGAGCTGCACAGGTACGAGGATTGAACTCTGGTCGCCCTGGTCACTGACCCCTGGGAGAGCCACCAGGCTAGATGACAACTCCAAGGAACAAAAGAATTTGGGGAACCTCTCCACCACTTGTGGGAAATCCAGGAGCAGGGATGAGTGACATTGCTATAGCTACAAAGGAAATCCCTGACAGGATACAATCAAGCTTGGGAAAGGAATCCTAGCCAAAGGCTAGGGTCTAAGAGAGGGGGGCTACTTACAATGGCTCCTGAAGAATGGTCCCTGCCAGGTGTGGATCTTCTTGGGAAAGGGTCTCGATACAATAGGGGAGACTACCTAACTAGGATTGTCATTCACCTGAGGGTCCCCCTCTCAGTCTGAAACTGCTGGCCTGGGATTCCCTTCAGGGTGGATTTCCATGGGAACAGGGAACAAGTACAAACTTTGGGGTCTCCAACCTATAAGCTAGTCCTGAAACCAGGGGTTCACCAGATCCCACTAGGCCACAAGTTTGGGATGCCTAGATTCCATGTTGACAAGTGTAACATGTTGCTGCCAATTCTCTATGCATCTTGGGACATCAAACTTGAGAGAGAATTGATAGGAAGCTCAGGCCTTCATGCTTGTAGGGTAGGCATATCACTTTTGTTTGTTAAAAGTCTTTTGAATTTTGTATATTCAAAATTATTTATTTGATCTTTTATGATAACTCACCTGTGTCAGTTTGTGGACTTTCCTCGATTGTTGTAAAGGGAACTCCCTTTCATAACTGGATCTTTTGAGCTGTTGTAACTTGGAATGTTTAGTTAGATATCTATTTGTAGCTAATTGTGCTGCCTAGTATAAGTTGCTTTTTCTAGATAGTTCTTATCAAATAAAAGTTCTTCTCAAAAAAGGTTTTGTTCTTGGGTTTATCTAACCGTAGGCCCCTGTGTTTGATTATTTCTGTATCTTGTTTATCAGTGTTGTTCCCTTGAGCTCTTTTTCTATTTTGTAACTAGTATCAAATATTTGTGATGACAATTGCTTTTGAATACAGGTTGAGATCTAGTAATATACTATGTTGCCTCAGTTCCTACTTTTTCTTTTATCACTGTCCTGGGGATTCTCAAATGTTTGTTCTCAAAAATGATTTTTGAAAATTCAAGTTCTATGAAGTAGATCTTTGATAGTTTGATTTATCAGTACATCTCTAGAGGCCATGGTATTCTTTATCTTGCTGCCATACAGAAAAAAACAACCATTCTTTATAGAAATATAGATGAAATTCATTACCTAGAGGGCAATGGAGAAGCACAGGCTGCCCACTGGTAGGCTAATGTTGAGGGTCTCTATTTTGGTCCCCAGTTTCTTGGTTTTCTATTTCTGTCTGCCTAGCTTGTGTACAGGGGAAAGGTTTGCAGGGGATAAAGTCAAAAGCCCTGGATTCACATTCTGTCTCTTCCACTTACTGCCCATGTGACCTTGAGAAAATCAGTTAACATGTATGGACCTCAATTTCCTCAGCTGTGAAATGGAGAGAGAGAACTAGATGGCTTGTACATTCCCAGCTCTAGATCTGGAATATGAAGTTAATCTCCTATTATTGCTTAACAATTTTCCAGAATTATTTCCTTAAGTAGGATATATAGACTTTTATTTCACCATGTTTCTATAATTCTTGGGTTTTTTCCTTGGGTTTCGTCCTATTTTTGTTCTGTTTTCCAGCTTTGATGTGTTTTCATATGTTTGGCCAATCTTATCATTTGCTTTTGTTCAATTAATTTTCATCCTTCATTTCTTAGTTTTGTAAATCCAAATCTGTCATTCTCTTTTTGCATTCTATCTTTTGAAATTTTGTTTCTCTTTTGGACTTTTTTGGCCATCTCCTTCTTTATATAATACCCTCAGCTCTACCTTCAGGAATCAAGTCTGACCTAATTTCCTAATTACCCATCTGGACCTTCTTTCAGGTACTCTATTGTTATTTCTTGAAGAAATGGGGTCTGGAAGAATCCATTGTTGGGTTGTACCAGTCAAAGTAGAATCTAGAAGTCCCCAGTTTATTTAGTTGGGAGGCAGAAACCCCAGGTTTTGACCTTGTCACAGGAGTTTTCTCCCTGAGGGAAGGTCCTTCTTCACTGGTCTCAGGCTAACAATAGACATCGGGGTAGTTTGGGTGAAGTACCTCTTTTGTCCAATGGTTTCTCACCCTAGGCTAAAGTCCTTTACCAAGGTGGCCCAGCCCTGGGCTGGGTCTTTCCCTTTTGTGCCCCTCACAGTTATTCCTGTCTGGAACTCCTCCTTTTCCTTTTTTACCATTGTAAAGTCAATCAACTGTCCCTCTCCTCCTCAGCCCCCAAGTTTTACCTAGAAAGTTATTTAAGCTCCCCAACTTTAATGGCTCTTTGGAGTTGTCCTTCTCTTACCTTGGGCACTCCCAGGGGTTAGTGACCAGAGTGTCCAGAGTTCAATCCTTAGACTCTGCAGTCGTGTGTAGTGTGCAGCTCTGTGTTGAGGCCTCCAAGTGCTGAACCCCTTTTGCCCTTGATTAAAAAGTGATTTTCACTCTTTAATAGTTATGTATTTTTCCCAGTCAACATCCCCTTGCAGATTTCTGAAACCCTTCTTAATGTTTGTTCACTACATTGGTTCTGGCAGTATGATACTCTGGAAAAGGATGCTGAATTTGGGTACAAAAAGAGGCAAAAGACAGTCAAGGAGCTAGTAATCTCATGGGAGAGACAACAAGCAAATGAACATGTACAAAGCAAGCTGTATACAGGATAAATAGGAATTAAGTAAGAAAAGGAAGGGGTTAAATTCAGGAGGGGGTGGGAAAGACTTCCTGGAGAAGATGAGATTTTAGTTGGGATTTGAAGGAAGCCAGTTCTCAAAGATTGGGGGGGGGACATTCTAGACCTGGAACATGCCCATAGCTTTCAGACAGACAGAGTGTGATTTGTGGAACAGCAAGGAGGCCAGTGTCACTGGACACTGGACTATGGGTTGGGGAATAAGGTGGAAAAGACTGGAAAAATCACAGGGTGCTAAGCAGATCATTTTGTATGTGATCGTGGAGGCATTTACTGGTTGGGTGGCCTGGAGTAAATCATCTAATCTATCCAGACCTCAGATTCTTAAATTCTTAAAATGGGGCAGCTAGAAGACTTCTGATGCCCTCTACAGTTTTAAATCTGTGAGCCTGGGACTTTTCACCCTTGTATGTTTTTCCCAGAAACGCTTGTTGACTGCAGGGCTTCCTATATGAAGCCTTCTCATTATAATCCTCTTCCTTTTTATCCTAGATGTGGCTGATACAGACTTTAAACTCAGTTTGCTCCCTTCTTCCTTTTCTAGCAGCCTTCACTTTTGTACAGGGCAGACAGAAGGATATTTCCACTCAGCCCTGGGGTCCAGGCTAGAGCTGAGGAAGCATACATGGAGAGGAATGATTTTGCTTCTGCTAAGAGGTCATTAGCTAAATCTTGGAATAGGGGAATGTACAGAGCCAGAGCAGTGAAGGGGAGGGGCCTCACTTCTAGAACATGAGGTACCCATACTGGAGAATGGTGGAGAATAAAGGCCACAGAGTCACTTCTGAGGCCCAAAGAGGAATGAGGGAGTTAACATGGCTGGCCTGGGCATGTTCCTTCAAATGGAGGCTCTAGGAGGAACTGTTGAACCAGAGGAAGGATCTCCGGGGAGAGAGTTCTGTGTTTTTTCCAGTTTAATACCCGTGTGTGTTCCTATTGGGCTGCTGGGTAGAGGGATGAGGGATGTGAAACAATGTCCTCAGGCATGGTGGAGAGGGGGAGAATAACTCTGCTGAGTCCCTCTGCCTTTCTAGTAATCAACTCCAGGAGGGGGGATTGGAAGGGAGGGTGGCCTGCGTTCCCACAGAGAGTGCTCTGGATGCCATCTTTGGCACCATAGGTTTGCCATCACTGCACAAGGTCATGGTAGTGAAAAGTCTCAAAAGTCAGGAAGTAGAAGCTTGAGAACCACCAGAATAAACCCAATGTAACATCAACAACAAAGAGTTCTTAAGGTCAGGCCATAACTCTAGATGCCCCAAATGAAGCTGAAAAGTAAACCAAGAACCCAGCAAATCTTCCTCAGCCAGAAGTTACTGACTAGCACTCTTTCCCTTCAGACGAGAGGAGGAGAAGGCTCCACAGTAGTGTTCCTACTGTCATGATTATTCTCCAGTATTTAGGGGAGCTTAATGCCTTTAGATGGGAATGGGGAAAGATAAAGTCATAACTAGCAGAGGGCCAGCAAGACTTGTCTCAAGACCTTGGCAGATCCCCAGGGTGGGGACAGGGGGAAGAGTTTGAGTTTCTTCCTTGGAAGGTATCATCCCTGAACCTTACTTTGTAGTCCTCTTCTGGCTCACACCAATGTTACCCCCATTTAGCCCTTTAGCATGGCACCCCTTTAACTAGGTCATTTTCCCTCCCTCACAACCTCAGCAAGGACTAAGGTTGGGACACTCCTTTCCCAAGTGTACTCTCCATTGGACTTTCTCTGCTACTTATTCCTCTACTCTCATCTTCATCTTCTTCTCACCCCCAACCCCACTAGGTTTCTTTTTCTTACCTTTCAAAATCTCCATCCTGTTTCTCTGCTCAAGTTATCCTTTGATATCTCTTGTTGGTGAGTGGATCTGAAAAAGACCTCAGGGGCCATCATCTAATGCACATATGCCAAAATTAGCATCCCCTTTGTGATATTCCCATAAAAAAATCCACTAGCCTTGAACTGAAGACCCTTGAGGCAGCCCATTTTTCTCTGGGATCACTTGGATTGCTAGGAGGCTTTCCTGCAGACTGAAGTCAGCCCCTCTGCTGTTCTGCCTGTCACTCCTCTGGGGGAGAACAGCTGGCCCTCTTCACTGTGACATCCTTATAAATACTTACAGCCAGCTATCATTCTGCTTCTGCCAATTACTAGCTGGGTGAGCAATCATACCCACACCTACAGAAAACCAGAGGTATGTATGGCCCAGTGCTGGATTTGGAGTTAAGGGTTTGGGTTGCAATGCCACCTGCTAGCCTCTCTGTCCCACAGGAGCTCTGGGATCTTGAGCAAGCCTCTGCTCCCTACCTTCACTTCTCTCCCAACTCTTGTCCCTCACAAAGAGAAGAGCCCTAGCTATGGGGGGTGGGCTCTTGTGTGCTATTAGTGACATGGGCACTGTACCCCAGAAACCCAGGTGAACTATTACCAGGGAAACTCCCTTGCCCTTGTATCCTTGTGACTCTTAACCTAGAAATACCCAATGGGTCCTGAGATGTTTATCCTCTTTGATTGTCCTCTAGATTTAAGGTGGACAGAGAAATGAATCGTTATGCATCCAGGCAGGCCCCAGTCAGATGACCACCTCACCCCCCCAAATGCCTGAGGGACTAATACTCTAGGTCATGTCCACACCAGGACATAGCATCTAAAGAGTATATAATCCCCAGAATTGATGTCCTCTGGGGGACAGCCTTTCCACCCATGCTGTCCCCATGGAGGAACAGCCTTTCCATTCATGCTGTCCTCCCAGGAACTGCTCCCCATCTTGCTGTTCCACCTTGTTATCCTCCCGGCCACTCTCAACATTACTCCCTAAATTAATAAATCTCTCTTTTGTTTTAAAGCCAAGTTTTGGAGTCTTGCATTCTTGCAAAAGGTATCCTTCCCGAACCCCAAAGGGATCCTTCCTGCCCATAACATTAGCACCATAAGGATTTCTCCCCACTGTTTCCGAAAATGGACTTCTTTTTTCAGGGCATCATTTAGTACTGGGTGCCTCAGTTGTTGGCGCCAAAGAAGTGCAGTCTGTGATGCCTGACAGTAGGGACATTCCAGAGGGGAAATCTGGGGCTGGGGGCGGTATATGAGGGTGGGCTTTGCCACCCAGATTGTCTCCTTGAAGGCAGCCCAGTTAAGCAACTTTTACTTCTTTGAATCCTGGACCACGTGCATGCTGTGGGCTCCAGCATATAGTTTAATGTGTGTTTATGTGCATGAATGCTGCTGTCACATGTAAGGCAGGATGACAGGGTAGCAAGTCACAAGTTGTCAGGGCTAAAATACAGTTTTGTTTTCCCATGGCTTTGGCGTGGGATGACACCCCCATTCCCACCCTCCACCCTAACCTCCTTGGTGCACCCTCATAATTCATCCGCCTACAGCACGCAGTCGGTCCATCAGGTTGTTTCTCAAATATGGTCTGCTCAGTGTGTGTTGGCTGCAGCCAGGCCTTCTCCATGCTATTCCTGCATGACTGTGACCACTGCTGTGTCCTGCCCCTGAGAACTGTAAGCAAATGTTTCTGGTTTCCCCCCTGCATCTTGATCTCTGGCTGCTCCGAACACAAAGGGGGCTCTTTCAGAACAGACAAAGGAGGTTTATGATATGTGGGAGGCCAGGGAACAAAGGGTTCTCTCTATTACCAGAAACCAGCTCTAGCTCAGACTCCAAGTACAAGGCCAAATGGGGGGGGGTCAATTGGGGAACACGACTTCCTTGGGAACTGGAGCTCTGCTCGGCTCCACTGAGGCAAAGATCCTCCCTCCGTTTTAGTACCCTAAATCAAGGGTCTCCCACACAGGGCCAAGTACCTGGAAATAGTCTCTTCTCCTGACTTTCAGCAGCTTAGCCTGGAACATTTTTAACTGCCATGAAGCAGAATTGTGCGGGTTAAATAAAAATAACTTCAAAGGAGAGTCCTCAACTCTGGCCTTTCCTGCCTTGGCCTTGAATGACGGATTCTTGCCCCATCACATTTCTGCCCAGCTAGACCTCTGAGCCTTAGGCAAAGGTGCTTGGGAGCAGTGCAAGTGTCTGTTTGGTCTGGTCTGGTTTGGCCTGCTGCTGCTGTTGAATCATCTGTCCTGTCATCCCTCTACTTGCCACCCCCAAAAGCATTCCACAGTCTGATTCCAAGTTCACCAGCTACCCTGCGGATGAGGGCATTCAACAGAACCACTTGCTCAGACGGACTTGGTTTGATCAAGAATAATTTTAATTTATTTTCTTTAATTTTATAAAATTCGTCTTGTAAGAAGGCTCTAAACATTTTATCCTTTATGCATGTTAAAGTTGAAATTCTAAATCAGCAATGAAGAAGATACTCTCAGTTGATTAAATACTGTGTGTGGGCATATAAATGTGGGGGGGTATTTATCTTTCTATCTATCTAGATCTAGATATATATATATATATATATATATAATAGGAGGGAAGTTGAGGAAAGGTTGGTTATTAAGTTAAATCAAAAGAAAACGCAAGGCCTAGACTAACTACTTTTACTTTTCTTGATCTTGATTGGTTTCTTACTAAATCTCTCCCCTCCCCTTCCCTCCCCCACACAGTTTATCTAATCTTGTTTGAAGAAATATTTTGTCCTTTTCAAAAGACCTCACATGTGCCTGAATGCTGCTGAAGGGACTTTGAAAGGAAAAGAAAGAAAGAAAGAAATCTTGCACCCCCAGATGGGTCCTTTACCAAGTAAACACAAAGAAGAGAAGATGCAAATGAAGGAGCCAGCTGCCCAGCTTCCAGATGCCTTCCTCTCTGTCCTTTTTCTCCTTGGGGAGAGTACGCCCTTAGGTTCTGCTGGACTCTGCTCCCTGTCTCCCCCTCCCCTTCCTTCCTCCCTCCCTCCCTCTCTCTCTCTCTCTCTCTCTCTCTCTCTCTCTCTCTCTCTCAAATACCAAAGGACAGTACTAAATCACATCTTCCCTCCCTGGCTAGAAAGAATGGCCAAGTCGGTTCTTTAAATAGAGGTTTGTTTTGCATGGAGCAAAAGGGCAGTTTAGCAATGTTCTCGACCCAAGACCCCGCCTGTGGCCTTGCATTCTGCACGGAGATGGCCATATTTCAATAGAACCCATGACAGTTTCAGGCCCTTTTCCCGCAAAAGAAAAATAACCTGAATGGTCAAGCAATTATCCTGCAGCTCCTTTGGGCTCGAGACCAAAGTTGCAAAGAACGAGAGAAAAATCGGGAAATGTGACATTTACTCTGGTCAGAAACAAATCAAGATCTTCATGTTACTGACTAGTTACTACAACAAACTGCACCCTGGGAAAAGAGCACCATTGTGAAGGCATGACCAAATAGAGGGCATCAGACACAGCTAGTTAATGGGGGGAAGGGCCTGCAGAGGCATGGAATCCAGAGTCAGCCTGCATCCATCAGAGGGATGTCTTCGGTTCTATGGTCAGTCCAATGCTATCTTTGGATCGTTCTCTCTCACACAAACTCGTGTTCGTGTTCGTCTCTACTTCTTAGAAACTACTGGGCTGTCATGGTAGCTGTTCTGTCGTCACGGTTATTTAGTGATAAGATGCTAAGAGCTTAATGTTTCCATTCCCTATCAGTGTGTAAGGCCAGGGGTCTCCTCACCAGCACAGAAACCATGTTCCCTTATGCTATAAGTAGGGTTAGATGAGTTAAGGCTTAAAGATTCCATCAGATCAGGGTCAGTGCTCTCCTTCCATGGCTGAAAGATCCTTGCTCTGACCCTCTTCTCCCAGTTACAGTAGGCAGGCTTGGGCAAATTTTCACGTTTACAGGGGCAATCCTCCCTAGTCCCCACCCCCCATCTTCTCAAATAGTAGTAAGAAGAGAGAAGAGAGTGTTCCACTGTCTATTATAAGATCACTGGCCCCTAAGTAGGGTAATGAAAAAGTGATCGATCTCTCTCTCTCTCTCTCTCTCTCTCTCTCTCTCTCTCTCTCTCTCTCCTTCCTTTCCTCCCTCCGTCCCCCTCTCCCCCTCCCTCTCCTTTCTTCCCCATCAATGGACGGACCTTGGTGAAGAAGGTACCACCTGGTCCTTGGGAGATGCTTAAAAATTGCACACTTCTTTAAGAAAGGAAGTCCCTTTCTTTGCCATTTCCCATTTCTAGCAGGAAGAGTTGAAAAGCCCAATGCTTAAAAAGAGGTACAGAAGGGAGATGATAGAGAACGGCCTCCAGCATTGAGTCTCTCCTTTCTTGTTATACATTATGATTACACAAGGAGGGCCAGTCAGCACTGAAGGCAGAGAGTTAAGATGGGAGATGCAGCATTGCCTGGCTGTCTGGTTAGAGCCTGGCTGTTAGATAAAGAAAGGGAATTCTAGGGAAGTGCTGCCCTGGAGATTAGAACTTGGTGCCTCGGCCCATGAGTTTCAGGACAGCAAAGTTGTATGTGGCCGCGATCATGAAAGTGAGCTGAGAGAAAAAAAAGAGAGTGTGGATCATCAGGAAAGCTCTCCACTTTACCCAGAACAATATGCCTTACTTAGTCCTTCCTCCCGCAGATTTGGCTGGAAGCCTTTGGAGTTACTTCCTTTAAGTGGCCTGGTCCCATACATTCAAAGCAGAGTGGAACAAGCACTAGACTTGAACCTAGCTCTTCTGACTAGGAGGTACAGTCCTCTGCTGCGAGTATGAACAAGTTAATTAACCTTACTGGGCCTCTTCTGAAAAATGGGAATGATACCTGTACGACTCCTCTCTCCTGGTTATAATGAGATAGAGATGTTGATAGTTCCCCTGGCCTGCTTGCCTAGAGGAGTACTTTGAAGGCCTCATTGGATGGCTCAATTTCTGGCACAATTCTTTGGTATGACTCCTGGCCACAGTATCAAAGCTAGTGCTCAGTGGAGGCCCATGCCCAGCCACGGCCACATTCCACTCTTCCTCAGGACTGTGAACCTGAGAGCTTCTTCCCTTCCTGCACATCCTCTTTCTTCTTGCCATCTATTTTTCCTGACTTGATAGCAATTATCAGATTAAAGCAAGTAAGCCCCATTTTGTTCTAGCAGTGGCTTCCTGCAACAGTTGTCTCCGAAGGCAGAGAGGCCCTTTCTTCCTGCCCACAAATAGAACCCTCACCTAAGCTCCTCAGGTACATTTCTCAAGATAATGCAAAGACTATACTTACCAGGGAAACCAGGGTGGCTGCAGCCCCGATGAAGGCCGCAATAAACAGGTGGAAGGTCATTTGGAACTGCAAGGAAACAGCCAGTAATGAATGCCAGGAAAGCAGCACACGTTGGCCAGCTGTTGGCTCACATGTGCATTCTGTATCCCCAACTACATGGGAACCTTTGTGGGGATATGCACTGAGCCTTCTTTGCTCTCCCCTGCAGAACATCCTACGGTGCCCAACACTCTCCTAAAATCCCACCATGCCCATGGCCATCGCCATGAGCCCGCTTCCTTCTTCCCTGGGAATTACTCCCCTCCTGCATCCCCAGGGCATAGCACCTCTCTGTCTCTCAGCAGGGATTAAGAAGAAATTCCGAATTTCTTCTTAAAATCAAATTAAAATTTCTCAAAGAAAGTTTGGATTGGCTTTGCAAAACCTGTGAACAAAACTGCAGAGAGCTATTTGTGGTCTTTTCCCCAGAACAGCAGCAAGTTCCTTCTCCCCCAGGACAGAAAGCAGCATTTCACCTCCTCTCCCTTGAGCCATTTTGGCCAGTGGGCCCCAGCCTCCTTCCTCCAAGATGTGGATTGCTCTGCGGCAAGGGGGTGGGGGAGGGACGGAGAATCAACTTAGCCCAAGCCTTGAGTGACTCAGATGAGCCCATGGTGCCACTGCTGAGAGTGCCCTGTGCTGACGGCCACAGGCAGGAGCCCTCGCTGCCAGTAACCTCCATGGCCACTCACCTCGGCCGTTTTACAGATGGACAGAAGGTTGGAGCCGCACACCTTTCCAGGGAAAGCATTCCAGGGGAGGACACCTGAGCAAGACAAAAATGAGCTATGGTCTGTGCAGGGGAGGCCCAGAGCCCGAAGAAGGCCTGCTCTTTCTAGGAAGAGGAAGGCCTTGGGTGCCCTGCGCACAAAAGGGAATGCTCCACTGGGAATCTGTGGGCCTGAAGGGCCTACTTTGCTGTGGAGGTAACAGCCAACTGGAACATATCCTTCAGCAGTAAGAGCGGGCTAGAAAATTCCCGGCTATGCTATCTTCAAGGAAGCCCTACCCTAGGGAAAAAATTACTCAGGCTTTAACTTATTTGGTCAGGATGAGAAAAGCTGAAAAGAAAGCTTGCAGAGAGCTGAATCTACCTTCTGGGGGAGTTTTAATGAGCCTTAAACCCAGGCAACCAAATTCCCCTGATCTCTGGCTTAGCTGTGTGTATGTTGTGTAAGCTTCCTAAGAGAAGGGGCTCTCTACCTCTTGGTGCTAAATACATGCTTGCAGAATTGGATTTTCTCTGGTTTAATGGTGCCAGTTGGCCCCACAGCCACAAGGGCATCGGCCCATCCACCTGCCCTGGGGTTTCATGTCTTGGCATGTCATCTAAGAGGTTCTACATACCATACATCCTGGCATCAGCACAGAGACTGCCTATGCTGGCTGAGGTCTTGCTGGGGAAGGCAATGGATTGGCAGGTGGTCCAGGTGTTGAAGTATATGTAGACAGGCACAGCAGAGCAAGCAAACACCAGCAGCCAGACAACTGTCAGGGCATAGGTGATGCCCACGAACTACAAAAACAACCCAGATGACCAAGAAAAGGAGGTTACCAAGCAGAGACATCTGAAAGCTGGCTCACAAGCCAGGAGACCCCTGAGCAGTGTGTTCCACACACCAGAGATTCCCAACGATTGAGATGAGAGAGGGGCACCTCTGCCAGGTGGCATGGGACAGTTATCACCCTGGGTTAGAGAGGTTTGCAAGTTAGTTCCTGGGCAGAAAAGGTGCAAAAAACCGGAAGCAGGTCTTGAAAGAAAGCCGTGCCCCATCTTTTCTCCTGCTTTAGGCTGAGCCTGGAAAACGTTCCCGGCTGGGGACCCTTCTGGCCTCCAAACAGAACCCAAAGCCAATTGCAGATCGAACCTGGGGCTCCCAAACAACTTTTCTGAGCCAAGTGCTGGCAGCAGGGGGGGAGTGGCTCCTTAGAGCACTGACAGAAAACATGGGGACCACTCTGGCCTTAGCAAGAGACTGTTGCAGACTCCCAGCCTAATCTAGTCCAAACCCTTCAAGGTCATTTGAGAAGCGGGCCCAGAGACCAGAACTTTCTGGCTTCTACCGCTCCTGCTAATCATCACTTCATTGCCACAACTGTTTCTCCACTTATATCACAGGCACTTCACAACTCTTAGCAGATGTAAAACTGAGCCACTCTGAGGCCCATGTTTCATTGAGCCTCTGATAAAACAGCTTCTTAGCCTAGGAGGAAAAAGGGCATGCCAGCAGAGGTCTTAGAAATGTCTTACTTGAGCAATCACTTCCCAAGACTACCTTGTCCTTTTGGAAACTGATTTGGCCAGGGACCTATGGGAAGAGGAGGCTGAGCCAGCTGAGCACCGCGTTCTTCCAGACCCTCTTGCTCCGGAGTGGCCACCCTTCCAGCCTTGGACAGCTGGGCCCCTGTAGAGGGCCCAGCATTAGGCTGGAACAGGGCCACAGGCTCACCCCAGACTGCCTCCCACCCCTTGTTATTCCCACAAAATCCGGAGGATGATCACCTTGTCGGGATGTCCTAGCCATTTTCCCAAACAATGACACACCCTCTCCAAAGAGTGAGCTTGATGTTGGCCTCTGGAACCCCTCCCCTTCGGGCCCCCTGTTACCGTAGCGCTCAGGCCCTTGCCGCAGATGGTGGTCTTGTAGTCGCCAAAAATCTGTCGGACAGCACCAGTGGTGTAAAAGCCCTCAGCCAAAAGGAGGGCCCCATAAAGGAAGAAGAAAGAAGCGGTGCCATAAATAACATACTGGAAGGCATGGATCCTGGGTGAACAGACAGAAAGAGAAGGGGGGACAGAAGCCTTATTAATTCAGGGCCCAGCTCCTCTTTTGCAAAGTGAGCTCCGTGGTGATGCTGAGAGATGCTCCTTAGAAGGACCTATGTTTGCTCCCCCCTGCTTCCCCAGCAAAAAAAAGGGAGAGAAAGACAGGATAGGATGTCCACAGTGGCACAAGCATGACCCAGCTCTGCCCACAGACCATCCTCACTTACCCTGCATTCTCAAGTATCTAGGTGCTACTCCTTTTATTCCTTTGTCCTAACCCTTCCGGGGTGCTACCTCAAAAAGAGCTAGGACAGGAAATGGGCTAGAGATGAAGAAAGGATGAAAGGAGTGGGTGTCTAACTTGCTACAACATCGCACTGAAAAGACCCAAGCTTGGGAGAAAAGAGATACTTTGGCCCTGGGCCTGAGCACAGCCAGGTGCTAAATAGGACAGCAGCCCCTGTTCTGTCCAGCAGACATGCATCCCCTGAGTCTACCATACCTACCCTGATGGAAGGTCCAACTCAATCAATATTCACCACACCGAGCAGAAGTTAGCAGAAAATAGGTGAGCAAACAGAAGATAGGTGGGCAGCTTGCTCTTTTACCTGTTGGTATGTTAGGGGCTAATTCTAACAGCCAGTTCTGGCCACAGTTTGGGATGGGGGTATGGGGGGAGGGACACAGAGCAGATCTCCAGGAAAGAGAAAGGGAAATACTTACACATTCATGAGATATTCATAGTCTTGGTAGTTTTTGGAAAAGTAGGTCTCAATCAACTTCTCTGTGCCAGTGAGTGCCTCATGTCCACAGCCACAGAACAGTGCTACCCCAAAGAAACACAGCCCAGTGGCCACCAGGGAAGCAAAGGGTGCCCCGACCATACATCTTGCACAGCACTCTAACAAGCCTAGGAGAGAGAGGAGATCAGAAGTCAAGGGTTTAGGGCAGTAATGGTGAACCTTTTGGAGATGGCATGCCCAAACTGTACCTTCAAGCTGCCTGTGAGCCATCCCACCCCTGCATTACCCCAGACAGGGGAAGGAGGAAGTGCTCACATTGCACTGCTGAGAAGAGGAGTGGAGCATGTGAAAAATGTCCTCAGGCACTGTGGAGAGGCGGAACAGAGCAGCCCCCTCTGGCACATGGAGGCACACGTGCCATGGATTTGCCAACACTGGTTTAGGGCAATCCTGATGGCACTATTACACCTCTCCATTCTCTGACTGACAAGCTCTATTTGAATAGCAACATCAAGTCTCCAGGTTAGATCCCCCAAAACCCAGACTCAGCGCTCTAGAACTGGCAAGAAATTCAGCCTTGAAGGAAAGATTACACCTGCTTCTTGAGTACAGACTGAACAAACTACAGCTTATGAAGAATTCAGAGAAGTGTGGGAAGATTTACATGAACTGATATAAAAGAAACCAAAAAACAATCTGCAAATCATCAAGGGGGTAAAGCAAAGCACTATAGAAGCCCTCCAAGATTCTAAACACACTAACTCACCCTCTTCTTAGTGGAGACTTGGTCTAGGGACAGAATGAGACAAGGGAAATGGCAGCTTTCCTCCAAAGTCCAAAAAAATGCATTAATCAAATGCATAACTCAAAAAGGAAAATAAACCCTAGAAAGACCCACAAGAAATCAAGGTGAACCTGGGAGAGATTCAATCTGCTCACTCTCTCCTTTTGGTCCCCTTGGTTTATTTTTACACTCAACCAACAAGTACTTAGTGCACAATTCAGGTATATCCTACCCTCGAGAAGCTTATGGTCTAATTGGCAAGTTCAACTAGATCCCCAGTGATATAAGATGCAAGATGAACAGTACAGACAAAGGCTCCAGGAGTTCTGAGAGTGTGACTGGGTCCCTTGGGGCTAAATGGAGTAACTGCAATGTAAGCTATGCTTAGAGGGACAGGTGATAAAAAAGAATCACTCACATTCTTGAGTCCTTCTCTTGACTGTGGCAGAGAGGTAAAGATGAGATTGAAGCTGAACAGTCAGTAAATTGTCAGAGCAAGGCTTTCCTTTAATTCAAACAGCTATTATATACCCATTATGTGTCAGACACTGTGCTAGGCACCCAGGCCCAAGCAGCCTTGGACCTTCAGAAGCTCCCATGAGGAGGGGCTCAGAGCTCTTCACACCCAGCACTCTCTCTTTTCCTCCTTCTCACCAGGAGGCATGGTGGGCCTTCCCTGGATTAGGGAGCTGCATCAATCTGGAAGGAGTTCACTCACGACAATGTTTATGTTTTCTTAGCTTAGGGAGATGGGAGAGAGTCCAAGAAGGCAGAAATGACTGCCAGGGGAGGAGATGGCACTGACAAATGCAAACAGGGTACTTACTGCTCTCTCCAGACCTAATGATTTCTTTAAAATTTTGCTTTGTTCTTTGTATCCTGGCTTGGCCAATATCAGCAGCCAATGGACCACATTGTGGTCCTATCCAAGCAAGAAAGCAGTAAAGCATGAAATTCCTTTCTGTGGTGAGAAAAATTTCCCAAAGGAAGAGAATCAGGTGTCTTTGAAAGGCCAACAGTCTCTGATGAGGCTAAAATTCCAAACCCAGTCTCTTGGCCCAACCAGAGTTAGCTAATATATGTATGTGACTCAATGCAGAAGAGAGCTTGCCCCCAGCCATTGCCCTCTTCATCCAGGGGGCTGTGAAAGAGAAGAGACCAAGCAAAGGACAAACAGAAACAAAATGCACTGCCTGCAGAGAAGGAACTTATTGCCTGATTTCCTATAGACCCACAGCACTTTCTTTTCAGCCTTGTCCATAGGAACATGATAATTGGCACAGTCTAGTTACATTACAGAAACGTCAGTGAAAATCTAAATCCTGGTGGGATTGCCTTCCCTCACAGAGCAAACACACAGTCATTGGAATCTTTGGAATGCCAATAGACCCAGGAGGGGCTAAGAAGCAGAGACTGGCAGAAATGGAAGGGGCCTTTGAGATCCCTAATGCTGATGGCTTCAATAGAGAGGGGAAGCAGAGATTTGAGAAATTATTCATCAGCCCTACAGCCCTGGCTTGGCCTTCCAAACATACCAAAGAGTAGACTGTGCGTGGCTAACAGGGAACTGTGTTTTACATGACTTCATACATATAATGAGTATCGTATTTCTTGCCTTCTTGATTGGTAGGGCAGGTGGGTAGTGGAAGGGAGAGAATTTGGAACTGAAAAGAAAAATTAAATTTAAATTTAAAAATCCCACATCCTAATACCCAAGACTAGGCTTCAAAACCCAACTCAAACCAAAAAAAGTGGTCATATTAGCAACAAACTAAGCTCCCTTGGCCTCTTCCTTTGAACCACGGTGAGTGTGTCAGGCCTGTTTTAAGGATCAAATAAGAGCATATATATGTAAAGTCCTTTATGGGCCTTAAAGGGCTAAATATATATATGAGCTATTATTATTAGTGGTGGTAGGAGTAGAATGAAAGGATTCAGCCTCTGGTTAAAGTGACTATTTCATCCAGCCATATTCTTCATATCTGTCACCACAGTGATATCTGCCCAGATCAGGAATCCTCTTGGTCTATGCCATCCCTGACAATTTTATCCCGCCTCTACATAAAGGTGTTCAGTGACCAAGAGTTCAGTAGCTCTTGAAGCAGCCTCTTGTACTCAGGGTTGGAAATCTGACCTTTATATTGAGATTAAACCTTGCCTTCCCATCCCTTGTGCCGCTCTCCAAGATAAAGCAGCCCAAGACTCATTCTATTTGAAGTGCTTTGGAGTAAGCAGGACCAAGAGGCCCGCATATAGAATGTCCACAAGAACATAAAGGAAAAACCAGCAGGACCCCGGAACTCGGCTCAAGCACTGACCCGAATAGGGCCATCAGCCAGTCATCTGAAGCGGAGAGGTGTCACTGGTAGACTACAGAGGCATTTACTATTCTGTACAATCCATGTGTCTGCTTTGCCTAACCATATGCTTCTTTGTTCTTTGTTATGAGCGCAGAAAGAGGCAAAGCCCTTTTTAGAGCAACATAAAAATAAAATCAAGCCCTTCGTGCTCTAGTCCTCACCCCTCTGGCTTCCAGCCTTTGGACATAGTCTAGGCTGTCAATGTCCCTTCTAAGATGTGGTGCCCACGGGTGACCACAGCACTCCAGCTGGGGCCCAGTGTTGTGTCACTGCTGAGAATGAAGTACAAGTTTAGTCAGCAAGAACTTTTCAAAAGAGAGCTTGGGTAGGCCTGGGCTTCTGTTTGCCCACACAATGTGTGAGAGTGCCAGAGAGATGGTGCCTTGTAGTACAAGCCTGGAATTGAGTCTTCTGCCTCTGGGAAGTAAAGGAAAAGTATATTTCTTGTTCCCAAGCTGTCACACCTTTTTTTTTGTTCTGAGCTAAGAGAAAAGGAGACTCAGGTGGACAGTGGTGAGCTTTTCCTTCTGTGTCTCCAACTCTCTGTTCCTTGTTGTTCTCTCATCCTAATCTCTTCTTTTTTTTAATCCTCACCTTCCATCTTGGAATCGATACTGTGTATCACTTCCAAGGCAGAAGAGTGGTAAGGGCTAGGCAATGGGGGTCAAGTGACTTGCCCAGGGTCACACAGCTGGGAAGTGTCTGAGGCCAGATTTGAAGCCAGGAACTCCCGTCTCTAGGCCTGGCTCTCAATCCACTGAGCTACCCAACTGCCCCCCCTAATCTCTTCTTCTAAAGAAGGGTCCTTCAATTCCAGGAGGCATCAGGGATCCCACTGCTTCCTTCTCACCCTGGCACAAGGTCAGGACTTAGACAGAGCCCTCAACAATTTCCAGGACAAAGGGGCTTTTTGTACCAGGGCCACCTCTCTCCAGCCTCCTTAGGATTCTGTTATAGGGGCTGGGGGTGGATGGGGGGAGGAATAGACAACAATGGAAATGCTCTGGGTAAGTAGAGGGTTAAGGGTGCCACCCACAGCAACTGCCAACCACTGTCCAGAATGCCCAAAACTGGGCAGGCCCATGCAGTAACAATCAGTGGGACCAAAGCTGCACTTGAAAAGGCTCCCCACTCCCCAGCTCAGTACATTTGCTCTGCATGTGTATGCTGCTCTGAATAGCCAGAAGATCTTCCTTTGGGATGCTCCCAGCTCCAGCAAAGGCTGAACTGGGAAGGCGGTATTTGACTTGCCAACACCAGTTATGATGTCCTTTCATTCTCCTTTTCCCTAGACCTCAAACACCCTAGCATAGCTCTCTTGGTGCCTCATTTGCAGCTAAAAACAAAGGAAGAGAAAAAGCAGAAGTTTCAGCCCCAAATCCAAAGGCACCACTGAAATCAACAGCACTGGAGAAATCTATTGCTTGTTAGCTAGAAGCAGCTCCTCCATAATGTGGAAACCCACGTCTGCCCATTAGCACTGGGATCAGCACCAGGACTAGGGACAGCAGCAAGACCAAGCCCAAGACCAAAGTCAGTCAGCATCAGGATAGTTGGATTTCAGAGCCACCACTGGCACCTTTGGCTCCTGGGGCAAGCAGCCTGAAAGGCACCAGCAAAATCACCTTTGAAATTCACAATGTGACCATAAAAAAGGAATGAAGACAAATGCAGGCGGCATCTAGGAATCTCTATGAGAGCCTGGGCCCAGAAACTCTGAGCATGCAAAGAACCCCAGTAGCCCTGCCATAGTTACATCTCCAAATGGGAAA
This sequence comes from Monodelphis domestica, assembly GCF_027887165.1. Lineage (NCBI taxonomy): Eukaryota > Metazoa > Chordata > Mammalia > Didelphimorphia > Didelphidae > Monodelphis > Monodelphis domestica. The sequence goes on from NC_077235.1 coordinate 9,543,332, forward strand.
AGCCAGGAATATGGGCCCCCAGAATGCTCATGTCAATCCTCAGTCTTATGACCGAGGCTTACTTGGGCTGGTTAGATGAGGTCCAATGGAAGTATCTAGTATTTACAGTGCAAAAGGCCAAATGGTTTGCTTGAATCTAGGAGAGTGTTTTCCGAGTGTGTCTTGTCAGAACACATTGGTCTTAGGAACCTGCAGGAGAAACTATGTGATAGTTATCAGATGGCAGCATATCCTCAAACTCCTCAGGATAATACAAGAAAATCTGACTCCTGATGGTCACAGCACGCATCTCTATACTGGATGGAGCCTCTCTACCACTCTGTGACACAGGCACTCCAGGTATTATTCTTCCCATTGTATGGATGAGGAAACTGAGGCTGAGATGAATAAAGTGACTTCCTTCAGGTCATTCAGCTAGGAAGGCTCAGAGATGGGATTTCCATCTAAGTCCTTCCTGAAACACAGTCCCCTATACTTTCCATTTCATGAGGAGCAGCTTGGCATAGAGTGAGGTACTCTGGCCTTGAAGAAGGAGACAATAATTATTGCGTTACCTACATCCTAACATCATTTGAGAAAATGCTTCGCAAATTTTAAAGCAAGACAAAAATGTGAAGAACAGTAACAGTTGAGAAGACTCTGCCAAGAAATGGCGAAGATAAGAATTGATACCTCCTGGTGCCTGTCTTCAAGCGCATTTGGCTTACAGTCAGAAGAGCTGGCTTCAATCCCAGCTCTGTCACCTACTATCTTGTAAGTCCTTAGACAAGTTACTTCATGGGGCTGGGCCTCAGTTTCCTCATCTGAAAAATGAGAGGGTTGGACTTGGTGACCTCTGAGGTCCCCTCCAGCTCTAAGATTCTGTTTTCTTGGGATCCTTTCTCTCCAGCTAGACTAAAACCTGTGAAAACATTAAAAGACAGTGTAAGACCGTGGCCAATCCAAAAGGCTCTGGGAAGCCAGGAAGAGGAGTTCGACTCAGTGCTGGCTACAGGCCATTCACTGCCAATTCTCTATCCTGGTTGGCCAACCTTGTCTCATTCAGAGTAAGCCATCATTGGACCCGAAGACCTTTCACCTCGATGTTCTGCATGATGACCTAGGGGTCACAAAGTATATTTCCAGCTGGAGATTTAGGGACTATCACTCAGACCAATGCCAACCTGAAAAGACTGGACTCCCCCCCAAAGCCATCACCTTGACCAGAAGCTAGATCCTCAAGCCTTCATTCCCTTCCCCATCTTCCCTTTGGTGAGGGATTCAATGGTGAAAGGTCAGCAGCAATGAAGGAACTCATCAAAGGAAGGGGAAGACAGGGCCAGCAGAAAGCAGCCCTGCAGAATCCCTAGTCTATCTCTTTCATCTATTGGACAGACAGGGAACCTAGGGGTACACTCCAGTAAGAGGGAAGCGTGCCTCGTCTCAGCCGTGGAAGCACCCAGGACCTGCCCCTATCAGTAGAGCCTTTCTTCATAGGGGCTTATGGCAGGCCCAAGATGCTGGAACAGCTGTGACTGATGCTGGGAATGGATGAGGTTTGGTGGGTGGGTTCTAGGCCTGAAAGAACAAACAGCAGGCAGAGGCAGAGAAAAACAATAAGCCCTCTGCCAAGAAGAGCACAGTCAGACAAAAAGCCTTATCTGGGAGCTGGCTTCCTTCCCCGTTGCATGCCTTTGTTCTTTCCTCATTTGCTGCCTTTGCAGTGTATCTGGCTTCTGGGGACCAATCAAAGCCTGCCTGGGGTATGGGAGAGGAGAGACCAAAATGGGTGAACCCAGAGGCAATCTGCTGCAAGACATCCTCGCCATTAGTTTGCTGAGGAAGCTTAGCCAAGTCCCTTCCTTTTTCTCAGTCTAAGGTTTTCTCATCACTAAATAAGAGAGCTGGATGAGGTGGTGATCAGTATTCCATTGAGGATCTGTCTGTCCATTTGGGGACAGACTTCCCGGCAGCATTAGCATCTAGCCCATTCTGCCCATCCTTGAGTACCGTGGGTGGAAGGCAGAAGTGAGAACGTGGTCCAGAGAAAGCCTGGGCAGACCCATGTGCTCAGGCACTCCTGACCTGCAAGAAAGTGGCCAAATCCCTTCAGGTCCCTGAGCCCGTTTCCTCCTCTTCAGGGAAGGGAGGCTACGTACGATTATGGGAACAGGTTCCAGCCCCAATAGGCTTGGAAACAGGTTTTGTCCCTGTCCTTCCCTTTCCTCTCCCCACAAAAAATCCAGAAACTCTGGGTGTAGCTGCCAATCCCTTCAGAAAAGCAGGCCCGTTTCTTCTTTTCTTGCCTCATGGGACCATAGAATCCAGCCCTCTCATTCAGATGGGGAACCTAAAGCCCCAAATGCCCCAAGTAGTAGATAGCCAAGCAGGGAACTGAACCTAGGTCCTCTGCCTATAAATCCAAGCCTTTCCTCCCTTCCAGGAGGAGAATCTCTCTCCCAGCTGTTCTGTCTGCCTCTCCCAGAGCTCACTGGTCACCAGCCTTGGTAGGGAGGAGGGACAAAAGCATACTAGCTCAGGAATGGACTGGCTAAATGAGAACTTGTTGGTTTGGTCCCTTTGCAGTTCTCAGCTCCCTGACATCTCCCAGGTAACTTTGAGTCTGCTGTGATGGGGCTCAGTTTATCCTCTGGTGCTCTGGGGTATTGGGCTGAGTCGTGACCCTTGGCCTTCAGACTCTTCTCCTGAGCTCACCCCACTCACACACTCTTCCTTCTGGGTAAACAGCAGCCCTTGGAGCAGAGCACAGGATATCTGGTTACCTGGGCAACAGCCACAATTCCCAGACAACAGACTAAAGAACGACTCTGGGAGCCAAAGTTTTATTGCTCTAAAAGGGGCGATTAATGACCACAAATTGTTGTTATCGTTGTCCCCCACCAAAGCCACATTGTACCGTGCTGTCATTGGCATCATCCCTGTAGCAGCCTTCACAGGGGCCAGGACTGACACTCCAGCACTCTGCCGGGCCGTTCCAAGAATACATGGCTATAAGTTGGCTGGGGCCACAACCCTGTGCATCACCTGCAAGGTGGCCTTATTTCCATGGTCCAGAGCGGGGTTCCAGTACCTTAAGGCCTCTCCGTCTAGCAGTCCCCTCTAACTGAGGTCATCTTGTCCTGCTAAAATCCAGAGCCTGCTCCTGGCCCGTGGAAAGGCATTGAGCTTCTTCTCCCCCTTCCCTTCCTATCTAGAACCTGTCCTCTTTTCCCTAGCCCATACGGCAAGTCCCTGGGGTCTCCGAGGACCAGAGTCCAGCATCCCACTTGTCCCCCAAGTCACTGCTGTGGTTTCTGACACCAACACCTAGAATGCTCCAAGAGGTCATTCTGGAAAGGCGTCAGAGCCAGCCTAGAAGTCAGGCTGTCACGGGCTGACAGGAATCTTCCCGTTCACTGCACTGTTTAATACTATTGACAACCCTATTGGGGGAGGGAGGGCCAGAGCAATTATTATCATCCCCATGTTCTAAGTGAGGAAATGGATGCCCACATTTCTCTAGCACTTTTCTGCAGATTATCTATCTCTCTTAAATCTCACAACAACCCTGGGAGGGAGATGCCATTATTAGCCCCATTTTACACAGGAGAAAACTAAGGCTCAGGGAAGTTGAGGGACTTTCTCCACTAGATGTGTCAGAGGTAGGATGCAAACCCAGATCCTCCCCAACTCTTGCCTGATTTCTCTACACCACCCCATAAAGGCTGAAAGGACTGTTAGAGGCCATCTAAACCAATTACTTAATTTTACAGATAGGGAAAGTGAAGGCTGAGGTCCAAGGCAATAAAGGACCTTAGAAATGAGGGCATCCAAATATTTCCTTTTACAGGAGGCCACTGAGGCCCAAAGAGTGACTTGACCAAGGTGGCACAATTAGTGAGCGACAGAACTGGGAACTCTCGATTCCTCTGCCAGATCTCTTTCCATGACATTCTTCTACTTGAACAAGGTCTGCAAAGACACAACTCTGTACACTGAGGCAACTAGATGGCACAGTGGATAGAGGGCTGGGCCTAGAATCAGAAAGACCCGAGTTCAAATGTGGACTCAGACACTTAGTAACTATGTGACCACGGGCAAGTCACTTTTCTTCTGTCTCTCAGTTTTCTCATCTGTAAAATGAGGTTAACGATAGCACTCGCCTCCCAGGGGTGTTGTTTTTTAAATAAGCTAAACCTAGCACAGTGCTTGGCACATAGTAAGGACTGGATACATGCTCCTTTCCTCTCTTTATTGCTGCCCATCCTACTGAGACCTTACTAAGCCCTTTAACACAAAAGTCTGGGGAACTGGAGCTGCGTGTGATTGGGGCATCCTGCCTATAGGAAGCCTGCATTTCTAGAGCAGTAAAGCCCACTCGCTTTACTGCAGGACACTTGGGTTGCCAGATGGGCTGGCATAGCTCGACCCCCAAAGCCCCTGCTGAGAGAGAAGGTGCCAGAGGGCACAACCACAGGCTCGGCTGTGAGCCAAGCCTCCCTTCCTTTAATCTCCCAACCCAGGAAGAGATTACAGAGCCCAGCAGCAGAGGGGCCATGCTCTGTGGGCCAGGAGCCAGCTGAAGGGGAGGCTCAGACACTGCTCAGGCTCTTTGAGTTATGAAGGAGGAAGACAGAAAAATGGAGCTAGGCAGAAGGAGAAGGGCAAATGCGGCTGAAATGGAGAGAAAGGAAGCAGTAGGCACACGGCACCCTCAGGAAAGGAGGCACTAAGGTTCCAAAAGCAAGTGCTCTGGTCCGAGGACCAACAGAAACCCAGGACCTGGAATTAGGAAGTAGGAAAGCTTAGCCTGCTGCCCTGAAGCCCTGGCCAGTGCAGCCTGCCTTCCGAGCATCACTGCCCAAAGTTCTTGGGAAACTCACCCATGTCTTTGGGACTCCGGACTCCAACTGGGCTTGGCTGTTTATCCCGCTGTGGGTTAGCTGGCTTGTTTCAGTGAGGAGAATCCTGGCTGCTCTCTCCTTTCCTCTCCCTCCTCGTCCTTTACTTTTTCACTCTGAATATCTTTGTCCTCTTCTCCAGCAAAGAAAAGGGCTTGCTGATTGACAGCCAACCCCCTTAAAGGGACAGGCCTCCTTTCCTCCTCCTCTTCCTCCTCCCTCCTGCCCCCCTCTCCTCCCCTTCCCCCCCACTCCAGGATACTCCCTTCTAAGTCTTAGGACTTGTTGTGTCTTCGCCTCTCCCCCGGAGCTGCCAGCTTTCAGCTTATTTGCCCTTCTCTGCTGCCAGTGTGCTTTTCCACGCTTCTTCAGTAGCACCAAAAACTGTAGCTTAGCGGGTAGCCAGAAAGAAAGTTATTCGGGCATCCCGATGGCACTGGGAGGGTGGGGTGGAGTAACCTTCCAAAGAGGAGAAGCTCCCAGAACCCCAAACACAGGTCAGCCTGGAAAATGGCTAGTTGCCTGGCCCAAAGTGAACTATCACTCAGCAAACACTGGGCACTGCGCCAGGTGCTGGGGCACGAAATGGACCCTACCCTCTAGGAGCTCACGTTCTCATGAAAGCCCTGACCCTGGGGAAAGGCAGAGGCTGAGACACCCAGCCCCAAAGCAAAGCAAGAGGCCGAAAGCCCTAGGGTGCCCTTCTTAAGTGCCTGCTGTGTATAAGGGCTGGGTGTGCTAGGCCCTGGGGATCCAGAGGTGAAAGGAAACAAGCCTACGTGGGGAGGGGGCCGTGCTTGGACACAACTAGGTCAACCACACTCTATTCCAAGCGACCCTCCTCGGCCCAGGAGGTGGGGAGCACTGTCCGAACAGGGGTCCAGGAGGCGAGGGGTGGCCGGCCCTTGAGCTGAGGCCTGAAGAGGAGGCCTAGATGAGAAGAGAGGATTCTAAAGATGGGGTACAGCCTGAGCAGAGGCACAGGAAGAGGAGCTGATGGAACCCTGGCTAGCAGGACCAGCAAGTAAGGCAGTTTGGCTGCTGCACACTTGAGGTGGGAGAGGGAGGGAAGGGATGAGAGAGTGGACGGAAGAGACCATTCATGTGAAGTTAGTCTGCAAAGAAAGGCTGAAGCTAAGCCAAAGAACTTGAAATGTCAAACAAACCGGCCATTAGCGTCTCATCCTACAGGGAACAGGGAGTCACTGAAGCATCTTGAGCCAGGGGTTTGGGGTTCAGCAGCTAAGTGGAAGGAGACCTATTAGGAGGCTTCTGCAATGGTTTGGGCAAGGAGAGGAGCAAGCCTGATGCCGACTAGTGGACTGCAAAATGGAGAGAGGGGGATGGATATGAGACACTACTGGAGGGAGAAGGATTCTCTGTTCCCCAAGTGCTAGGGGAGCTCCTGGACTGCTTAGTGGCCAGTGTTGGGTAAGGCTAACCTCAGGAGGCTTTCTGGAAGGGGTGATTCTTAACATATTCTGGCCTTTGGGAGCCTTTGGAAAAACCACGTCCCTAGTCCTTTCCCAGAGATAGCCAGGTACATGCAGAGGGGCCCACTATGATGAGAGGGAGTCCCTTAGCCCGGCTCCTTCTCAAATGGCCTACCTCTGTGGAGGGGAAGGGGGAAAAGAGGACATTCTCTGGCTCCTTTCCTTTGTGCTCACTGTGACTGCTGCTCTAATCTCATGGCCACTTTGGGAAGTTTGTGGTGTTCCTCTTGCATTCCTGTGGGGTACCGAATGAGGTCTCTCAGGGCTGAGGTTAGGAATGGGCTAGCCTGGGTCCAGACAGGTTATGTGCCTGACAATGGAAGGGCTTTGAGGACTACAGAGCTAGAAGGGACTTTGGAGAATATCAAATCAACCCTCGTATTTTACAGAGGGGGAAACTAAGGCCCAGTGGGGGGAAATCACTTGCCCAAGCTTACATACTCTATAGCAAGACCCACATCCTCTAGTTCCAAGCTCAGGGTCCTAATTCTGTTCCCACTCTCCCATGTGGAGATCATAGCCATCTAATCTATATGCAGACACCTAACAACTTCCTGCAGCTCACACAGTCACTCCCAAAGGACACTGGGCCTTGCTGGGCCTCAGCCTGGCACTCTAGCCACCAAGCAGACTCTACTACTTAGGGAGGGATTTGGAGAAAAGAGTCTAGGATCCTGGGGCTCTTCGGCTTTTGCCTTTGGATCCCTGGCACCTGCCCTCAAGGAGCTTACAATCTCTCCTGGGGAGGGGGTGGGATGTGGCCTGCACTTACTGTAGAGACTGAGTGCTGGCTAGAAGGCCTCATTTCAAACCAACTCTACCTATCTGTGGCATCCTGGGCACATATTTAGTAAACCTGGCCAGGCTGCCATCGGAAGGGAGAGGGCTCTCCAGTAACTGAAACACTGTGGGACAATCAAATGTAATGGACTTTGCCATTAACGACAATGCAATGACCCCAGAACAATTCTCCATGGCTAGAGGAAGAACCATAGCAACCGAAACGCAGAAGAAAACATATGATGTATCACTTGGTTATATGGGTATAGGACTGGGGGTTTGGGTCACTCCATTACAAAAATGAACAACACAGAAATAGATATTGAGTGATAATCCACTATAACCCAGGGGAATTGCTTGTCAGCTCCGGGAGGGGGAGGGAAGAGGGGAGGAAGACAACATGAATCACATAGCCGTGGGAAAATATTTAAATAAAATTAGAAAAAATAAATAAAAAGTAAAATTGGGTCTAGACACAAAGGATTCCTGGTAGTCACTCTTATTCTGGAAGCTTGTAAACAGGGCAAAGATCAGCAAGTGGCGCTAGGCCTGGGCCTGCTTAGAAGACGACAAGAGAAATGCCAATGAAATCCTGTACACCAATTTACCAACTACATTCCGCCATTACGTATCATCTGTAAGGGCCCAGTGGATACCAAAGGATGGCCTCCTGCCTGTGCTCTAGATTTGGGGCCCAGCAGGGCTGCATAAGGGGCCTCTCTCAGGCCCTAAGAGACAGCACCTTCATAGAAATGCCAGGCAAATAAAACATGGTCACATGGGCTGGCAAGTGAGGGGCTTTTTCCAGCTTCCACACAAGGCTTCTCTCTGCTCCAACCACCTGAGATCCCCTTGGCAACGCTCTCCAGAGCCCAGCTGGGCTCCCCGGCATTCCCCAGGTATCCCTCCAGAGGGCAGTGCCAGCCTTCTTCGCAGCTGCCTGATGCCTGGAGCAGTGGGTGCCTCTGGAACAATGGAGGCTTGTGTCATTAGTGGTAAACAGTTTGCTTCATGCAATGCTGAGGCCAACTGATAAGATCTGGGGACCTAGAATAGCAGCTTGTGTTGGGGTGCCACCACTCAGGGCTTCCCACGTGCCTGATCTCCCAGCAAGATCACAGGAAGCAGGCTCTCACAGAAGCCAAAGGCCTGGCATGTCCAAGTGGCTGCTTCCACAAGGGCCCAAGAGAGGTATTCAACCATTGTGGAGGCCAAGGAGACAAATAGGAGATCACCAACTCCAAGATCTAGAGCTTGAAGGGACCTGAGAGACCATCAAGATAAGGAAACTTAGACCCATAGTGGTTAAGTGACTTCCTCAAGGTTACACAAGTTGTAAGTGGCAGAGGCAAGGTTTGAGGATCTTGTGACTCTAGAGTCAGGAGAGAAGCATAATCTCAGCTGAGAGGAAATTCGAATCCACAGTCTACATCCTGTCCTGGGCTTCCTGCCCTTTATGCCTCCCCATATCAGCTGGCTTGGCCCTGCCTGGCTCCAGGATCAAGTCCAGTCAGGTTGCTAGGGGTAGGGAGAGGAAGAGGAGGAGTGGGGGTGCCCATGAAGGTGGAACCCTCTAGTTATGGTGCTGGCCTTACGAGCAAGGTGGGATGAGGAAAGCCAAGGGTGCAGGTGCTGCGGATAGGATTCAAAGTCACTTGGCAACCCAAAGTCAGATGAATCTTTTAGAAGAGGGTTAGGAGACCACCAAAGTGACCCAATAAGCCTAGCTGGGGGGCCAGGAGGGTTTTTCCTGGGTCCAACAGCTTCATATGTGCCAAGAGGCCAAGGCATCTGAATGAGAGCCAAGGTGAAGGCTCACATTTGGGCTGGGAAACAACCCATGAGTGGTGGGCGCTGTACGTCTGCTCCTAGACATGGCATCTCAACCACCAGCAGACAACTGGGGCTTCCCTTCAAACCTTGACCTCTGAGATTCAGGCTGTTCCCAGGCATAAAAGAGGTCCAGGAAATTCCCTACAAAGATAATAGAGTGTTTTCTCATACTTGAGTAAGTCAGTTCCCAGGAAAGAATTCTCCAATCTCTTTCCTCTATTTATCTGTTGTCATGTATCAGACGCAACTCTTTGGGTTTTTGTCCCCACTATCTTTGCTTTTTAACTAAAGACTTCTTTTTGACCTTAAATATTCATTTTTTTACTACATGTAGAAACAATTTGAATAATTGCTTTCTGACCTTTTGCAACCCCAATTCTCTTTAAACTTTAAGCCATTGTGGCCAATGGGGAGTCGGGCCATAAGGGCCTAGGCGAGATAAGTTCCAAGGGTCTCAGCCTCCCTGCCTTCCTTCAGCACTGACCTCCTGGCCCCAGGCCTGAGTGGCAACCTCATGTAGAAGCTATGCCTCACCAATCCCAGTCGGGGGATGAGAGCGAATAGGAACATTTGAGTCACCAGACAGTGCCTGCGACTACCTTCTCTTTGTCCTCCGGAAAAGGATCACTAAGCAGGTCTGCCAAGCACACCCTCCGACTGCAGGAGGGACCCTCGTAGGCCTCCCCAGCCAAGATGCCTCCCCAATGCCCTGGCATGTAGTTCTGGCCCTTCCATTTCTTCCCTGGGGAGGGAAACCACAGAGAAGAAAGCCAAGACCCTCAAAGCTATCCTTCCCAAATGATATCCTGCTCAGGTGGGCATAACTTGATTCAATGAGCTGGTGAGTAGCACGAAGCAGCCATGGCTTGAGGTCAGTTGCAGCCAGGGGAGCACAGTCCTAGCCTCCTGGCAGGGATATGAGTATCTCCCTAATTCCTTCTTGCACTAAGAAGTTGCTCCTCTATCTCCACCAAGCCTCGAACCAGAGCAGATTTTGCAGGCTCCTTGGATTTGCCTGGGAAACCACCCCGTCCCTCTCAAGTGCGGCAGTTATTCTGAAGGCAGCAGCTCTGGAGAAGATTTCAAAGGGCAGGGTGGCAGCAGCTGCCTCTTTTGTTCCTGCTCCCCATGCCCCCTTCTGCCCCATCTGGTACTGCTCCCTCCTCCACTCTGACTGCTGTTAAGTAGGCTCTCCTGCCACCCACCCTCTTTTTCACCCCATGGACACGCAACAAGGTGGCCCCTAGTCTGTGAGGGAGGCTGATACATTCTCCCTGATATCTGGAAGAGTGAGGCCCCAAGGCCTGAGCCACTGCTCTACTAGGTAAGGAAGGTCACTATCTGCCTGCCCGCTTCCTGGACTACCTTAAGAAAGGGGTTCAGGAGGCATCGAGGTGGCTCAGTAGACTGAGACACAGGCCCAGAGATGAGAGGTGCTGGGTTCAAATTTGACCTCAGACACTTCCTAGCTGAGTGACCCTGGGCTAATCACTAAAATCCCATTGCTTAGCCCTCCCCACTCTTCTACCTTGGAACCAATACACGGTATTGATTCTAAATTAGAAGGTGAGGGTACTAGTCTGATAAAGGCATTCATCACTTGGAGAGTATTTGGAGAAGAGCCAGGAGAGGGACTGTTTCCTGAGCCCATGTCAAATACGAATAGGTTGAAAGGCCCAGGGATGTTTGCTCTGGAGAACTCAGGGCAGACAAGATGGGTGCCTTCTGGTATCTGAAGGGCTGTCGGGTGGAAGAAGGATTAACATCATTCTGCCTGGCCCCAGAAGGCAGATATATGAGCAATGATGGGGGGAAATGATGAGCACGAAGAGACAGCTTTAAACTTGGAGCTGGGAAAAACTTCTTCCCAGTGAGATCTAGCCCAGAGTAGAGGAGGCTTCAAGAGCTCGATGGTTCTCCCTTCCTGGAGGCTCTTCAAGCAGAGGCTGGATACCTACTTATGGGGTCCATACTGGGGGGCACTAGAGAGTCTGAGTGTCACTGGATGGCCACTGACAGCTCTTCTAACTCCAAGACCTGGTGATTCAGTGATCCTAGGTCAGGGAGAAGAAGTCAAGGCCAGTTGCATGGGTGCGATCCCAATCTGCTCCCATTGCATGGAGGAGAATCAAGGCCAGGGGGCTTCAGGGTTATCTAAATGATTGTCCTCTGCAGAGAGCAGGGAAAATAGGGGGCCAGAGAGCCCCCCTCCCACCTCAGGGCAGCCACATGATTCTTGTCACCACTCCACCAGATTCCTGACAGCTGGAAGTGGGCCTCCTCTGAAACTGCCATCGTGGGACAAAGTGCTACTCCCAAGCCCCTGGCCCAGAGGGACTCTGAGGACCTTCTACCTGGATTAGCCTAAAGTGATCAGGTGACAGTCATTGGTTGTGTCTTTATTTTTATTCCTGTGAAGGGAAATGAGCAGTGGGAGAGGATTAGGTGGGGTAGGATGAACCTCCAGAGCTCCAGAGCTCTAGGCTAGCTGCTTCTCTTCCCCTCCCTTACTTAGGTAACCAAAGAGGCCTTATTACCTACAAAGAGGTCCTCTCTGCCAGGAACA